>NC_138771.1:34589933-35037433 GCF_965119305.1 Pelophylax lessonae | reverse complement strand
CAGGAATTAACGCATCTCTTATGGTTTGCATATGTCATTTATTGCCTTGTAGATGGCTAAAAAAAAAAAATAGACCTGTTTCTCTAAATTATAATATATTACAAGTAAAAAGTTGGGGGAGCAAACCCTGAACATGTATATCTAAAGCCGGTGCAGCTATGGACCAAGCGACATGTATATTAAAAAAGAATAGCGCACACATGCAAAAGAAATGACTATCAAATGTGAAGACAATACATAAATAAAAATGGGGGTTTGGTCCCACCATATGGCCATATCGTGCTCAAGCCCACCACTGCGTCAAAGTACCCCATTATCAGTGGGTCCTACACTATCCATAAAAAAGGATGAATCCAGCCTCTCTAACCCACTGACAATGGGGTACTTTGACACAGTGGTGGGCTTGAGCACGATATGGCCATATGGTGGGACTAAATCCCCATTTTTATTTATGGATTGTCTCCATATTTGATAGTCATTTCTTTTGCATGTGTGCACTATTCTTTTTTAATATGCATGTCGCTTGGTTCATAGCTGCACTGGCTTTAGATATACATGTTCAGGGTTTGCTCCCCCAACTTTTTGCTTGTTTATTATGTATTCGGTCTGACCAGACTTCTGAGGTTGGGCACCCCACCCACCCCACACACACCTGTACTCTATCAGTGTCCACTATCAAGTAGATATAGGAGGAGTCCCTTGTAGTGCATTAGCACATCTTTCCCAGCAAGGAGTGTTGTCTCCAAGGGTTAGAGAGGCTGGATTCATCCTTTTTTATGAATAGTGTAGGACCCACTGATAATGGGGTACTTTGACGTAGTGGTGGACTTGAGCACGATATGGCCATATGGTGGGACCAAATCCCCATTTTTATTTATGGATTGTCTTCATATGTGATAGTCATTTCTTTTGCATGTGTGCGCTATTTTTTTTCTTTTTATAATATATTACAAAAAATATATTACAAAAATCAAGCCTACAGCTTTGTTTTTGATTTGCTTGTTTGTTTTCTTGAGTTGGAATCACCTTTTACTGTGTAGGGGGAGATTTACTAAGGCTACGTTCACATGTTAGCGTAGCGTACCACGGGCAGAATCACCGCGATTCTGCCCTCGTTCCAGAAATCATTGCAAATCGCAGGATGCCTATGCATTGCCGTTGATTTGCAATGGCCCCCCAAATTACCGCCTGCCGAATCACTGTAACATCACACAAACAAAATCGCGGGTCGCATGACGCCCCAAAGAAGCTCTTGTACCTTTTTTGGGAATCATGCGACTCGCGATTTCTTTTGCACAATGTTACCGGGATTCGGCAGGCAGAAATCGCGGCAACATCGCACAGCATTTGGGGTGCCATTGCAAATCAACGGCAACGCACAGGCATCCCACAATTTGCAATGATTTCTGGATCGCAGGCAGAATTGCGGTGATTCTGCCCCCGATCCGCTACGCTAACATGTGAATGTAGCCTAAAACTGGGGCACACAGAATCTAGTGCAGCTGTGTATAGTAACCAATCAGCTTCTAGGTTTTATTGTCAAAGTTTAACTACTTGGCCTTCGGAAGATTTACCCCCCTTAATGACCAGGCCATTTTTTTCGATACGGCACTGTGTTACTTTAACTGACAATTGCGTGGTCATTCGACACTGTACCCAAACTAAATTCATGTCCTTGTTTCACTTCTGCGTTTTTTGTGCTATAAACAAAAAAATACCAACAATTTTTTTATTTTTTTTTAAAAAACAATGTTTTATACTTTCTGCTATAAAACATATCCAATCAAAAAATAGAAAAATTGTCAACTAGAATAAATGTCTTCATCAATTTAGGCCAATATGTATTCTGCTACATATTTTGGTAAAAAGAAAATCCCAATAAGCGTATATTGATTGGTTTGCACAAAAGGATTAGCATCTACAAACTATGGGATAGTTTTATTATTTTTTTTTTTTTTACAAGTAATGGCGGCGATCAGCGACTTCTAGTGGGACTGCAATTTTGAGGCGGACATTCTGACACTAACTGACACTTTTTGGGGACCAGTGACACTAATACAGTAAACAGTGATAAAAATATACATTGTCACTGTACTAGTGACACTGGCTGGGAAGGGGTTAACATCAGGGGGGGATAAAGGGTTAATTCTGTGCCTAGCCAGTGTTTTACTATACTGTGTATACAAGGGGAAGAGATGGAATTTATTCCCTGCTTTGCAGAGACACAGACTCCATCCCTTCCCTCCTGTGATAATGATGATCTGCCTCTTTGCCGAACGATGGGCGGGTGGCGGAGGACATCGGGTAGCATGCACCGGCCAATCGGCTTCCGCTGTATGTAATCACAGCATGCGCGCCACTTACCGGAAGTGTCAGATCACGTGTATATATGTGAGTATACGGGTGCTGCCATGCAGCAGTAAACTTCTATAGGGCGGACCTGAAGCTGATGGGTTACCATGCACAGCTGTAACAGATTCTGAGTGCTCCTGTTTTAGTAAATCCCCCCTGTGGGTTTTAGGAGATCCCAACCAATATTTTATTATGGTGGCTGCCACCACCTTAATAGACTAAACCTAGAATATAATAACTGCGTATTGTCTTTACTAAAACAAGAGCGAATTTACAATGTCATCTCAGTCTTGTACTATCTATTATGTCTGTGTATGAACTAGGAGCACATATAGCTTCATATGTTGGCAGAGAAATGTGACTTTCACTATAGCCTGTTTTCAGTAGGGAAGTTCCTAATTTATGGCTTATCTATAACATGATATCAGAAATTACATCACAATGCATCTCATGTCATCATGGAATTGATTAAAATATTTTTCATTTTGCTGACTTACTATACTGTTAATCTCAGCATTGGATTGGATCCATCCCTCCATTTAAACACCGTTATTAACCTCTCACCTATACATTTTCCTTTTGTGCCATGCTCCCTGCACGATGTTTAGGTAAATTAGACTAAAGCCTTTTTCTAGAGCAGACGCAGGTATTGGTTTGAACTTTCAATTGTAATTTATTCATGAAGCAGAGAGGTTGAGGCTGGCAGTGCTATGCATCATTCTGTCAGAAGGACTTTTCCTCATCCGCAAAACAACTACTGTACCAGAGACAAAACAAATCATTTGCCACACAGCCTAGGACATTGAGCCAAGAAAACCCTCAATGTGATGAAAAACATATATATATATATATATATATATATATATATATATATATATATATATATATACATATACAGTATATATATACATATACAGTATATACACTATATATATATATATATATATATATATATATATTCATTACACACAAACACACACACGAATATATATATATATATATATATATATATATATATATATATATAAAGTACCTGAAATAACAAAATAAAAACATATATATATATATATATATATATATATAGATAGGTAGATAGATAGTTTATATATATATATATATATATATATATATATATATATATATATATATATATATACATCCATGTTTGTGTGTTTGTGAGTAATAAATAATAAATTATAGATATAGATATAGATGGATAAAGATATCTATCTATCTATCTACCTATCCATCTATATATATATATATATATATATATATATATATACATAGATAGATAGATAGATAGATAGATAGATAGATAGATAGATAGATAGATAGATAGATATCTTTATATATATATATATATATATATATATATATATATATATATATATATATATATATATATATATATATATATATATATATAACTCACAAACACACAAACTAGCTATCTATCTATCTATCTATCTATCTATCTATCTATCTATCTATCTATATATATATATATATATATATATATATATTTTTTTTTTATTCTTTTTTATTTCAGGTACTTATATAGATATAACGCTGTCAATTTACGCAGCACTTTACTTATACAATGAACATTTACATCAGTCCCTACCCTCTAGGAGCATACAATCTAAGGTCCCTAACCCATGGATAGATAGATAGATAGATAGATAGATAGATAGATAGATAGATAGATAGATAGATAGATAGATAGATAGATAGATAGATAGATAGATAGATAGATAGATAGATAGATAGATAGATAGATAGATAGATAGATAGATAGATAGATAGATAGATAGATAGATAGATAGATAGATAGATAGATAGATAGATAGAATAAGATAATATAAGATTTTTGTTTGTAGGTATGTGGAAGGCAAAAATGTTCAATAAAATAAACCTTTAGAATTGTTGATGAAACTGTTTGGTCTTGAAAAATGCTTGGATTTTGTAATCGTTACATAAAAAGTAGTGTTTATGAATATCATACTATTAGGGTACCTAAAGTGAAACTAAACTTTCTCTATCAATATAAACTATTTTTAATCCTTATGCTGCTCGCATTAGTAAATAATAGGAAGATATATTATATTTACTTGTTTTATTTTATTTTTATTTTTTTTTACATTTCTTCAGATGCTTCCTGGTTTCTGGCCTCACCCAAAATGATGTAATGCATCCTAGGAGTCTTCAAAGGATTTTTTTATTTGCCCTTACTCAAGTTGGTCAGGAATAAAAGTTTTAGAGATTTGTTTTTCAAAGTGATTTCTCAACAGAATAAACCACAGAGACATAGATAGATGAAAGAAATTGCTTTGAATATTAAAAAATAACTAAATAGTGTTTTCAGTTTTTGGTTCTCAGATACAAATGCAATTTTTTGGACTTAAATTGTCAATATTGTCTATACAGTAACTAACTGACTAGGATAATTCTTACCTCTGTATTTCAAGAGAAAAGTGTATGTTCAAGTGTATGTTCAAGGATAAGTTCACCTTTAAAAAAAAAGAAATAATACATGCATATTTTTTTGCAGGTAAAAAAATATGCATTTATTATTATTCTTATTTTTTTTAGGAGCCTGTAAAGCATTGCACCCCCGATGAGTAGGTCATGGGTGTAATGTCAGGCTCCTGTAGACGGTCTGTGTAGCTGCCCATACCTCTGATACAGGCAGACAGTTACTGAATAAAAGGAAGCTCAATGAACTACCTAGAGCGCCCGTCAGCTCCCTGGTAGTTCATTGAGAACTGCAAGCTGTTAGCCGCAAAGGATGATGGTAGTTGTAGTTCATTGATTCACAGGACTCTGTGAATGAATGAAGCGGCCATATAGGCAGAGCTCTTTTTGAATTGTGACAGCGGGTGCAGGTCCCTGGCTCGCTGTCACAGGGAGGTGGTCGGTAGGGATAAGGGGGAGAGCAGGCAGTTGCTGAACATGTTAAATGTTACACCCTAAATAAGGGTGTAACATGTTCACAAAGGTGAACTTATTCTATAGGTTTTTATTCTTTCTGTGTGTTTCTCTGAAAAATTGCTAATGCAAAAAAGCTGAAAAACTCCTTCTACAGCTACAGCTTTCTACTGAGGTTTTGATAATGTCCAGTGTGCATAAGGCCTTAGGGTTTTTATTGCTGTCTGTTTCTCTGAAAATGTCACATTTTGAAAATAGGAATAACCTTCCAATAGTGACATTAGATTTGGTGACCCTGGTGGCACCCATGGATTTCCCTCAATTTTTAGGGGATTACCTCTTACTTCCTGTTGTAAATATGGGACTGGATGTGAAGGGAAATCTCCCCAAATGGACTCTTGGATTTAGTTCTACTTAAAAGTCACCCGATGGGCTGTACAGTTTTTATCTTAAAATAAAATATAGACTACATCTGGCCATACATATGGAAAGATTGAGCTTCCCTACTTGCGTTACCCCTGACTTCGGGTGAGAGTCGTGAAAGCTGATCATTTAAAAATGTACCCACATATGTATGTAGCCCAATCATACAGATTCTAAAGTTTACCATCTGACAGTAACAAGATTGAAAACATCATCACATTCAGCTGGACTTGTTCTGTAATCTTGAAGATGTTTCCAAGCCACTTCTCCAAGTCACTAATGAGTGCCAGGAACATACCTCAGGATATATATCTAGATAGATAGTATAGACACCTCAATCCAATAACCATGGAAAGGAAAGTTATTGTCCAAGAACAGGATGGGAGGTGTGAAAGTTGTGCATCCATTCTGTTACATATTCCATTCTTGGTGTCAGGAAGGCTTCATAGGTGCTTAACTGCTTATCCTTTGATTTATATGGCTAAAGTTGTGACTTGTTTGCAAAATGCCAGGGTACATTTAGTTTGGTAAGGGAACAGCCTCTGCTAATTTAGGTAATCAACTTCAATGACATGTACATGCCAATAGCTAATGTTACAACATACTCACTTAGATTCACAGCACATGCATAAATGTGCATAAACTGAATTAGTATATATATATATATTTTTTTTTTTTTCATTAAAGTCCAACTCCGGGAAACTTGAAAATTTCCCCTTGCATTGTGGTTGTGCCAGCACTGCAAAAGTTGACTGCTCATTTGATCTAAAAGGGGAAAGAGCACTTTTACTTACCCAATATTCTACTCAATACTACTCCCATTAGATAGTGCTCCCCTGTGCTCTGGTGTTGGACTGGCTCTCGGCATCCTCACATCTAAAGCAAGGCATGGGACTCTGCGTTGGGCTTGATAATGGCAAAACCCTAGACTGCTAGAGCATGGGGAAAAAGACGTTGATGGAACCAGTCTATCAGCATCAAGAAGTAAAAGATTGGATAACTAAATCTTCTTTTCCATGCCTCCTACACCTTAAGGAGCAGTTAATGCTTGCAGTACGGGCACACAAACAAAGGTAGATGAAGTATTGATTCAATGCTGCAGCTGTCATCTGCAGCCTCTACACCGGGAACTGAGTGATCAAAGACTGCTGATCATTCAGTTCTCAGTCTCAATGAGCAGAGAGCGAGTGACACTCAGTGGAGTGCCAGGCTGCGCAGGGGGCGGGAGCAACTGGCTCAGATTCTCAGTGGCACACTGAGAGGCTGGACCAACTGTCAATTTAAGCATTTCGGTGGATTCAGACAATAAAGTTGTGATCTCTCTAGAGCCTGGACCAGCTGAGTGACATCAGACATCAGCGGGTTTTAGCCTGCCATTGGCTGAATATAGGTCACAGTAGTGCACTCCTGTGATCCCTGGGAGAAGAGATTTGGCCTTACTTCTCCTTTAAGTTTCCTGGAGTTCAGCTTTAAATGATTCAATAAGAAATGATCATTCAGAGTTAATTAGGAAATCAAGATTACTTCCTGTGTATGTTAAACCTAAAAGACTCAAAGGACTGACAAACCTATAATTTTATAAAAAAATGTTTTTCTTAGTTTAGGTACAGTTTAATATGTATTTTTCCCTGTACACTTTATCCCCTGCTATTTCTTGCAGCAGATATGAGCATGTCATCCAAAGTACATTTTGACATTAAATAACCACAATAAGCAATACATACTGTTAACGTGCCCCAAAGAAGCGAAAAGGGATATGCCAGAACCACGCTGCAACTGCATCTACTGGACACAGGGATCCTTCTTCAAACAGATATGCAGGAGGTGGCATATTGCCTCCTGACTGCCTCCTAACCACAAGTCAGCCACTGTTGACAAAGTGATCCACCATAGATTGCAAATCAGCAGCATTGCCTTAGGGCATACTGGGCAGATAACAACTTAACTAGCAGTATTATTCTGGATTGTGATAGGGCCAGAATAAAGTGGTTGACTTGTAAACCTTACATATACCCACTGAAGTTACTAGAGGAATGGCCAGAACTGAGACCCTGTAAGAGCAACTTTCCACTGGTGCTTATCACCCCAAATATCAGACAGCACACAGTCACCAGGATCTTGAACTCAGGTCAGTACTCACAATGTCACAGGACAGCTGAACACTCCCCAGTTTCCACCAGGCATCTCTACGTCACAGGACAACTACACAATCCCTAGCTTCCTCCAAGCTCTCTTTGGCTCTGCCACAGTTGGGACAACAATGAACATCAGCAAAACCTCAGTAGAAATGTTGTGAATGGGCTAGAGCCTCTGGCTGTGGAACTTCTCCAGCAGGACAAGAACATTGCTGTTCCTGACCCCAGACTATTTCTACCCCCCCCCCCCTTTCCAGCCACCTACTGGACACACATCCCCAGGAGTTGGCTGAAGCCCAATAAAAATACAAGCTGCTCAATTGACTCTGCCGGACCCATGTTCTGGAAACTTCCAGAAGGCAGGGAGAAGCAGTCAAACCTGCAACCTGTGAGAAAAGCCGAAATAAACCAATAGCTGCTCCAATGATTACAGAGGAGCCAAAAAAAAAAAAAAATTTGCCTGACATCCTTGCAGTCTATCCAGACTTTGTAGGGGAACATGCATTTGCAACATGAAACTTTAGAACTCTAAAGAACTCTAAGAAATGAAGCGGAATATTCTTATGAAATGCTTAGTGGCTTACTAATATCGTATTTGTGTAAATATGGAATTCTTAATTTCACCACTGTGGACTTCTTGAACCCAATATAAAAGTTTGGCTTGCATTGCAAAGATTTTTTTTTCTGCCATTCAGTGGTGGAGAAGGATATTGTCGCCATAGTCATGACCTTTATTCACTTTGATTAATAGGTTGGTCTGTTTTGCCTTTTCCCCCCTGCGTTCAAAAATTACCATCTTTCATAAACGTAGAGGAAATGGGAAAAAACGAGGCTGGCATTAGCCCTTTTAGTCATCAGGAAATTATAAAATGCGCACTTGCAGAGTAAGCAATTTTCACAGTCTGCCGGCACATCCATCTTTTTAATGAGCCTTGTTTATAATGTGATGCTACATTTCTCGACACCTAACCTATTTACATCTTTGCCCCCCTTTAATTAAGAGAAGAACCAGTTAAAAGAAAGTAAGACAAAATATTAAAATGATCTGATTAATTCAGCTAGCGGGAGGTTATGGGGATCCAAGGTTATTATAACCTATAAAGGCAGTATGGGAAAAGCTCCATTCATTTATAATTGTATTAGGTGGAGCAAATTAGTGAGCCTGTACAGCGATGACAAAAGACCTCTTTCTCTTCTATCTTACCCCCTACCGGAAGGGCGAAATGGCTTAAAGTTAGGCCCCATATTAGGCAAATGAGATCTGATAAATCTTAGCTGTGCATCTAATGAGAATTTCGAGAGTTTTGCTGTGCTAATTTGAAAAGATTATCATGGATAGATGGTATGTGCACCTTAATGTCCACTGCTATTGTCTGGTTTCCTTGCTGGGAATGTTCGAAGGGTTAAAGACAAACTTTGCCATGCAGAAAAGGCCCGTGAAGAGAGGCATAATCTACATATCATTAAAGATACAATGACACTAAGCTAGGCAAAAGGGAGAGCACAAATGTTATGACTTACAGCAGTGTTAGACACAAAGCTATATTATCTATATTAACTAATTACGAAAGTCCCAAAGCAGCCGAAAGTGTTTAACTTTCCCCATACTATGGCTGTATCAGAGATACTTATTGTACCCAATCGTTTTTTGGAAATGTGGAGACTAATTTTAAGTAGGGCTAAAATAAAATCCTCAATGCCATGATGACAATCACCAATGGGATCTTCTCCTCTTCACCTAAATGAGTTGTCAAAACAAAAACCTTTGTAGCACTGCCCCTGGAAGGGCTGCTGGCTGATGATGGTGAAAGGCACAGTCACTGTACACTTCCAGCACAGACGATGATGATGACCATCCTTCACTAGTGCAGGGGGTGCCAGTCGGTCTAGGGCACTGACCTCCAAACTGAGGCCAGGGCCAGATGTGGACCTTGCTTTTATCTGGCTCTTGGGGCACTATTCCACCAACTGACACCAGTCTTTGGGCACCATTACCTTTGCCGACACCATTAGTGGGGCAGTACTCTTCCAACAGATACCAACAAGGAGGCACTATTCCTCCCAATAAAACCAATGATGGGGAAATTATTCTGGGTAATTTTTTTACCCCACTGGCAACAGTCTGGCCCTTTTAAAGCCTGAAGGAAAGTAAACTGGCCCTTTGCTTAGAAGGTTTGGAGACCCCTGGTCTAGGAAATGTCTTTTTGTGGTTTTATTGTTGAATAACTTGTATAGGTTGTAGGGTAGTATGGGATACTCTAGAACCACTAACTGATACAAGATGACACACACATGCTGCAAACTTCAGGAACAGTTCTTCTGCTCAAATCAGAGTACAATCTTCCAGTGAGAGACTAGTAGTAGTCAGATGTATGTACTCCTCAGGAGGGATACTACTTTACCCAACTTTCATGGACAGTCCTTCCATGAGAAATCATGGGAAACTGAAGTATGTACCTCTGAGAAGAGGAACTACTTAGCTCAAAGTCTTTCCACAAAACTAGAGGGGACTGGTCGGTATATACCTCTCAGGAGAGGAACTACAAGGCCCAGCAATCCTAATAGTATACAACAAAGTGGTACTCACAAGGCCAGACGAGAAGCTGTGCCCATTTAGTTTCTTTCAGATATCAGCTTGTGAGGGTGTGGGTCAGATTCCTAGGTAAAGCTTCAGGGTGTCCAGTTCCTTCTCAGAAGTAGGCCCCCCGGCTCTGTCACAGCCAGGACCTCGATAAACAGCTAGTTGAGACAGCAGGATGACTGGAGGCAGAGGGTAGCCACCCCCCACCTAAACAGGTGGCATCCTTGGAACAGCACTGCTGGAAGGCATGGGAGAGCAATCAAACCAGCAGCCTGTGAAACCCAGAACTGACATCCCCGCCGATGTCTGCCGGCCACTCGCGATCTCCCGCTGGAGAGGGAGAAAGGCAGACGGCTGATGTAAACACAGCCGTCTGTCATTCTCCCTGATGTAACTGCATAGACTACACATCCTGCTATGTAAGATTGTATGTCTCTGTGGTTACATCACAAGCCCCCCCCCCCAGTTAGAATCACGCCCCTAGGGATACATTTAACCCACTGATCACCAATAAAGTTAACCCCTTCCCTGCCAGTGTCATTTTTACAGTAACAGTGCATATGTATAGCACTGATTACTGTAGTAATGTCACTGGTACCCTCAAAAGTGTAAAAAATGTCAGACAGATCGGACCCCTGCCTGACATTTTTGACACTTTTGGGGGTACCAGTGACATTACTACAGTAATCAGTGCTATAAATATGCACTGTTACTGTAATAATGACACTGGCAGGGAAGGGGTTAACTTTATTGGTGATCAAGCGGTTAAATGTATGCCTCATGCTTACTGACGTGTGTGGGGGGAGGGGGTTGTGTGACACATCACAGATCGTAGGTTCTATGCTGAATCCTGTGATCTGTCCATGTCTGTCACAGAGGAGATCCGCCAGCTTTGTTTACACAAGTGGGCGGATTTCCTCACTCTGTCCCCGACGATCAGGGAAGAGTGGCGGTGATCACCGCCTCTCCTCCCCTGGCCCAACTCCCGCTGTGTCTGAATACAGCGGGAGCGAGCCTCCGGCGGGGCGCGACCGCCACCAAGAGGGGGCGGGATCCAGCGACGTAGCCCGGGAGAGCCACTTTGCCGCAGTAGGCTCAATGTGAGCAGTCGGCAAGTGGTTAAAGAGTAGCTCCATTTTTGTTGAGAAAAAAAATCCCCCTATGGGTGATTTTGTATATTTCAGAGATATTATTTATTGTAGGTACTGATATAGTGCTGTCAATTTACACAGCGCTTTACATTCATATATTATACATTCACATTAGTCCCTACCCTTGAGGAGCTTACAATCTAAGGTCTTTGACTCACATTTATACATACTAGGGCCAATTAAGACAGGACACAATTAACCTACCAGCATGTCTTTGAAGTGTGGGAGGAAGCCCATGCCGGCCATAGAGGAAGCAAGCAAACTTTAGGCAGGTAGTGTCGTGTTTGGGATTCAAACCAGCGACCTTTTTGCTGCTAGGTGAAAGTGCTTGACGCAGTGGTGGGCTTGAGCACGATATGGCCAAGGTGGGACTAAACATCCATTTTTATTTATTTGATTGCCTTTATATATTTGATAGTCATTTCTTTTGCATATGTGCGCTATTTTCTGTCGATATGTATGTTACTTGGTTTTTATAGGTGCACCAGCTTTAGAAATGCATGTTAGGGGTGTGCCCCCCCCCCCCCCAGCTCTTTGTTTGATATGTACTCGGTCTGACCAGACTTCTGGGGTTGAGCATCCCACCCTCCCACACCTGTACTTTGTTATCAATGTCCACTAGTAAGCAGATATAGGAGGAGTCCCTTATAGTGCAGTTGCACATCTCTCCCAGCAAGGAGTAAGTGTCTCCAATGGTTTAGAGAGGCTGGATTCATCCTTCATTTTATGGATAGTGTAGGACCCACTGACAATGGGGTACTTTGACGTGGTGGGCTTGAGCACGATATGGCCATATGGTGGGACTAAATCACCACTTTTTTTTTATTGGATTGCCTTTATATATTTGATAGTCATTTCTTTTGCATGTGTGCGCTATTTTCTGTAGATATGTAGGTGAAAGTGCTAACCACTACAGCACTGTGATTTATAGCTGTTTGTTCATCTGTGTCCATGTGCAAGGTGAATGTGAATGGAAGTGTTTCCATAAATATCAATCAGCGGCTGCACCTGTAGGGCTCTAATGAGGAAAGTAAAAAGGTCTGTGTCCCTTAAGATGTAATTTCCCTTTGGGAGTATCTCACCAAAATGATATTTTCTTGCAGGGGATGCCTTAAATCAGACTTGTATCTTAGCGCAGACTTCTGGGAAAATCAGTGAGCCAATCACACAAGCAGAAAATTACATTTCTGGGGAAGGTCTTGTACACCATCTGTGTACAGAACACCTCCAGGTTGTCATATTGCATTGCATTTTACAGAAAATTACAGAGCCGCAGATTGAAAAAAATATATATTATTTAATAACATTCAATTACAATATGATTTGTGTCGCAATTTTATATGCTGTTTTTTTTAAATAGTGGTAATCCCTAAATAAATAAATATTGTGCCAATCCTATGTCAATTGGTCTTAAAGTGCTGCAACTTATATAAAAATGATTGCTAAATTAGTGTACATACAACCAAAAATCCTACACCAAGTTGCGCATGTTATTTGTTTTAAGTGAAATTGTTTTTTCCAATGAAAGTGCCCCTCCACAGCCCAACACTCCAGTGAGCAGAGGGAGGCAGAGCAGAGAGCAGGTGACTTACAGTCAGCAGCTCTCTGCTCATGGAGCTTTCAGAACGGAGCGATCAGTGGTGTTCAATCGCTCGGCTCTCAGTGTTAGAGGTGCCAGGGTACAGATACAGCATCGGACGGATGACGCATCCACCTAGGTAAATATAATTCTTAAAAAAAAAAAAAACATACATCTCTTTTAACCTTCCTAGCGGTATTCCCGAGCGTGACTCGGGGTTAGATTTTAGAGCCAAAAGCGGTAACCCCCGAGCCACACTCGGGGTACCGCTAGGAAGATCGCTGGATCCTGGTAGAGGTTTTACTTACCTTTTCTCCGGGATCCAGCGAAGAACGCGGGCGGTATGCGGCGGCGGAGCTTCCTCCCGATCGTCTGCGAGCCCCGGCTTCCGTCTCCGGCGACGTGACGTCCGCCGGGGGGTGGAACCGGCGGCAAATTCAAATGTAAAACACACCAAACACACTGATACCATTCAAAATAAAAAAAATTCACATTACATTGCCCCCCAGTGCCCTTTCCTGCAGTTTTACTGTACTTTTTATGTATATACACACGTATATATATATATATATATATATATATATACATAATTCTTGTGAATGAGCAGCCCAAACCAACTGTATACATTATATATATATATATATATATATATATACATATACATATACATACATTTACACATACACATACATATATATATATATATATAATATATATAATAAATGTAAATAGTTGGTTTTGGCTGCTCATTCACAAGAATTACATGGAAAATAATGGTACCGCTTTCAGCACCTAAAATCCAAAAGAATCATACCGCCAGGGAGGTTAATAAAGTTCTGCTGCTTTCCATCATTCAGTCACATGCAAGTAAAAATTATGTTTTTGCATGTGATTGGGTATTCTTTGCAAAGTGAATTTTCACTGCATTCACTAGATAAGTGCAAAGTGAAAAGCTTCTTTGCTTTAATAAATTAAGCCCTAAATATACGTCAATGCATTTAAAATTGTGCTTAATTTAATTTGGTTAGGGGGAAATAAAAAAAAATAGAAATTTCCTGCTAGATTTCTTAGGTGTGTGATAAGATTTCATAATCCTGTCCTGCTATAAAAGTTGTAAACTTGAACAACAGAAACACAGATTTTATTATTCTTTTTTTATATACGGCCACAATGCACAGTACATATTATATCTGTATATACATTCCCTCGGGGTCCTTTTGCTGAATAATGCTTGCTTACTGTATATACAGTTGCAGAAGAGGCATCCATATATAGTAGCACACACATGATCACCTTTCAGAGGTGGTTTAACACAGAGCTGAGTGCCTAATCATTTTCCGCTTGCCGTTTGCAAATGGAAAAGTTTAATTGATTATTCAGTAAATTATCACTTTACAACTCATGCTGGGGATCCAAATAATCCACCAATCACCATGTTAACAAACAGATAGAAGTGGTTTTCAATAACTTAGACACAAGCTTAACACTAGGTGTGGCAATTAGGTTATTGATTTTAGGCAAATGGATTGTTAATTATTCAACAGGTTCCCCTTCTTGTCTTAATTAACTCACAGCTCATTTAAATCAATGAAGACAGTCCCGGGAGAATCGCACAGTCTTTCTTTGCTCCAGTTCATTTTTTTTTTTTTAGCTACAGAAGGTTTGTAACAAGTTGCAATAACTTACATGGGAGTAAGATGAAAGCTTCTGTTCTACGGAGCAATTATTTTTTCTTTACCAAACAAAATTAAAATTAACATTGGAATGGAAATAGCTTACATTTTTGTTTTATAAATTGGTACATTATATTTTCTTGCAAGATAGGTAGATAGATTGAGAGAAAGAAAATAGGGTTAAATTACAAAAGCAATTGAAAAAGTCTACAGTGGTTAAGCTTTTATTTACAAAATCAAATTGCATGCTAACAGAAAAAAAAGAAAAAATCCCCTTGCACACGATTGGATGATAGTGGATGTGTACAGAGGACTTTTTCAAACATTTAATGGTTAAAGCCGGCCATAGATTCCAGATTTCAGAAAAGAAAATCGCTGATTCGCTTGATTCCCCCATCAACACTGACTGAATCCCTCCCACAGAGCCATTGTGTTCACCTAATGGGGGGAAAGGGGGGCGGGGGAAGCTGTCCCCCACTGGGAGAACACAGTGATTATTGCTAGCAGGCTATAAAAGCCGCTAGCAACAATCACATTTAAAATCTGGCAGGCTGGTTGTGCCCAAGTTGATTGATCAATCAGCTTGGATACATTCAGCCTGCCCAAACAAAAGAAACAATATATGGCCAGCTTAACCTTCTTAGCGGGAATCCCCAGCATGGCTCGGGGTTAAATTTCAGAGCCAAAAGCGGTAACCCCGAGCCACACTCGGGGTACCGCCAGAAGCATGGCTGGATCCTGTAAGAGCGGTTACTTACCTTGTCACCGGGATCCAGCGATGTGTCCCGGCGATGTCTCGTGGCGGATCTTCCTCCCGATCGTCTCCGTGCCCCGGCTTCCGTCTCCTGCGACGTGACGTTCGCAGGGGGGTGGAACCGGCGGCAAATTCAAATGTAAAAACACACCAAACCCGCTGATACCATTCAAAATAAAAGAAAATCATATTAGTTTGCCCCCCAGTGCCCTTTCCTGCCATTTTACTGTACTTTATATATATATATATATATATATATATATATATATATACATATATATATATATATATATATATATATATATATATATATATATATATACACACATATATATATATATATATATATATATATATATATATATACACATATATATATGTAATTCTTGTGAATGAGCAGCCCAAACCAACTGTATACATTTATTATATATATATATATATATATATATATATAATAAATGTATACAGTTGGTTTGGGCTGCTCATTCACAAGAATTACATGCAAAATAATGGTACAGCACCTAAAATCCAAAAGAATCATACCACCAGGGAGGTTAACAGCCTCAAATATTTAATGGTTAAGAGCACACAGAGTCCTTAATGTGATATGAACTTTTGTACCTATAGGCAAATGCAGTGCAGTTTAGCCTCCCTGCAGGGGTGGTGCTGTACAGCAGCTGCCGTGCAGAGAGGGCAGAGGGCAAGGGAGGGGACCAGGTTCCAGGGGACCAGGATGAATGCCATTCTTCCGAGAAGATACTCTCCATGCACATATTACTGTGATTGCAAAGGAGGGTAAGGATCCGTTTCTCTGTCAAAACTACCGCCTGATCTCCCTCTTAAATACTGACCTTAAACTGTTCCCTAAAATCCTAGTGATGCGTTTGATTAACCTGATCCCCCAACTGGTACATTCTGTCCAGGTGGGGTTTGTCCTCACAAGGGAAGCACGCGGCAACACATTTAAGGCCATCAACTTGATCCAGGCCGCACAGACTAGGAGGGCCCTCATGTTTCTCCTGTTAACCGACTCTGAGAAGGCATTCGATAGGGTGAACTGGGTATTCCTGATGGAGACTCTTAGGCACATTGGCTTGGGCCAAAGAATGATGCAATGGATTCAAACTATTTACTCTCGCCCATCAGCTCAGGTAAAGGTAAATGGGTTACTTTCTTCGCCCTATTATTCTTCCAGACTAAGCCTTTAATATCTCTCCCAAACTTGCTCTCAGAACTAAAGATCTATGACGACCTGTCCTTTTTTGGGATCAATTATCAGAAATCGGAGGCTCTGAATGTGTCAATGCCAACCTCCATGATCTCTCTCCTCAGGGTGGGCTTCCCCTTCAGATGGGCCACTTCCCATATAAAATATTTGGGCAATTGTCTACCCAACAGGGTGGAGAACATTTTCATGCTCAATTTCCCTACCCTCTTGACAGCGATCAGAAAGGACCTTACGTCGTGGCAGCGAGGTCTGATCTCTTGGTTTAGTCGCTGCAACATAATCAAGATGAACGTCATGCCCTGCATGCTCTACTATTTGCAAACCCTCCCAATACATGTCCCTAGCTCATTCCTGCGGATGATCAACTGGACCTTCGTCACTTTCCTTTGGGCCCAGAGTCCACCTCGCCTGGCACAATCGATTTTGAGATTACCAAAACTATTAAGGGGTATAGCCTTAACGAATGTTACCATATGGCTTGCCACTTGACGAGAGTGCTGGACTGGTACTGCGATGGTTCCCTCAAACAGTGGGTACAGATTGAGTGGTCCCTCTCAGGATTGTCATTGGAGTCGTTACCTTGGTGCCAAACCAAGTTGCCCACCTGGGTTCTTGCTCATCCCACGGTGGGGGTGACTTGGTGGATTTGCTCTAAAGCATGGCTGGACTTTTCTATAGCTCCCTGCCCATCGTGATTGGCAACCTGGCCTTTAGCCCTGGATTGGGAGACTCATGATTCCGGGACTTGAAGTCTGCAGAAATGGACAAAGGCTTTCCAGACAGCAAATCATAGATAACCCAACCTTTGTGGGACTTTCTTTTTGGCAAAAAATCCAACTAGCCCACTTCATTGGCTCTTCACCCCTACCATTTGCGTTCATAAGGCGACTAACTATGTTTGAGCTCCTATGCTCGGAACAATGTCCTCTACGCCACACTGTCTCTCAGACCTACCGCTTGCTGGTATCTCCACCTCCTGACTACAGACCACCTTATATCTCCGGTTGGGAATGAGACCTGGGACTAACCTTTACAGACAAACAGGTGGAGAGGATTCTCCTGTTTTCTTTCAAAACCTCTATTTGTTCCAAACATCAGGAAACTGGGTTTAAAGTTTTGACCCAATGGTACCATACCCCGACTAAGATTCATAGGATGTTTTCCTGGTGCTCTGATCTCTGTTGAAGATGTGGGGAGGAGTCTGGTTCCCTCCTTCATGTTTTCTGGCCTTGCCTTCTTCTTCAACCCATCTGGACTGAGGTCCTGAGAGTTACCCAAAAGTTCACTGACCACAGGCTTCTGATGGACCCAGCGCTCTTCCTTCTGCACCCCGCAAGTTCCCGAGCCAATCCTACAGGCATTCCATTCTACCCCTGCTGTTCACAGCAGCAAAGAGCTGCATACTGCTCTTTTGGAAACAGACACAACCTCCATCAGTGGCTGTCTGGCTGAAAAAAGTAGCCGATATCAATGAGATGGAAGTTCCCATGGACACAGAAAGAGGCCTATGGGAAAAATTATTTAAAAATGGTTCTACTGGAACGAATTTGTCTATTCTGAGGAATACAAAAAGCTACTGACTTAAGCTCTCCTTAATTGGGGATCTTGAGGGTGAATCCCTGGGCCTCACGGAGACAGAGATGTGATGAGTTTCCCCTTCTCCCTCATTCCCTTTTCTACCCCCCTCCTTATAATTCCCCCCCCTTTTTTTTTCTCTCTCTTCCCTCCTTCCTTCCCTTTTCTTCTACCTGACACTTTCCCGCAAAAACTGGCACACGGGGTGAGGAGACCTTCTAATATTGGGTTCTGCAAGCTACTTGCTTATACTTTTGGCAGTTTCTCTACATACGTTGATTTATGATGTGCAGATTTTCTCAATGACAATATATTATTTCTGATTCACTGGAAATGTGGTTTCTGTACTTTGTGTGTTTTCTTCAAAAATAAAGTATTGATAAAAAAATAAAAAAAAACTGTAAGCCTGTTGTTTTTTATGCAGAGCTGTACCAGATTTTGCATTTTCCAGTTTTAGTAAATCAACCCAACAGTGTTCAAATCTGGGTCCAACACACAAAGATCCTTGCTGCTCACAGGTGAGCTGGCTCCAGCAGCATGATCTCCTCAATGCAGAGTGCTCACCCAGTCGCAGCTGAGGCAATTAGAAAAACGAAAAGTCTGGATGTCTGTACACCAAGCTGAGATCCAAACGTCTTTATTTGTGTAAAACCATGAATAACATGAAGAGCACTACATGTACAAGCAGAGGAGGAACGGCTCTCTCCTGCTTGTACATGTAGTGCTCTTCGTGTTATTCATGGGTTCACACGAATAAAGGCATTTGGATCTCAGCTCAGTGTACAGCCATCCATACTTTTCTTTTTTCTAAGGCCCCTTTCACACACGGAGTATGTCAGGCGAACTCCACTTTTCTCAGCCGGAATCGATCCCCCGCTGAGCGGGAGGATGACAGCTGTGTCTCCGCGCTGTATGCGGAGACACAGCTGTCAGGTCCCCATGCATCTCTATGGGGGATTAGGATGGGAATGGACCATCTGTCCGTTCTCATCCGATCCCATCCGATCCGCTGGATGGATGGAAAAAAGGGTTTCCATCCATCCAGATTTGACGGATCGGATTGGATCGGACGTCAGCAGATATGTCTCCGCTGACATCGATGCCCCATAGAGATGCATTGGGTGTCCGTTCAGATCCGCCAAAAAAACTGACAGGCGTATCTGAACGGTCCGCCTGTGTGAAAGGGGTCTAAGGTTCAAATCTAGTTACAATTGATAATGAGGATCTGCCTGCACAGTACAGACAATCACAGCTGCCTAGCCCCCTCATGGACAAAGATATCTGCCTAGGATTTTTCCTTGTTGGAGGGTCCAGAAAAAAGACATCTAAATAGGTAAGCTGCAATTTTAAAATATTTAAGATATGCAATGTGAATTGTGACATGTAACAAACATACAGTAGGCGTTATCCCAATATGGCTGCAAAAGTGGAAATATACTTTATCCACTTTAGCTAGCTCCTACAGGCACAGCGACATACCTGTACATCGCTGGCCTCTTCCAGGTACAGGGCCCACAGGGAAAAGGAACAAATAGGTTTTTATTAAAAAGCAGAAACTAATACACACATTAACACATTGTTTGGCCCACCACCTAACCCCTTGATTACCCCAAGATGTTAACCCCTTTCCAGCCAGTGTCATAAGTACAGTCTATGGTATTATCAATGATCACTGTATAAGCCCCCGTTTACATCAGGGTGATTTGACATGTCAAATCGCAGCCTATTGCTAGCAATGGCACCGTCCAAATCCTGCACTGCTTTTGGCGATTTCAGGGGTGATTTCAATAGACATCTGTGCATGAATCCACACAGGTGTCTCTCAGATCACCCCCTGAACTCGCAATGAAATGCAGGTTTGAAATCATGCGAGATCAGCTGAACTCACACTCACAATTTCAAATTGAACTAACTTAGTGTCATTAGTTATGTCACTGTCAGTAAGGCAGTTCCCACCCACTGCCAGTTAGTGTCAGAATGCCATTGCAATATCACAGTCCCACTATAAATGCGACCCTGTTACCACAAAAATAAATAAAAATTCCAGTATACATACCATAGTTTGTAGACCCTATAACATTCACACAAACCAATTTATATACACTTATTGTTTTTTTTTTTTTTTAACCAAAGACATGTAGCAGAATATATGTTGGCATACATTTATGAAGAAATTAGATTTTTTTATTTTTTATTTTTTTGGAAAGTAAAAAATATATATATTTTTTCAAAATGTTTGGTCTTTTTTTTATAAAATAAAAAATCCCAGTGATAAATACCAACAAAGGAAAGTTCTGTATGTGTGAAAAAAATGATATGCATTTCATTTGGGTACAGTGTTACAGTGCACAGTGCTAGATAGAAAAAAAAATAGCCTGGTCATGAAGGAGGTAAACTCTTAGGCTCCTTTCACACACTCTGTCCTTTGGACGGAGTCCGTTTTTCTCAGCGGGGGATCGAGCCGCCGATCCCCCGCTGAGCAGCAGGAGGACAGCTGTGTCTCTGCGCTGTGTGTGGAGACACAGCTGTCAGTTCCCCATGCATCTCTATGGGGGAAATCGGGTGAGAACGGACCATAGGTCCATTCTCACCCGATCCGATCCGCTGGACGGATGGAAAATAGGGTTTCCATCCGTCCAGATTTGACGGATCGGATCGGGTGTCAGCGGACATGTCTCCGCTGACATCCGATCCCCCATAGAGATGCATGGGGGGACCGTTCAGATCGCCAAAACAACGGACAGGCGGATCTGAACGGTCCGCCTGTGTGAAAGGGGCCTTAAAGCGGAGTTCCACCCTGGATTTGTTTTTTTTTTTTTTAATACCCCCGGGACAGTCAGGGCTAGTGCATTCCACAATGGCTAGCCTCTGATCTGTCCCGGGTTGCACTTACCTGCAAGACGAAATACTTACCTTGCAAACGTCTTGTCCAGCGCTGCCATCTCAGATGTGGGCAGCTTGAAGCCAGCGCGTCCTCTTCGGCGTCTTCTTCCGCCTTCTGTGGTCCCACGATGCTCTGCACCGGCCCCGACGTCACTTCCGGGTCGCGCGCGTCACCCCTCCACAGCTTCTGGGCATGCCCAGAAGCTGTTTAGAAGGGGATGACGCGCGCGACCCGGAACTGACGTCGGGGCCGGTGCAGGCGCAATGATTCCTGGGAGCTATGACGTCCAGCTCCCAGGAATCATTGCAGAGCCAGGAAGTGACGACGGGCCGCGGCCGAGGAAGGAGGAAGAAGGAAGTAAGGTAAGTATATTTTCTTCGCTACGAGGTAAGTAAAAAAAAAAAAAATATGCGATTATCCATTTCTTTTTCAGGTGACCCGGAGCGAGAAGATGGAGGTAAGTATAAAAATAGGGTGGAACTCCACTTTAAGGGCCCGTACACACAATATGAAAACTGAAGTAGAATTTCATCTGACCAACGATCTGCCGATTTTCAGATTGTTAGTATAGTGCTTTCGACAGCCGATTACGAATTTTCGGACGACAATTACTGGATATGCAGGCTATAAAATTTTTATTGTACGTCAACACAACGTCCGATTTTCGTTTAATTAGTACAGTTTTAGTCCGAAAAAAATCGTAAGAGCAAGAATAGGCATGCTCAGAAACTAAAGAACACATACAAAACAATTCAACACATGACATCACTTCTGAAGTTAAATTCTGTCGTACGAGAATTTTCCTATGAAAGCAACCTCTTCCCCTAAGACCAGCATGCAACAAAAAATGAATGAAAGATCGTCCAATAATCTGTGTGTATGAGGCTTTACGGAGCTTAATTGGTTAATGAATGCAAATTTTGAAAATAATACACAATCACGCACAAGAAAAAAAAAAAAGAAAAAAAAGTTTTTTGTTTTTTTTTTGCTTGCACATGACTGGATGATGGAAGTCAGAGCTGAGTTTCATCTCATTCAATAATCTAAGAGAAAATTCCCTTGCAAAGTGAACAGTCTATTTGCCTTTATTAAATCAAACCCAGTGTATATTCAAGCTTTCCCTCTAAATGGACAACTTTTTTTCTGAAAAAGATCACTTACCCAAATAGTTCACTGTGCTTTCTGTGATAGAGGGAGAGATATTTCCCTTGAACACTACTCTGATTTTATGTCGTATTTTTCAGCTCACCGTGGACAATGCATGCTGCAGTTCTCTGCTGACCTTCCCTTTACAGAGCAGCTAACAAACAATATTTCTGCACATTTCGGACTGAATATCTGCTCTTTTATAGGAGAAAGAGGAACACAAGTGTACCAGACAATGTTTGCCTGTAATATCAGCCCAATTTGCAATCAGCGCAGTTACAAGAATTTGTGGCAAATACTCTAAAAAAATAAACACCAATTCCCTGCTGAGGATATTACATGAAAAACAAAATCATTATCCATTTAAGACTATTTTTTTTTTTTTCTCTTCTGCTTTTTGGACAGTTAATTTTATTGTTACTTTGCCAACAGAATAACATTAAGTGTTTGGGAAACTAAAGTAAATATCGCATTGGAACATACGTACAGTTTGCCAAAAATTCAATATCAGCCATATGTTAAAGCGTAATAAACAAAAGGAGCCTAAAAATGTTTTCATATAAATTAAGAACAAAACTTTTAAGTGTGTGTATTTGTTGTAAACATTTACAATGCATGAGAAAATTAAATAATGATAGGTGCATAGAGGAAATTTGACGTGCCAAGTCTTGTTATTATTAATATTATCATTATCAATCTCATTTTTATTAAGTGTAGCACTGTTCCCGTAGGGCTTGCTGTGTGATGACTTCTTGGGCCTCCTCTGATTACCTGCAGACAGTCACTTAGGGACTTCACGTATCCATCCTTACTCCCAATGGCTCGTTACTCAATAAACAGTCCGGGGGGGGGGGGAGTTTGGTTTTTAGTATTTATTGTGCAACTTGGATGGGAGATGGGTATAGTGGGATACTCCAACTTGAACTATTTACAGTTGATAAGGCCAACTCTTATTTGGACTCGCCAGGTTACTTTTGGAAGCAGTCCCACTGCTTTAACCATACTGCTACTTGTACGTAAAAGGTTAAGTCCTCTTGCTCTCTCTCCAGCAACAGACTTGATGCAATACAATATCTTCAGAATACCCACTAGCATTCCCTTTACTGACACCCATTCACTGCCTCTTCTAGCTGAAGAGATAGCCCCCCTCAGGACAGGCCCCTTGACATGGATCTGTACTCACTGTATGTAGAATCAAATCCTTTCCAGTGTCTCCCTTCCAGTCAGCTCTGTAGGACCTCCGAGTTTAGTTCCTCTCTAACTCTTAGGCTCTCAGGTCGACCACCTGAGGCCACATGGCAACTTTTACAAAGGAGGGACGGCCATCCCCCTCCAGGATCCTGCTGTCCAGCTGAAAGACCCCGAGCACATGTGCCCTTGGCATTTATACAGTATCCCAGCATGCACTGAGGCACTTTCCTCTGCCAATTACGAGGGCTGTACTAAATGCCTGTACACTCATTTGTCAGGTTTCCTCCCACTGTATAATATGCCTCCCTATGGGACCAGTGTGAAACACTTCAGACAAACTGAGCTGCACCTGAGCACCATGAGCAGACCTCACTAGCAGATCCTGCTCTTTGGTAGGCGGAGAAAGATATAGATTTACCTGGCACTTTTTCTGGTAAGCAGAAAAGATCAAAACTATACTCTCTCTCTAGCACCTACCTAGGAGGGTGCTACATCAGGTTCCTAAAGGAAGGCCCAGCAATAGGAAATTCATTCACCAACTTTAATTTACTATACATGCTGCTACATTTGCCTTCTTTAATGTTAGAGGATAATTACTAAAGGCAGATGAATTAATATACTGTATCTACTTTGCACTGAAGAAGAAGGGTCAACCATTGTGTGTTTCCAGTGGTCACCTATTTCAAATTTTTAAATCAGGACCCCTCAGTGCTCTTCTGTGGGTACTCAAAAACAATAATAAACTACTATAAAAATCTGGTTCCAACAAACCAACAAAGCAGCCATAATAATAATCCCTTACAATAAAATATAAATAAACAATAACAAATAATCTAGTTCAATACGGCGCAAGATGCATATTATTTTTATTGTACAGGATTTATATAGTGCCAACAGTTTGTACTGCATATACTGTATGTCCATTGAAAGTCCTTGGCTCAGTCAATAATCAATCCAGGGGATGTTGGTTTTTGTGGTTTTATTTAGAACTGAGATAGGAGAAGAGATGAGTGGGATACTCCAACTATGAACTATACACAATCTTGAGGACAACTCACTGTAGAATGCGGCAAGGCCGCTGCTTCACCCTGCCACTGAAGTGAAGATAGTGTTAAAGGTTCCTACTTTATAATACTCTTCAGGGTTCTAAACTTGGCACCCGCTTTATTTTTACTGCCTGTGTGTGCTGACACTATCCACTGACTCTATCCACTGGAATGGTCCCCTTCCTGGGCAGACCCTTGGCAAGCTTCTCTGTACTCATGGACACTGTTTTTCCAGAGTCACTCTGCCTTTCTCTCCACCAGTCATCTTTCCTGGACCTCCTGGATTCAGCACCACACCCCTGGCTCACAAGGCCGACTGCCTGTGACCATCATCCTCAGCAAAAAGAAGGAGAGACAGCCGTCACCCTCCTTCCGGGACTTGGTTTCCTGCCCAAAGAACCCCTGCCACATGTGTCCTTGGCTTTCATAACATATCCCTGGATGCACCACTTTCCTGTGCCAACCCACTGAGATAGCCATAAAAGCCTGTGTGTCACTGGCTGGGTTTCCTTCACTGTCCAACAGGCCTCCCTATTGAATACAGTGGGGACACTCCATCAGCCCAGATGAATCACACCCTGGAAAAAATGCAACAGGCCTGACTAGAAACCCTGCTCCCTGATAAGCAGAAAGAGCAACTAGGTTTTCCTACTGCTCCCCTAATAGGCAGGCAGAGCTAAATACACTCTCTACCTAGCACCTACCTAGGAAGATGCTACATACAGTATCTCACAAAAGGGAGTACACCCCTCACATTTTTGTAAATATTTTATTATATCTTTTCATGTGACAACACTGAAGAAATGTCACTTTGCTACAACGTAAAGTAGTGAGTGTACAGCTTGTATAACAGTGTAAATTTGCTGTCCCCTCAAAATAACTCAACGCACAGCCATTAATGTCTAAACCGCTGGCAACAAAAGTGAGTACACCCCTAAGTGAAAATGTCCAAATTGGGCCCGAGTATCCATTTTCCCTCCCCGGTGTCATGTAACTCATTAGTGTTGCAAGGTTTCAGGTGTGAATGGGGAGCAGGTGTGTTAAATTTGGTGTTATCGCTCTCACTTTCTCATGCTGGTCACTGGAAGTTTAACATGGCACCTCATGGCAGAACTATCTGAGGATCTGAAAAAAAGAATTGTTGCTCTACATAAAGAGGGCCTAGGCTATAAGAAGATTGCCTGAAACTGAGCTGCAGCGTGGTGGCCAAGACCATACAGGGGTTTAACAGGACTGGTTCCACTCAGAACAGGCCTCGCCATGGTTGACCAAAGAAGTTGAGTGCACATGCTCAGTGTCATATCCAGAGGTTGCCTTTGGGAAATAGACGTATGAGTGCTGCCAACATTGCTTCAGAGGTTGGAGGGGTCAGCCTGTCAGTGTTCAGACCATACGCCACACAAATCCCAGAAGGAAGCCTCTTATAAAGATGATGCACAAGAAAGTCCACAAACAGTTTTCTGAAGGCAAGCAGACTAAGGACATGGATTATTGTCCTGTGGTCTGATTCAGATGGTGTCAAGCGTGTGTGGCAGCAACCAGGTGAGGAGCACAAAGACAAGTGTGTCTTGCCTACAGTGAAGCATGGTGGTGAGTGTGTCATGGTCTGGGGCTGCATGAGTGCTGCCGACACTGAATAGCTACAGTTCGTTGAGGGAACCATGAATGTCAACATGTACTGTGACATACTGAAGCAGATCATGATCCCCTCCCTTCACAGACTGGGCCACAGGGCAGTATTCCAACATGATAACGACCCCAAACACATCACCAAGATGACCACTGCCTTGCTAAAGAAGCTGAGGGTAAAGGTAATAGACTGGCCAAGCATGTCTCCAGACCTAAACCCTATTTAGCATCTGTGGGGCATCCTCAAACGGAAGGTGGAGGAGTGCAAGGTCTCTAACATCCACCAGCTCCATGATGTCATCATGGAGGAGGGGAAGAGGACTCCAGTGGCAACCTGTGAACCTCTGGTGAACTCCATGCCCAAGAGGGTTAAGGCATTGGCTCCTCCCCGACACATTTCGTCAACACCATATGACACTATCAAGGGTCATAGGTATTCCCTGAGTGTAAGTTCTCATGAAAAGAACCCTTGTATTGAATTGTATTGTAACTGTACTGTTTTCCTCTATTTTACCCAAGATGACTGCCTATAATTTTTTAAGCGCTTTGAGTCCCGATAGAAAAACAAATCTAATGCACATAGATGTAACAGCAAAATGTAGAACACTATCCCCTAAGAAGCATAAACCATCGGCATCGCCTCACAGAAAGCATTAACTTCCGCTGAAGTGATGACGTCATTGGCTCCTCTCCGACACATTTCATCAACACCATGTGACTTTATCAAGGGTCATAGGTATTCCCCGAGAGTAAGTTCTCATGAACAGGACCTTTGTAATGTGTTGAATTGTAACTGAACTGTCTTCCTTTACTTTGTAAAGCAGTACGTAAACTGATGGCACTATAAAAGTCCCTTTACAGTATAATAATGGTAATACCTTAGATCTTACATACAAATATTATTTAAAAAATCCTGATCATCTGCATAGAGTTTGCATCTTCTCCTTGTGCTTACGTAGGTTTCCTCTTGGTACTTCAGTTCCTCCCACACTACAAAACGTGGTGGTAGGTTTCCTGCTCGACTGAATGCACCCTAGATAACTGCCTAATCTTCTAAGCGCTTTGAGTCCCAATAGAAAAACTAATCGAATGCACATAGATGTAACAGAAAAATGTAGAACACTATCCCCTTAAGGAGCATAAACTATCGGCATTACCTCACAGAATTTGTTAACTTCCGGTGAAGTGATGACATCATTGGCTCATCCCTGACACATTTCGTCAAAACCATGTGACTTTATCAAGGGTCATAGGTATTCTCCAAGAGTAAGTTCTCATGAACAGGGCCTTTGTAATGTGCTGAATTGTAACTGAACTGTCTTTCTTTACTTTATAAAGCAGTATGCAAACTGATGGCACTATATAAGTCCCTTTAAAGTATAATAATGGTAATACCTTAGATCTTCCATACTGTCAGGACTCTGGAGGCGAGCCTGAGGTGCAGAGGGTAGCCTCTAGCTCACCGAGGAATGGAGCACAGACGAGTCACCGAGGCAGTAGATACAGGCTAACCCGAGGTGCGGAATCTAATGGCACTTTTCCACTGCAAGTACCGGCTCGGTTCCACTTAGCACTGCTTGGCCCTGCTCGGCTCAGTTTGCTTTTCCACTGAGTGGTATGAGTCGGCACGTTTCAGCACTGTATAGGCTCTACTCGGTTCGGTTTGCTTTTCCACTAAGTAGTAAGTGGGTGGGATTACAACGATTCTCTGACCAATCAATGGCTAGTAGTGACAAACAATCAAGGCTGCATGCAAAGGATTGTGGGATATGGTATAGGTACGGCCCGCTTGGAACCCCAACCGAGGTAGTACTGTTTAAGCAAGCCGTACCGAGCCGTACCATGTAGTGGAAAAGCCCCGCTGTACCAAACCGTACCAAACCGTTCTAACACGTACCATGCAGTACCATGCAGTGGAAAAGGGCCAGGCCGATCCGTTCCATGCAGTGGAAAAGCGCCATAAGTGCCAACTGGTCTTCACCAGAGCATCTGATAGTGAGGATGGATTTTGCTGCGTGTATAGCACTAGGTCGCGGTCCTCTGGGTTGCCCTGCCAGGAGGTGAACAGGTCCGGATCCAGTGGCAGGTAAACAGACAAGAATAAGGCAGAAGAGTGGGCACAAACAAGCCGAGGTCAGGGCGGGCAGCAGACAAGCGAGGTGAGGGTCAAGCCAGGAGGTCAAACAGGAATCATGCTGGATACAACAGGTCTCAGGTTCAGGAACACAGGAGAAGCTGCAGACAAAACAGCAAAGTGTAAATTAACCAGCTACGCTTAAATAGGCAGTTTTAGGCGCCAAGATAAAAAAGGTCATTGCGTGCACATGCGCGTGCGCCTACGCGCCCGGGTCACGTCCATCGCGCATTGGCGAACGCCTGTTCACCATTGAATGGGCCGTCACGCACATTGGTGAATGCCTGTTAGCCATTGAATGGGCAAAGGGGAGGTTCGCTCCTGCGCACTTCAGTGTGTGTGCACAAGGAGCGTTCCTGACACATACAAATATTATTTTAAAAATCCTGATCATCTACATAGAGTTGCCATCTTCTCCTTGTGCTTACATAGGTTTCCTCCTGGTACTACAGTTCCTCCCACACTACAAAACGTGGTGGTAGGTTTCCTGCTCAACTGAATGCACCCAAGATAACTGCCTAATCTCCAAAGCTATAAATCCCAATAGAAAAGCAAAAAATGCTTAGAAATACAAATTTGACAAAATATTTTATATCTTTACCTGCAGACTTCACTGAAATCAAGAAACTTATCCTATGAACAAAAAAAAAAAAAAAAAAAATCTAACATCTCCATAGGCCATGTCATTGTGTCATATTCTGAGCTTGCTTTCAATCATGCAAATGATTTCTTTTCTCTTTTTCAATATGCTAATGTAGTCTGATTGATTTCTGTTGTAAAAGTTAATTACAATGTGTTTGTGAGTCCCTAAAGATGATGCATATTATGTTTATAACCAGGATTATGAAAATGTCCTGTCTCCATTACAGGACTCCTTTCTCCAACACTAGAACTAATTGTAGCCCTAAATCACTACAACCTCTGTGTTAAACATAACACAAGGGCGACATTGCATAATTTTAATTAATTTTAATTTGACCAGAGCAAATTCATTTAGCTTTTCCAGAAGGGCAACTCATTTGTTTCCTCGTCACTTTCAGGTGAATGTGAGGTTGGGAAACTTCTATTTTTTTAAGCTTTGTGTCATTTGTGTGTCCTTGTGTAGCACAGGGCCACTGAACAAACGCTGCAGGCTGGTTTATGATGAAAGAGGGGTTAGCAACTTTCAGGACTCATTCACACCAACAGCAAAGGGGTGGTAAAAGCAGGCAGTTGACCCTTGAACCAGAAGACTAGTCAAACAGCAGTTCAAATATTTTGGCTCATGCCTTCTGTTCGGAAGCTTCCAGAGTTAGTTGTTTCCATTATGCCTAAAATGTATTAGCACCTTAAAGCGGAGTTCCGGCCTCAAAATCCACTTTGGGCCATCCGCTTGCTCAGTGTCACCTAAAAAACAAATGGATAGTCCCAATTTTTTTAAATTACTTACCTTGATATTGAAGAAAATATACTCACCTTTCTTCCACTTCCTCCCTCTGCGGCTGCGGCCCGCGCCATCACTTCCTGCTTGCATTGATTCCTGGGAGCTGAACGTCATCGCTCCCAGGAATCAATGCGCCTGCACCGGCCCCGGTCATAAGTTTCGGTGGAGGCGCGTCATTCCCTGCTAAACAGCTTCTGGGCATGCCAAGAAGCTGTGCAGGGATGACGCGCCTGCCCTGGAACTGACGAGCGGGGCCGGTGCAGGGCATTGTGGGACTGAAGAGGACACGGAAGAGGACGCGCTGGCTTCAGCTGCCCACACCTGAGATGGCAGCGCTGGAGAAGAAAGTTTCAAGGTAAGTATTTCTTCTAAAAGGTAAGTGCGACCCAGGACAGTACAGAGGCTATTCATTGTGGAATGCACTAGCCCTGACTGTCCCGGGGGGTATTTTTATTGAAAAATAGTTTTCGAGGCCGGAACTCCGCTTTAAAGGAGTTGTAAAGTCTCATGGTTTTTCATCTTAATGCATTCTGAAACAGATCGTTCCAACGATAAGCACAAGCCTAGCAGCTCCAGCTGCTGTCAATCAAATCCAGTGACATGGGAGCCGGGGGTGGGGCTGAGTCCTGCTGTCTGTGTCAATGGATGCAGCAGCAGGGCTCGTGAGCGCCTGCATGGGTGCCCCCATGGCTCTCCGTGGGGGCACCCGATGACATGGAGGAGCCAGGAGCGCCGCCGGAGCACCCCAGAAAAGGAGGATCGGAACTGCTCTGTGTAAAACCCTCGCACTGAGCAGGTAAGTATAACATGTTTGTTATTTTAACAAAAAAAAAATCTTTACAATCACTTTAACCACTTGCCGACCGCCGCAAGTACATATACTGCGGTGGTCAGCCCCCCCTGGGCAAAGAGACGTATCGGTACGTCACTCGCCCGCGAGCCAATAGGGGGCAAGTGTGCGCTGCCGGAGGCACGCTCACGCGCCGCTCGTTCACTGCCATCCCCGCGCGAGTGACCGGCGGCTCCGATGTCCGCCGGCCACTTGCGATCTCCCGCTGGAGAGGGAGAAAGGCAGGCGGCTAATGTAAACACAGCCGCCTGTCATTCTACCTGGTGTAACTGCAGAGATCATACGATCCTGCTATGTAGGATCGTATGTCTCTGTGGTTACATCAAAAGCCACGCCCCTTTATAGTTAGAAGCACGCCCCTAGGGACACACTTAACCCCTGGATGTCTAATAAAGTTAACCCCTTCCCTGCCAGTGCCATTTTTACAGTAACAGTGCAGTTGTATAGCATTGATTACCGTAGTAATGTCACTGGTACCCCCAAAAGTGTCAAAAATGTCAGTCAAGGGTCCGTAGTAGTTAGTAGTTAGTAAACGCAATAACTTTTGCGCAAACCAATCATAATACGCTTATTGTGATTTTTTTCACCAAAAATATGTAGCAGAAAACAAATTGGCCTAAAATGTTAAAAAATTTAGATTTTTACATTTTTTTGGGGGAATTTCATATAAAAAAATGTGAAAAATATTGTTATTTTTTCAAAATTGTCGCTCTTTTTTTGTTTATAGCGCAAAAAGTAAAAATCGCACAGGTGATCAAATACCACCAAAGGACAGCTCTGTTTGTGGGAAAAAAAGGACATCAATTTCATTTGGGTACAGCGTTGCACGACCGCACAATTGTCCGTTAAACTCACGCAGTGCCGAATCGGAAAATAGGCCCTAGTCTTCGAGCAGCCAAATCCTCCAGGGTTTAGGTGGTTAAAGCGCCTTCTGGTGGCTCTTTAAATGGCATTTTAAGTGGTTGTAATCCCCTGAAATAAAACATGAACAACACATATCCTTCTATGGTGTGTCCTTGCCTCTATCTAAATCACCTTGTGTGATTTCTGTCTGCTCTATGCACAAGTCACTTCTAACAGTCCATTAGGACACCAGACAGTCCCATGAGATGCCCCCCCCCCCTCCAGCACACAGCAGGTGATTGACAGCCATCAGCTGTGCATGTTTATATATGGGAGGACCTGCCAGGCTGCCAGGCTGCATGCTGGATATGGGTCTGGTATGGATTTTGGGAGGGACCATTTAAAAAAAAATGTTTCCTATATTTTTTAAATAGCCGGGTGTCAACAATTGTAACCGTGAGTCATTTTAAAGGGGATTTGACTCAGTATTTTTTTTCTTTAGAAATGTCATTTTTGCTGCAGCATGTTTTATGCATGCTACAGATGCGCCACTTTACAGTCACATTAGGGGAACCCCCAGGCATTATATTTAAAGGAATTTTTTATTTTTATTGTTGCACTTTAAAAACGGTAATTAAAATCACTGCTCCTGAAAGACACAATTCTAGTCCCTGCATACAAGGGTGGCTCCATGGGACACAGCAAGAGAAAGAAGCCACCCTGAAAAAGGAAACCTGGGGTAGCGGCCATGGCACCAGCTTAAACTGGAATATAGGCAAGGATTAAAATAAAGTAAACTGCATACTAAGTAAGTAAAAAAATTGGCTCCTGAGAAAAAAAAATGCACATTTTCTATCCCAATACTGCTTCCCTGAACTTCCGGTGTGCACAAAAAAGATTTAACAGTGGACAGTGCAGTCTCCAGTAAGCTTTTAGCTTAGAGCAGGGATGGAGAAGGAGGAGGGAGGAGCAAGGAGGTGCCTTGCCATCCTAGGCTATGGGGCCAGAGCCATCTTAATACCATCATGGGCCCCTGGGCAAAGTAATGCACTGGGGCCCCTACCAGCCTTCCCCAATTTCTGCACCAACTCTCAAGAATTTATGTATAAATCGTTGATGGAATTAAACATATATTCATAAGTACTTTCAATAAAATCAATTTTAAAACATGCCATAAATCAAAGACTAATTAACACAAAGAGGGAGAAAGCAGAAGGGCACAGTACAGGGGGGATCAATACAGGTTCCGGAATGCTGCCCGGCACACGGCCATCCTGGGACAGCTTAGTTAAAAATATGACTGTCCTGGCCAATCCGGGACAGTTGGCAAGTATTATGTAATGAGAGATTATCAAGGGGCCCTCATGCACCATGGGCCCCTGGGAATTTCCCAGGGTTGCTCATGCATTAAGACAGCCCTGTATGGGGCTGTGTGTTTTTATTGATGCACATAGTGTAGGAAGACACAATTCTAGTCCCTGCATGCAAGGTTGGCCCCATGGGACACTGCAAGGAGAAAGGAGCCACCATAGGCCTGGGCACACCCTAATCACCATATGTGGTGCAGATTCTCCCTGTTTAGACCCCTGATATTTCACCAAAGCCCCCTAATGGGGCTCCTAAAAATATTGTAAAAAAAAAATAATTGTAAAACATAAAACTAATAAAGAATAATAAAAAAAAAAGAATAATAAAAAAAGAATACAGACACCATCCACTGCCCTACTGACACCAATCTCTTCCCTCCTGACACTTTCCACTGCTGGGCACACCCTAATCACCATATGTGGTGCAGATCCCCCCTGTTTAGACCCCTGATATTTCACCAAAGCCCCCTAATGGGGCTCCTAAAAATATTGTCAAAAATATTTGTAAAACATAAAACTAAAATAGAATAATAAAAAAAAATAAATAAAATAAAAAAAAGAGAACAGTTACACAATCCACTGCCCTACTGAAACCAATCTCTTCCCTACTGACACTGTCCACTGCTCTACAGACACTGTCAATATATATATATGCATGCACACACACACATGTGTTTGAGCTTTGGGGTGTACACCCTAATGCAATAGGCTGTGCACACCTCTGGAAGCCACCCTGAAACAGGAAAACTGGGGTAGCGGCCGTGGCACCAGCTTAAGCTGGAATATAGGCAAGGATTAAAGTGGTGTTCCGGTTCCCCCTCCAAAAATTTTGTTTCCATCGGCTGTCGGGTGCTTCCTCCACCATTACCGGTAAGGGAATCCTTGCGGCTTCACGGGCAGGTCCCTACTGTGCATGCGCAAAGTGGGCTGTGCTCGGTTACTGGCCTGGAAAGAGGAGGAAGGAGGAAGGGGCTGAACTTCTGATGTACCTCGCGGCGAGGTCCAACGGAAGTGAGGACAGGGTACCTGTCAAAAACAGGTACCCGCTCCCCCCCGAAAGGTGTCAAATGTGGCACCGGAGGGGGGGGGGGGGGACGAGACAGATAAGAGGAAGTTCTACTTTTGAGTGGAACTCTGATTTAAAATTTTAAAAAAAATTCATACTAAGTCAAAATTTAATTTGGCTCCTATAAAAAAATTAGAGTTTAAAATCACTTTAACTGCCATTTACGTAAAAGGGCTGCCCCTTTGTGATTATTAGCTGCTGCTTGTTTTTAAAATGTTTCCTCTAAAACAGGGTTTCTTAACCAGGGTCCTGTGGAACCCTAGGGTTCCTCCTGAGGTTGTTAGGGGTTCCTTGGGAAATGGGCAATTTCTGCCTCTTAGATAAGTTTCCAATGACACCATTGATCCTTTTAGCTATCTGTAAGGGGGTAATTCTTCCCAATGATGACAAGAGTAAGGAGCATTCTTCCCACTGACTGTCACACTAATGTGTCATGAGTTATAGATTTTTAATTTTTAGCAGTCGATCCCTGAGACCAGAAATTTATTTCAAGGGTTCCTCTGTGTTGAAAAGGTTGAGAAAGGCTGCTTTAAAATAACACAATGTTCAATGCATTATTTTCATTTCCCCAGTTTATTTCTCTAAATACTGTATAAAAAAATGTTTGCATAATAACATTTTTTTTCCAAAAAATTACATTTATTATCATTTTTTTGCATTGCCCCACCTAGTGGTTAAAGAGCTGTAAGACGTTGATTGATGTCCGGTGCCAGTTTCCCCACCTCCATCGTCTTGGCTTACTGTATATACACTATTCAGCTATTGTTTTAAGATAAGCACCAGAGTTTTGTATCAGATTTACCTTCCCGAATTAATTTCCTTGAAGCATTGCTACAATTGCCTGACCCTTATAGTGTTATCATCGATTCCTAAAGCTGTTTCCCTATGTCACCGGGATGTAATCCTGTCCGCATCTCTCATGCTTTCTCTACAATTGTGAGAATGCACCAACGTCAGGCCTTTTAACAATCCATTTTTATTTTTACTCAAAGCTGCAGTTTCTCATCGGAAAATGTGTTTTGTTGCTATCTGAAAAATGTCTCTGGACGGAAAAGAGGGAAGACACGCAGACCACTTAAATCAGTCTGCTGCAAAAAAGAGCCCTGTCAATGGGATTCATGCAGCTGGAATTCTCCTGGAATCTGTGTTTATGATATATTTGGGTTCCTATTAGGCTTTTTTGGAACTATTAGATGCTGCAAAATAAATAAATAATGGAGGAGGGACGTGCCTCCATCTATCTTTTCAGATTGACTTGGCTTTCTGGTTCTTGTCTTGTCACTTCACTGTAAATAGAATGAGGCTTTCCCAGCAGGAGAGGGCATCTCTTTATAATGAACAGCATGGAGATTAAATAATAAAAAAAAAAAAAAGCCATAGCATAGAACAGGGGTCTCCAAAAATTCTAGCGCAATGGCCACATCGTGTATTTTACAAATCTCAGGGAGTTGAAAAAAAAAATAATAATAATTTTTTTAAAAGAATGAATCAAATTTAACCACTTAAGCCCCGGAAAATTTGGCTGCTCAAAGACCAGGCCCTATTTTGCGATTCGGCACTGCGTGATTTTAACGGACAATTGCGCGGTCGTGCGACGCTGTACCCAAACAAAATTGACGCCTTTTTTTCCCACAAACAGAGCTTTCTTTTGGTGGTATTTGATCACCTGTGTGATTCTTATTTTTTGCGCTATAAACAAAAAAACAGCGACAATTTTGAAAAAATAACAAAATTTTTCACATTTTTTTATATGAAATTCTCAAAAAAAAAAAGTAAAAATCAAATTTTTTTAACATTTTAGGCCAATTTTTTTTCTGCTACATATATCTGGTAAAAAAAATCGCAATAAGCGTATTTTGATTGGTTTGCGCAAAAGTTATTGCGTTTACTAACTAAGGGTAAGATTTTTGTCTTTTTTGTTGTTTTTTTTTTTACTAGTAATGTCGGCGATCTGCGATTTGTTTTGCGGGACTGCGACATTGCGGCGGACAAGATCGGACCCCTGACTGACATTTTTGACACTTTTGGGAGTACCAGTGACATTACTACAGTAATCAGTGCTAAAAATATGCACTGTTACTGTAATAATGACACTGGCAGGGAAGGTGTTAACTTTATTGGTGATCAGTGGGTTAAATGTATCCCTAGGGGCGTGATTCTAATTGTGGGGAGGCGTGGCTTGTGATGTAACCACAGAGACATACGATCCTACATAGCAGGATCGTATAGTCTCTGCACTTACTTCAGTGAGAATGACAGACAGCTGTGTTTACATCAGCCGCCTGCCTTTCTCCCTCTCCTGTGGGAGATCGAAAGTGACCGGCGGACAGCAGAGCCGCCGGTCACTCGCGCGGGGATCTCAGTGAACGAGCGGGGGCGGGAGCGCGCCTCCGGCGGCGCGTGCTCGCCCACTACAGGCGGCTGAGCGAGTAACGTACCCATACGTCACTTTGCCCAGCAGCGGCTGCCTGCCGCAGTATATCTGCGGTGGGCGGTCGTTATGTGGTTAAAGCATAACTCCACTTTTGTTGAGAAAAATTGTTCCTCTCTTGGTGATCTCTGTACATTGCAAGGATTATTAGCAACAAAAATGGACAGCGCACAGGAATGGCAATGGGGTTTCAAAGAGGGATCAGCAAGCAGCGGTCCATAGTAGGGATCGACTGATATAGTTTTTTCATTGCGATACAGATACCGATATTTTGGTCATCACGTATCGATATCCGCCGATATTTTCGTACTTTTAAAAACATGTTTTTTTTTTTTTACTTGTCAGGTACTCTTGTCTAAAAGACCCCAAACCCCTCCTCTGCACTTAAAAGCATTCAAAACACCAAGTTTGGCTGTTTTGAATGCTGTAATTTTTTTTAATCTGTCGCCGAGTCATGACATCACTTCCGGATTTTTGCATGGAGACCCGATCAGAGCCGAATGCGGGTTTGATCAGGTCTTCGGCGGCCGTGCAGGCTGGTTGCCTGGGTCTCCCGGTGGGACGGGTTGTGGTTTCGGCGGTGTGTTTAGACACAGCAGGAGGCGGGCTGCGGGAGGACCGCCGGCGATTGCCGCTGTCCTCCCACGATCGTCCGGGAAACGGAGAGAAGGCCCGCCTACTTATGTAAACAAAGCAGGCGGATCTTCTCTCAGACAGGCAGGGATAGGTTTCAGCTAAGCAGGAACTGCGATCTTTCTGTGCCTGTCACAGAACCCCCCCCCCCACACACACACAGTCAGTAAGCATACAGGCATACATTTAACCCCTTTGATCACCCCCAGTATTAACCCCTTCCCTGCCAGTGTCATTTATACAGTAACAGTGCATATTATTTACCACTGATTACTGTATTAGTGTCACTGGTCCCCAAAAAGTGTAAAAAATGTCAGTTAGGGGTCCGATCTGTCCGCTGCAATGTCACAGTCCTGCTAAAAATTGCAGATCGCCGCCATTAATAGTGAAAAAAAAAAAAAACAATAAATCTTTCCCGTAGTTAGTAGACGCTATAACTTTTGCGCAAACCAATCAAAATACGCTTATTGTGATTTTGTTTTACAAAAAATATGTAGCAAAAAACAAATTGGCCTAAAATGTAAAAAAGTTTAGATTTTTTTTTTTTTTTTTTTTGGGGAATGTTATATAGCAGAATGTGAAAAATATTGTTTTTTTTTTTTACAAAATTGTCACTCATTTTTTGTTTATAGCGCAAAAAATAAAACACCGCACAGGTGATCAAATACCACCAAAACAAAGCTCTATTTTTGGAAAAAAAAAGGACGTAAATTTAGTTTGGGTACAGCGTCGCACGACCGCGAAATTGTCCATTAAATAACGCAGTGCCGAATCGGGGCTGAAGTGGTTAAAAGTATGACCCTCCCACCTAAGTTGGGTCACACAACGCTTTTTGCCCAACCTTTGGGGACTAGGCTGGCTCAGATCTTAAAGCGTTACTAAGCCCACAACAGTAAAATCTGTCTATAGATGCAGAATAGCACACTTGTTATACTCACTGTGGAACTTAAAGTGGAAATACAGTCTAATACCTTAAATTCTCCCCTGCAATCATTAATGTGAGCCTTATGTGTCAAAATATAAAAATCCCAGTTTTTCTCCCTTTATTTTGCAGTTTTCAGTGCTGTCACATGACTTCAATTCCTCTTCCTGCTCAGTGGAAGAGAAGCAAGTGGGTGTGGTTATTGAAAGCCAGTGACATCACTTCCAGGGATGGGCACTCTTTCTGTGTAGCCAGTGGGCATATACAGGATGGGAGGAGCTGATCATAGGTTCCCGCCCAGTGTTATCTTATCAGTATGGATGTATTGTACATTCTAATTCATGAGAAGGGGGGGGGGGAGGGGCACATATACAGTATAGCTATGTTGGGCTTTGAATGAAGACTTCCATAGAAGAAGGAAGCTGGACACGGGGGGGGGGGGAACTGTCAGTGTAGCTGTAAGTGCTCTGGGGTCTCAGCTCACTGCCTACAATGATCATAGTACAGGCAACCATACTAAATAAGTCTACGTTTTCTACTAGTGCGACTAGTCACCGTTCCCAATTATGCAACTTTGAAAAGGTACCTGCACTACTTTGATCCAACTTTTGATGCAACTTTGATCTACAGAAAGTAAAGTTGGATCAAAGTCGCACTCTAAATTGTAATAGTGGAAACCTAGATTAAAGCTCCGTTTCCACTAGTGTGACTTATCATGCGACTTTGGGCGCACAAAGGTGCATGACAAATCACAGCCCATTGATTTCAATGGCACCCATTCCCATCTATGCGACTTTCAAAATGTACCTGCACTACTTTGATGCAACTTTGATCCAGAGAGTGTAAAGTTGTATCAAAGACGCAATAGTGGAAACGTAGACCAAAGCTCAATTTCCCCTAGTGCAACTTGTCATGCGACTTTTCACACACAAAGTCGCATGAAAAGTCACAGCCCATTGATTTCAATTGACACCCGTTCCCATCTATGTGACTTTGAAAATCAGTGACTTTGAAAAGGTACCTGTACTATTTTTATGCAACTTTTGATGCGACTTTGATCCAGAGAGTGTAAAGTTGGATCAAAGCTGCACTCAAGGCTGCACTCCAAAGTCACACTCTCGCCTGGTGGCTATGTTTCCACTAGTGTGACTGTGCGATTTAGAGTGTGCAGCTTTGATCCGACTAAACTTCCAAAAATTTTCCTTTGTACCCTATTTCTTTGATATATTGTGCCGGTCACGTGACCCCCCCTCCTCCCCCCCTCCTTCTCTCTCTCCCTCTCTTTCTCCCAAACGAGGGTATGAAGACAGGAGGAGATCATGGTGAAGGATAGGAGGGATGGGGGTGGGGCTGGGCAGGTCTAAACATATCTGTCTAAGAAAGACCGACAACATTTTCAGGAAGTGAAGGACAGCTTGGCAAATTCAAATAAAGGGAGATAGCATTGTCAGTGAAGAAAAGGAAGAAGCAGTTTGTCTAGATTTGACTTTCTAAGCTAAACAAGCAGCTTGCCAGAAAATGAATAGTATTAAAGATAAAGATATTTAACATACTATTAATTGGAAAAATGTCATTTTTGTACTGGAGTTTCCCTTTAAGTGATTAATCCTCTGCATTGTGAAGAAAGGTGTGTGATCCTGTATGCATAGATCCTCCCCCTCCTGCACATTCACTCTGGGCAAGCCCAGATAAGACACAGTAAGTGTAGTTCAGCTGCACATGCTCAGTTTGGTCTCTATTGCTGGAGAGAACACTTCCTGGTTTTAGCTGAGCTATTCAGGTCACATGGTATTAGCCTCACACATGTGGGCGTGTATACAGATCAATGACAGCCCAGCCTCTCCCTCCTCCTCCATGCCAAGTAACTAAAAAAGAACACAGTGGGTGGGATGTTATAGCTTGATTGATGGATGTTCCGTCGCCCATAAAAGCATGAGGACACAGGCTGTAGTGGATTTCAGGAGGCAGTGAAATCTCCTCCTACTGGAACAATCTGGACCCTGCAGAGTATCACGTGACCGCTGTATACAGATCAGCTAACAAGGTTTATAGCTGCAGTATTTTATTGTAAAAAGATTATTTATAAGCTGTGGGCAGTGCGGGGGGGGGGGGGGGGCTGATGAACATGTTTATATTACTGGGTTTAGTAACACTTTAATCCTGGGGATGTGATGTGGCCATTCAAATGTTCTTTATGGCTTTACTCCCGATTTTGTCTCCATATGTATTAAAAATATGGAAACCACTGCACATAGTGCTTTACCATTTAAAAACATGCATTTACGACGGCAAGGTGGCTCTCCTGTGCAGAATCACGTACCTGTATGTAATTCTGCATTTCTGGATCTGGGGCACGAAAAATATAGAAACTACTGCACATAGTGCTTTACCATTTTTAAAACATGCATTTATTAAAAACTTCTAAAGAAATACACTCACATGTTAGAGGTGCTTCACAGTGCACCAAACGGTTCTAGCATATATGCTGTAAAATCTCATCCACCATCAATGTATGTGCCTCTTTGTGTTTGTATTTTCACAGTACTTTGATGCGTTAGCACTGTGACATCATATGGGGAGGGACCATATGATGTCACAACGTAAACACATTGTAGTACAGTGGAAACACAAACACAGAGAGGCACATACATCGATGGTGGATGAGATTTTACAGCATATATGCTAGAACCGTTTGGTGCACTGTGAAGCACCTCTAACATGTGAGTGTATTTCTTTAGAAGTTTTTAATAAATCCATGGTTTTAAATGGTAAAGCACTATGTGTAGTGGTTTCTATATTTTCTATATTTTTTGTGCCCCAGATCCAGAAGTGCAAAATTACATACTGGTACGTGATTCTGCACAGGAGAGCCACCTATATGTACAGTATGCGGTCGGCAAGCATTTAAACATGGTGTAGCACGGCACAATTATGATACAGATTATCTAATTTAGTACAACAGAATAAAAACTTCCAAATAAAGTTCCAAATAAACTATAGTCCATCATAGCCCCCCCCCCCCCCCTTACATTGGGGTCCCCATCAGAATCCCCTTACATCAGAGTTCCAATCTGAGTCTCCCTTACTTTTCATTGTAGGTATGTGTGTTCCATACCTGTGGGATGCCTGTAGAAGTTGGACATCAATTTAGTAAGCATCGCTACTACAGTGATCACAACCAGCTTTCAGGTCCTGTGCTGAGTGGCTGCTCTGCTGCATTGTGAAAACAGGACTTCATTCACTTGGCACGGGCACCATTCAGAGAACCCTTTGCATTTCCACAAAGAGTGTAAAGCAATCTCTGACTGTACGTGCTGAAGAGGTAGGGAAGTAATCTCATAATCTCCCTTGCAGTGGGGCTGCCCTTATACTGCAAGGCCCAAATGCTCATTTACACCTAAGGGATGGTCACCCAACACCTGGTGCTCTCCTAAGTTTTACTTTCCTTGGAGTTAATCTTTAAGGACTGGTAACCTTCAACATATTAAATTTTTGTTCTTTGGTTTATATACATTTTAGCACTTTACATATATATTGTACATTCACATAAGTCCCTGCCCTCAAGGAGCTTATATTCTAAGGTCCCTAACTCACATTCATACATACACATACTAGGGCCAATTTTCACAGGAGCCAATTAACCTACCAGCATGTCTTTGGAGTGCGGGAGAAAACCCATGCAGGGACAGGAAGAACATGCAAACTCTATGCAGGTAGTGCTGTGGTCGGAATTCAAAGCAATGCTCCTAGTACTGCTAGGCAGAGGCACTAATCCCCTTTTGGGGGGGGGGGGGGGCTGCACGCTCACCTTCCCCCTTTTCCTGCCTAGCCAGATTCCCTTTAAAATCCACACTAGGCTTAAATTGTCTGGTATGTATTTTGATGGGGATTGTACGCAAACAATTTTTCATTCTTGCTGCAGGATGTGCTACAGCAATAGTGACCTTTGCAAAGTAAAAAAAAAAAAAAAAAAAAGGAGACCATCACCCTGATTCTGCAGAGGTCCCCCAAAATTTATAGTAGACCCTTGGGGGGGGGGGGGGTGGCTGTTTTTATTTTTTTTTAATAAAGCAGTTGGCAATGAAATGTCTTTTTAAATACTGTTTTTCCCCTTTGTAAATGCGCCCCTCAACATTTAGGATTAGGACACTCAACCCCCCCCCCCCTCCAAAGGCATGCTATTTAAAAGAATTGGGAATTGGTTAGGTTTTACTTAACCACTTGCCGACCGCCACAAGTACATATACTGCGGCGGTCAGCCCCGCACAGGCAAAGTGGCGTACCGGTACGTCACTAGCCTGTGAGGCTCTGGGGAGCGAGCGCACGCCGCCGGAGGCGCGCTCCCGCACGGTCACGGACCCCCCCCCCCCGCGCGTGTGAGCGGCGGACCCGATGTCTGCCGCTCACTCACGATCGTCTGTGACAGCGGGAGAAAGGCAGGCGGCTAGTGTAAACAAGCCGCCTGTCATTCTCCCCTGTGTAGAAACAGTGATCATACGGTTCTATTATGTAGGACCGTTGATCATTGTTCCTACACTTCAAGCCACAGCCAATCACAGTTAGAATCACGCCCCTAGGGACACACACAGCCCCTCCCTCTCAAATAAAGTTAACCCCTTCACTACCAGTGTATTTTTACAGTAACAGTGCATATGTATAGCACTGATTACTGTAGTAATGTCACTGGTAACCCCAAAGTGTGTCAAAAATGTCAGTCAAGGGTCCGATCTGTCCGCCGCAATGTCGCAGTCCCACAAAAAAAATCGCAGATCGCCGCCATTACTCGTTAAAAAAAAAAAACACCAAAAATGACAGAAATCTTTCCCTTAGTTAGTAAACGCAATAACTTTTGCGCAAACCAATCAAAATACGCTTATTCTTAGATTTTAGAAAAACAGACTTTTCAAAAATGAAATTAGTCATAAATGAGTCCTTATCAGACTGGAACGGATTACATGGAGTCCAGGAGAAATGGGACTACTTAAAAGGTGCATTATTGAAGGCAACAGAAAAGTGCATTAGACTTGTCAGTAAAAGCAAAAAAAGGAAGAGACCACTGTGGTACTCAGCAGAAGTGGCCCAAATCATTAAAAATAAAAAGCTAGCATTTTGTAATTATAAAAAAACCCAGAGCAATGAAGATAAGGAAATCTACAAGATTAGGCAGAAAGAGGCCAAGCAAGTTATAAGAACTTCTAAAGCGCAGGCAGAAGAAAAACTAGCTCAGTCTATGAAAAAGGGGGATAAGACATTCTTCAGATATATAAATGAAAAAAGGAAATTAAAACAAGGAATAACTAAATTAAAAACAAAGGACGGAAGGTATGTAGAAGAGAATAAAGGGCTAGCCGACTGCCTTAATGAATACTTCTGTTCAGTTTTTACAGAAGAAAAAGAAGGAGAAGGACCTCCACTTGAAAGGATGACTAATGAATCGTTTGATGCATGTGTCTTTACAGAGGAAGACGTTCTAAGATTGCTGTCTAAAGTGAAGACAAATAAGTCACAGGGTCCTGATGAGATACACCCAAAATTATTAAAAGAGCTTAGTGCTGAGCTGGCAAAACCATTAACAGATTTATTTAACCAATCATTAGCAACAGGAGTCGTCCCGGAAGATTGGAAATTGGCAAATGTCGTGCCCATTCACAAGAAAGGTAGTAGGGAGGAATCGAGCAACTATAGACCAGTGAGTCTGACATCAATAGTAGGCAAATTAATGGAAACCCTATTAAAGGATAGGATTGTGGAACATCTTAAATCCCATGGATTGCAAGATGAAAAACAACATGGGTTTACTTCAGGGAGATCATGTCAAACAAATCTTATAGACTTTTTTGACTGGGTGACTAAAATAATAGACGGTGGAGGTGCAGTAGACATTGCATATCTAGATTTTAGTAAGGCTTTTGACACTGTCCCACATAGAAGACTTATCAATAAACTGCAGTCATTGAGCATGGACATCCATATTGTTGAGTGGATTAGGCAGTGGCTGAGTGACAGACAACAGAGGGTTGTAGTCAATGGAGAACATTCAGAACAAGGTCATGTTACCAGTGGGGTACCTCAGGGATCTGTGACCAATTTTGTTTAATATATTCATAAGTGATATTGCAAAAGGCCTCGATGGTAAGGTTTGTCTTTTTGCTGATGACACAAAGATATGTAACAGGGTTGATGTTCCTGGAGGGAAACGCCAAATGGAAAAGGATTTAGGAAAACTAGAAAAATGGTCAGAACTCTGGCAACTGAAATTTAATGTGGATAAGTGCAAGATAATGCACCTGGGACGTAAAAACCCAAGGGCAGAATATAGAATATTTGACACAGTCCTGACCTCAGTATCTGAGGAAAGGGATTTAGGAGTAATTATTTCAGAAGACTTAAAGGTGGGAAGACAATGTAATAGAGCAGCACGAAATGCCAGCAGAATGCTTGGATGTATAGGGATAGGTATAAGCAGTAGAAAGAGAGAAGTGCTTATGCCGCTGTACAGAACACTGGTGAGACCTCACTTGGAGTATTGTGCGCAGTACTGGAGGCCATATCTCCAGAAGGATACAGATACTCTAGAGAGAGTTCAGAGAAGAGCTACTAAACTAGTACATGGATTGCAGGAAAAAACTTACCAGGAAAGGTTAAAGGACCTTAACATGTATAGCTTGGAAGAAAGAAGAGACAGAGGGGATATGATAGAAACTTTTAAATACATAAAGGGAATCAACTCGGTAAAGGAGGAGAGCATATTTAAAAGAAGAAAAACTACCACAAGAGGACACAGTTTTAAATTAGAGGGGCAAAGGTTTAAAAGTAATATGAGGAAGTATTACTTTACTGAGAGAGTAGTGGATGCATGGAATAACCTTCCTGCAGAAGTGGTAGCTGCAAATACAGTGAAGGAGTTTAAGCATGCATGGGATAGGCATAAGGCTATCCTTCATATAAGATAGGGCCAGGGACTATTCATAGGATTCAGATATATTGGGCAGACTAGATGGGCCAAATGGTTCTTATCTGCCGACACATTCTATGTTTCTATGTTTCTATGCTTATTGTGATTTTTTTTACCAAACATAGGTAGCAGAAAACAAATTGGCCAAAAATTTAAAAAAAATTTGATTTTTACATTTTTTTGGGGGGGAATTTCATATAAAAAAATGTGAAAAATATTGTTATTTTTTCAAAATGTACGCTATTTTTTTGTTTATAGCGCAAAAAGTAAAAATCGCACAGGTGATCAAATACCACCAAAAGAAAGCTCTGTTTGTGGGAAAAAAAGGACATAAATTTTGTTTGGGTACGGCGCTGCATGACTGCGCAATTGTCAGTTAAATTCGCACAATGCCGAATCGCAAAAAGTGGCCCAGGCGTAAGACAGCAAAATCCTCCGGTGGTAAAGTGGGTAAGGATTTACCAAATTCCCTGCTCCTGGCCAAATGGAAATAAAAAAAACAAATGTTTTGCTACACTATCACCAGGGCAGTGCCCCCCCCCCCCCCATGCTATTTATTTTACACCAATCCCCTATTTGCCCAAAAAATTGGTATTTTTTATTTGACAAATTCACCTCCCAATTAAATTCAATAGGGTTTTAACTGAACTTTACCGAAAACTGCTTGAACTGAACCCAGGGCTCTTCCCTGATTATTATCTGATGTTTAATTTTTATTTTAATACTATATTCTTAAAATAGCTTTTTGTGGATAGATAGAACCCTGAAAAGGTTAATAGAACATTTGCTTTGACGGACAGCAGAGCATAGCTCTATTTTCCTGGACCTCCGGGTCTCATAATTCATGTTCAGCAGCATAAAGTCAGTGTCAGACCACAAGAGGTAGCTGCTTGAATTTAAACAATATTTTACATGCAGATAATTCATTGTCTCTGTTTGAAGATGATCTGCCTTTAAATGTTTCTCTTTCCTGGAGGTCCCATTCTCTCTGCTGGTTTCAGCAAACTCATAAAACAAACATAAAACCCGGGATTAATTACTGTTCAGGGATATTTAAACTACTTTCTACAAGCTTTGAACTTTTATTTTACAGCTGTCCCTTTCACTTTTGTTTCCTTCTATCGAATATTTGGCTGAGAATTATAGAGGACATTTTTCTAACGTACAACACTGAAAGTGTACACTATTAACCCACGTTATATTCCAAGTAAAACATGAATTCAACAATTTAAACAAAGCAACCATTTTAAGCATACCTGCTTTGTTTTCTTAATTTGTTTATACCATTTTATTATATTTTAGGACAGTACAGTAGTAGTAAAATGTGCACCATATTTAAACATATTGGTACATTTTTTACTAATGTTAAAGTGGACGAGAACTCAAAACGTGATGTGGGATCCATGGGCCCGATACATTCAGGTCCAAATGCTGTCTTAGCTTACTGTAGGTCCAGCTAGCTCTGGAGGTCATTAGGTCTGAAACTCCCCTTTCTCTTCTTTCTTTCTCTCTTTCTTGTTTTTCTTTTTGCTTTACTTTTGTTTTTTAATTTTCTAAATTCTGGATGATAATACATTTGGTACCATTATTATGCTATTGGTTATTTTGATGACATGTTGTTTACCTATATATAACATTGTCTCCTCCTCTCCACTTCATCTTTTTGTAGGGTTCCCCCAAGGTTCTGTCCTTGGACCCTTCCACTTCTCAATCTACAACTCCTTCCTTGGTCACATAATAAACTCCCATGGCTTCCAGTACCATCTGTATGCTGATGACACCCAAATCTATGTCTCTACTCCTCCTCTACAACCACATACTTGTATAGGTCAGTGGCTCAAAAAATAGGGGCAAAAGGATCTGGATGGGTAATTCGCGTTTTCATAAGGGTAGCTCTGCAATGCACACAAACACGTTTCTCAACCGTTTTCATCAAGAGAAGAACTTTCAAGAAAAAAACATCCTTGCTGAAACTTCATTAAGCATGCTAACCCATAATTATATAAAACTCTAAGCAAGAGTAGAAGGCTAAACCTGTTGAATCTCACTTTTCGTCATAGGTGCATAAATTAGTCAGTAGAGGTAAAGCTGGCCAAAGAAATGAGATGGTGAGCAGAAGATCTAACTGCTGAAAGTCATTTCTGCTAAATGTGTATGTTTATGCACTGAGAATTCTTAATTCTCTTTTTCTCAGAAGATACCCCTTGCAGCAACAGAAACTTCAGGATCTGGGAATGTTGCCAGTCATTCCTCTTCCATTTCAGCCATAGCATATGGGACAGCAGGCATCAGTCGGGGGAACGTGACATTAGTCTACACATCTTTAATCACCCTCATTGTCCTCAGGTAAGCATCAGCACAATTCACCCTGCTACATCCGTGGTTTCCACAATCAGTTCAGCTAGTTAGTTGCCATGTTATCAGCAGTCATAATTAGGGTTTTCTGGACAGTATAAAAGGCCTCAGTGTTGACTTTTTAATTTTAAAAGCAGAACTATAGGCAAGACTTTTTTTTTTTTTTTTCATTTTGGATAGAGTAAGGGAGGGTTATAGCTCCTGTCAATTTTTTTTCCATCTGTGTCCCTTTATGGAGATTTCCCTTCACTTCCTGAACCATAACCAAACAGGAAGTAAGAAGAAATCCCTCTAAATAAAGGGAATTCCTTGGGGAACCCCAGGTCACCAGAACTAGTGTCCCCATTGGAAGATTTTCCCTCTATTACTTTTCTGGGGACAACCCAAAATTTATGGTTTTATTTTACTTTCACTTTCAATAATACTGGTAAAAAGGACAAATAAAGAGGGTAAATCTCCCTAAATGGGGACACAAACCACAAAAAAAACGGACGTGTTACAAATTATCTATGCTCTGTCCAGAACTAGTCATGGGCCGAACACCCTCCTGTTCTGTTTGCAACAGAACTCCCAAACAGGGGAAATATTCTAACCCGAATGGTGAACCCCATGGAAGTCTATGGGAGCAGGACTGGCAAAATCAAAAGTGCGCATTTTGAAGGCTTATTTGCAAGTAATTGGCCATTAAAGGGGTCTGAGTATTGCCCTTGGGGAAATGAACTAATGCAAACATTTTTTTTTTTTAAAACAATCTTTTTTTTTTAGGAGCAGTGTTTTTAATTATGCCTAATTAAAAATTCCTTTAAACATAGTGCCTAGAGGGTCCCCTTAATGTGCCTGTAAAGTGGAGCAACTGTATCATGCATAAAACATGCTGCAGCAAAACGGCATTTCTAAAGAAAAAAAAAAACTACTCAAATCCCATTTAAAATTACTTGGTTACAATTACCGGCTCCCAGCTATTTAAAAAATAAAGAAAAAACGGAGTGGGGGTCCCCCCATCCAAGTCCATACCAGGCTTTCGGGTCTGGTTTAGATTTGGAAAGGATCCCAACACCAAAATTATAAAAAAAAATGGGAGGCCCCCTTAAAATCAATACCAGACACTTATCCAAGCATGCAGCCCCCCTCTGCATAAAAAAAGGAGGGTGAGGGTCTGTGACGTCACAAGGGGGAGGGGCCACCAGGTGAGGTTGCCAGGTGGCCCCACCCCTTACCTATGTAAGAGCTGTCAAAGGGCAGAGGAGGCATTCAATGGGGGGCCGTTCAAGAAGGCAGCGTGATTGACAATAGATTTCCATCAAGGGACACTATTTTTTACTTTTTAATAAAGTATTTGTCAAAAACTTGTCTCTTGTTTTTATTACTTTTTGTACACTTTTTAGGCGAATGGATAGGGGTTCTATGTACCCGATACTCATTCACATGGGGGGATGGGATCAGGGGGCCCCCTTGTTAAAGGGGGCTTCCAGATTCTAATAGGCCCCCTGCCTGCAGACCCCCACAACCACCAGCCACAGTTGGGGGGATGATGTCCTTGTCCCCATCAACATGAAGACAAGGTGCTTTGGGGTGGGGGGCAAAGCCTCCCTGCCCCATAATACCCATCCCCCATGTTGAGGGAATGTGGCCTGGTCTGCTTCAGGAGAGGGGGGGGGCTTGCTCATCCCCTCCCTTTAATGATCTGCCAGGCTGCATGCTCAGATAAGGGTCTGGTACAGATTTTATTTGGGGGGGGGACCCCACGCCATTGTTTTATTTATTTTTTAACTGGCACTTTTTTTATTTTTCTATTCAGCTGTCAGTGGGGAAACCCACTCATTGGTCATTAAGGACACCGTGGCCAGCTTCCCAGTCCTGCTCCTTAACAACCAGCTTACACTCCACCCTGATTGGGCAAATCTTTGCCTAATCAGAGCCCAGAATGCACTGTGCAGCACTCAGTGCATTGCAGGGTGTTTGTCGGGTGAATCGTTCGCCCATCCCTATTCAGAACTGAAAACAAGGTTTTGCCTTTAGTTATTCTTTAAAACTGCAGGCTCCATTTTAAGCCCTGGAGTAGTTTGCATACCTGAAGCATTAGCAATCTTGCTTATCACCCTTAGTGTTTGCAACACAACACTGGTGCTGAGTAACCAAATTGTCAACAGCAACTGCTCTTTTAGTGGCTAGAACTACATCGACGATGGTGACTTAACCAAGAGAATATCAAACAAGAGGCTTTCAACAATCTTGGATGCTATTATAGGGCATACATGTGTATGTATGTTGTATAAGCTTTCTGGGAGTCCACCTAAAGCTTGACAAAATGAACAAAATAGAAAAATTGAGAATTTCAATAGTTTGTCTTTTGTATTCCTAGATTTCTAAACTAATTTAACTGGGAAAAAGGAAAGACCATAAAAGAAGAAGTATGGTCACAAAAAGAAGGACAATGGCTATAGGAGATGTAGTGTTACAGTCAGGGGTCAGGCTCAGAGACCAGTAGCTATAGGTGAGAGGCTCCCACCAATCAGCAGGATGAGTACACAAGAAGGTCACCCTAGCAGATGAGGCAGGCTTACCCAAGGCGCAAGTCTATGCACTAACCAGTGTTCACTAGAGCTTCTGTTTGTGGAGATGGGTTTTGCTGTGTGTAAATACCAGGTGAGGAAGTCGAGGTCCAGAAGAAGGTATAGCAGGTAGGGATCAAGCAGAAGCATAGTTGGAAAACAAGACAAAAGTTGATAAAAAGTGGTTGCAGGTTGGGATAAAGCAGAAGCGTAGTTGAGGAACAAGCCAAGGGTTGATAACGAAAGGTAGAAGAGATAATGACAGCTGCAGGTACACAAAGGAGCCAGATATTGGCAGGAGAGAGCACAATAATCTGGCAAACAGAAAGTGCAGAGATATGGCTTAAATCAGGAGGTTCATGGAAGGAACTAAAAATGTTAAGATTTGCCAAAACAAGAGACAGGTATCCTAGGAGTGAAAGTGGGGGGTGTCATGGCGCTCTTCTAATATCCCAAGGTGATACAAGGAATGTGGGTGGATGGGAGGGGGGGGGGTTATGGGGCTGCGTGGGGGGTAACAAAGTTTGGTACTGTAGGGAAGCTATAGTCCGCGGCAGCCAGCTGAAGCGTGGAGAAGCCCTGAGAGATGCAAGAAAGGAGAGAGCGGCGCCAGCTTAGTATAGTACAAGTTTATTTAACACTGTTAAAATTGGTGACTCACTGTCCGAGGTTGGGTGAGACCGGTACACAAAGACTGTTAGGGTCATCCATCTTCCTCTTCCAGGATAGTGGTCATAGGAGAAGGTGGTGAGGTTCCAGAGGTATAGCCGAGCCGCTGTGGGGCTGCTAGTTGTCACTGACCGCTGCGGAGCATGCACAACAGGGCTCCGGCTGCCGACTTCTGATCCCTGATGACATCACTTCCTGGCAGGAGAAAAATAGGGGTTGCACGCGTTCAGAGCATCCGTGCTCCTTCGTCAGGCGATCGCCTGAACGCGTGCAACCCCTATTTTTCTCCTGCCAGGAAGTGATGTCATCAGGGATCAGAAGTCGGCAGCCGGAGCCCTGTTGTGCATGCTCCGCAGCGGTCAGTGACAACTAGCAGCCCCACAGCGGCTCGGCTATACCTCTGGAACCTCACCACCTTCTCCTATGACCACTATCCTGGAAGAGGAAGATGGATGACCCTAACAGTCTTTGTGTACCGGTCTCACCCAACCTCGGACAGTGAGTCACCAATTTTAACAGTGTTAAATAAACTTGTACTATACTAAGCTGGCGCCGCTCTCTCCTTTCTTTCAGGTATCCTAGGAGATCTGACATACAACTGTTCAGCATCTCAGGTGGCACAGCGAGAAGAGCCACAGTCAGACACCACAGAGGCAGCAGGTTCAGATCCTGACATATAGGCTTACACTTCACATATCCAGAAAAAGGTTGGAAGTCTTCTCAACTCCGGGAAGTGTGAAAATGGTAAAGCACCTCAAGTATTGCTTATCTCCTTTCATCATTACCTCAGTACAATCTGAAGAACAATGGGTTTATCAATTGACTGCGGTACAACTTTGTCAGAAAATGACAATGCGACCACAACCAACTGAGACAGGACTATCGAAAAAGAGGAATTTAGATAATAGTCGTGAATGTAAAGGAGACACACACTCTGGCTTGTTAGGTTGGTTGTCCTTTCTGTCAGACTCTGCCCTTGCAAGTGCCAGTGTAAGAGATTAGCATTTGTTTTTTTTGGTTCATAGAAAAAATGGAGAACTGTACGCAGCTTCAGTCTTGGGCTGTAGTGGAAGTCACATATTGTGATTTTTTTGTGGATGGGAAAAAGTGGATCAGACACAAAACGGGATAGATCTTGGAAAGCTGACAAGTTCAGTGAATTTAAAGCTGATAGCTCTTTGGCTAGATAATTCTACTGAAAATAAAGTTGTGGCATTGCTGCGTAATGGATCCAATGACAGTTGTGTTGTTTTTTTTTTAAGTCTGCTCATCATTTAGAGTAAAAAAGAAACTTGAGGTATGTTAGAGAGTATTCTAAAGAGGTTCAACAGAACTTGCAAAAAGATGAATTCCTTAAGCCACCTCCTAACAATTTTCTACTTTTCCATCCTATAATTGCACCTCAAATAGATAATTAGTTCAGGCTGATACATCATATATCATTACCAAGGGACAGATTGGCAACTATTGAAATCTATTTGGCTTTTGCTTAAGGTACATATATTATTATTATTATTATTATTATTATATATTAAAGGGGGCTTCCAGATTCCGATGAGCCCCCTGCCCGCAGACCCCCACAACCACCGGCCAGGGTTGTGGGGATGAGGCCCTTGTCCTCATCAACATGGGGGCAAGGTGCTTTGAGGTGGGGGGTGCAGAGCCCCCCCTGCCCCAAAGCACCCACACCCCCCCATGTTGAGGGCGTGTGGCCTGGTATGATCCAGGGGGGGTGGGGCCGCTCGCTCGTCCCCTCCCCTTTCCTGGCATGCCGGGCTGCATGCTCGGATAAGGGTCTGGTATGGATTTTGGGGGGGACCCCACGCCGTTTTTTTCCCCATTTTGGCGTGGAGTTCCCCCTCAAGATTCTCACAGTGCAGGTCGCACCGCAAGTTGGATCACCCTGATCCGACCTGCGGTGTGACTTCCATTCAAATCAATAGGCTCCCATAGGGAGCCATTGATTTTGAATGGAAGAAAAAAAACGTATAACGTGGCTTAACGCACGTTAAGCAACGTTATGCAGCCTTTAGCAGCGTCAGACGTTTTTTGCAGCTTGACGCTGGAGCTCCTGAACCCACAGTTCCTGGGTTTTTTTTGGAGCTGTAAAACGCCTATGCCACTTGGAGCTCCTAAAAGCTCTATGTGTGCATGAGGCCATAGAATAACATGGATGGGCGTTCTGCAGCTGCAAAAAAAAAACGTCTGACACTGCTAACAGCAGCTGTAAAAACGTCCAGTGTGCATGAGGCCTGAGAGTCAATCAAGCACATTTGTAGGCTATTGGTGGAAAAAAAATGACTGACCTATAATTATATTCTGATTCAGCAAAGAACGTAACACAGCTCCAGTCACTTCTCAGGAAAATCCCTTTTGCTTTCCATGCACTTCCAGTGGGCTAAATATTTTGCTGTAGAATTTCTCTAGCAATGATCACAGTATAGGAACAGCATTATTGTATCTGTTTGCATTACTGACCACAAAGCTGATTATCAGAGATTTGGACGTTTGCCTATCCTATTAAGTGGTCCATTCTTAGAGAACTGTTAGTGCTTTGACAGGTATCAGGGATCATAAGGCATAGGGCTTATCTTTTACGCAGCTGGTGTGTGGCAGCATGGACCATCAGTTGACAGTCTTCTCCAATAATTAGGAATTCAACATTTTTTTGAGCTTTTCTCTTGTGAGATGGCTTTTGAGTTGTGGAGCTTTGTTGCAAGGTTGGACCTTTTCCAAGATTTTATTGGAGGCCCTGCAGAAACCTGCAGGCTTTGTATAAGGCTGGTATAAAAGTGAAACAGTTTATGTCTGAACGATTCCCTCTAAATGGTGATTAAGTATGGGTTTGCATCTTCACAGGGTGGTACTGTGGATATGAATATTAATAGCAGAGTGCCACATCATATTTAAATCTATGTAATAAATATGGAGAACTCATGGATTTTATAGGCACCTGAGTACAATACTGTTTTTATAAAAAATATACATTTTATTACAATGATGTTAAAAAAAATCAATACATTTAAAATCATACAATGGAATTCCTACCCAAATGCAGCTAATATTAACTACAACACCATGACAGATCCCTGCTACGGTCCAAATTTGTTCGCCAATGGAGTATGGCTGATAGTTTCCAGGCAGGTTTGGTGTACGTCCTTGTAGCTTGTGCAAGCTCTACATGTTTCGTGCATCTGCTCTTCCTCAGGAGCTTAAGCAAAAAATTCTGGGTAAAAAAAATATATAGTAAATATAAGAAGTATTCACTAACAGTGTATAATTAATAATATCATAATTGGCATAAGTCGACAACTCTCTAGCTGGCACAGGAGCCCAGGCATGCTGCCTGAATTAGAAGATTGATTAGCTCTGTTTCAGAGCTTCTAATCCGTTTATTACTGTTCTCATCACTCAAGACACATACAATACCTTAAATCTGAACTCTTGACATATTAATAATATTACTATCAAAACACAGGATTTATATAGCTCCGACAGTTTGCACAACACTTTGCAATATAAAGGGAGACAGTAAGTTACAATACAAATCAAGACAAGAGGGTTAGGAGGGCCCTGCTTGTGAGAGCTTACAATTTATTGGGAGAGGCAGGTTATGCAAAGATTAAGCCGGCCATAAATGGATCAAAATTTCAGCCGGATAAGTAGGGTATTGGCTTAAATTCGATCCATCTATGGTTGGGCTGAAAGTATCCAAGTCGATTTATTGATTTACTTTGGTTCAAGTAGCCTGTTGCATTTTTTAGAATTTACAATTACTGTAGGCAGCTAAAGCCGCTAGCAGTAACCATGTTCTGCCAGCTTAGAGGGCTCCCTGCACTCTCCAGCTGTCAGAACACCATAGTACCATACTGCTGTGGGAGGCATTCCCAAACCAAGCAGTTTTCTTTCCTTCCATTCATGGTGGAAGGAAAAAAAATCAAAAGATCTATGCACTGGTTCCAAAGTGTGAAAGAAGAACTTGTTGAAGAGTGATTTCCTACCATCACCATCCTTACCCCTGCCTAATAACATAATAACATGATTGTAAGGATTCGTTCTTCTTTTTTTTTTATAAAAAACATGTTATACTTACCTGCTCTTTGCAAGGGTTTTGCACAGAGCAGCCCTGATCCTCCTCTTCATTGTTTGCCCCGGTGGAGCTCCTGGCTCCTCCTCTTCATTGGGTGCTGTCATGGAGAGCCACTTAATATTGGGACATGCTTGCGGGTCCGCTCATCAGTCCTGCTGCTGCATCCATTGATGCAGACAGCGGGACTCCCCCCCCCCCCCCCGCTCCCATGTCACTGGATTTGTTTGACAGCAGCGGGAGCTCCTGCTGCTTTAAATCTATCCAATGAGGACCTGAGACAGCGGCTGGAGGCGCTGGACTTGTGCTCATCGCTGGAATGATCAGGTTCAGGTAAGTAAAAGGAGGGGTCTGGGGGACACCTGCAGCACTGAAGGTTTTTCACCTTAATGCATAGAATACATTAAGGTGAAAAAACCATAAGACTTTACAACTCCTTTAAAAATGATATGAGACTTTAATGACTGGGTGTACATCTACTATATTAATTTAATTGCGAGTGAGGTACATTAGGGAAGGAAGAGATACATATTTCTTGTATGTAGGCAAGTTGAAATACGGTATGTTGGTTTTAGTGGGTTAGCAGCTGGCCCAGGCCGGGGGAAAGGGTTAAGTGTTGCAAGCTCAGTTCCTGGGCTTTTCAGTCCTAGCCAACCCACCTGTGCTATAAAAAATGAGAAGGCTGAGGTCCAAGAGCCTGTTTGGTTAGTTCTGTTTCCACTCACAGCTGAAGGTACTGGGACTGTTGCCCCTTGTAGCCTGCTTAAGGCACCGGGATTTTCAGAGACATCCAAGTCATGGAGAATGCCAAGATTGACTCTCACCTCATTAAGAAATGCTCAGGCAGACACACAGCAGTTAGATTAAGGTTAGGGACGTTGTTCATAATGAACTGTTATGCTGCAACTTATCCAAAAAAGTTACATTAACCATTCTAAGCCTGGTCTAAAGCTATACAAAGGGTGCATGTTGGTTCTGGTTTATCTAAAGAACCAGGGTCTGTATAGCACAATGGGGGTATGAAGTAACCCCATTACAAAAAGTTACCTTGACAAGAAAAGGAGCAGAAGTATAGTTGCTAAGAGTAGTCAGGCACAAAGCAACCAGTTGTTAGGTGTGGTACCTGGTAGGTGATAGGTCTTCCAGTAGTGAGAGAATTGTTGTTCTGGCTCCCTTTCTAGTATTCAAAATCCAATAGCAACCAAATCTGAACCCGCGTTATGGAGTTCCATGGCCTGGTCACATGGTACGAGAAGGAAGGAGTTAACGTGTGGACGCATGAGATCTGTGCGATATGCACAGTTGGACCCAATTCTGTTATTGGGAGGGAGGTAACAGTGATGTACACTGGACTGGTGGAGTGGGTGCAGGATCGGTACATCCCAATGTGCAATGACATGACAGTGACAGCACTTTTAGAGAAACATTCTATTATTAAAAAAAATAACTTAACATACTTTCCTGCAATGTGCAGTGGTTTTGCACAGAGCAGCCCCGATCCTCCTCTTCTCGGGTCCACCACCAGTGCTCCTGGATCCTCCCTCCTGCCAATTGCCCCCACAGCAAACACTCAGCCACATTGTAGAGTCCTACAAGGTACAGAACAGACTACCTGTAAATGATAAGAAGGGAGCTCCTCCACTAAATGTAAACACAACACATATATTCACAACCAGATGGATGTGAGCTCTATTTCTCCTTTAGAGTCAGACATATGGACTTCTATTGATCTATACATGCAAATACAGGAAGGTGGATAATAAATGAAGTGTGGTTACTCCCATCAACATTTGAAAAATAGATCATCTTTAATCGAAACCAAATGTTTAAAAACACATACATGTGAACGAAAAGACACATTAAAAAAAAAATGTCCTACATATACTGCTCCCCGCTGACCTACCTATACCTGCACTCAGTGGATAGGTTAATCTAACTACTGTGTGTCTGCCTGAGCATTTCTTCATGAGGTGAGAGTCAATCTTGGCATTCTCCATGACTTGGATGTCTCTGAAAATCCCGGTGCCTTAAGCAGGCTACAAGGGGCAACAGTCCCAGTACCTTCAGCTGTGAGTGGAAACAGAACTAACCAAACAGGCTCTTGGACCTCAGCCTTCTCATTTTTTATAGCACAGGTGGGTTGGCTAGGACTGAAAAGCCCAGGAACTGAGCTTGCAACACTTAACCCTTTCCCCCGGCCTGGGCCAGCTGCTAACCCACTAAAACCAACATACCGTATTTCAACTTGCCTACATACAAGAAATATGTATCTCTTCCTTCCCTAATGTACCTCACTCGCAATTAAATTAATATAGTAGATGTACACCCAGTCATTAAAGTCTCATATCATTTTTAAAGGAGTTGTAAAGTCTTATGGTTTTTTCACCTTAATGTATTCTATGCATTAAGGTGAAAAACCTTCAGTGCTGCAGGTGTCCCCCAGACCCCTCCTTTTACTTACCTGAACCTGATCATTCCAGCGATGAGCACAAGTCCAGCGCCTCCAGCCGCTGTCTCAGGTCCTCATTGGATAGATTTAAAGCAGCAGGAGCTCCCGCTGCTGTCAAACAAATCCAGTGACATGGGAGCGGGGGGGGGGGGGGAGTCCCGCTGTCTGCATCAATGGATGCAGCAGCAGGACTGATGAGCGGACCCGCAAGCATGTCCCAATATTAAGTGGCTCTCCATGACAGCACCCAATGAAGAGGAGGAGCCAGGTGCTCCACCGGGGCAAACAATGAAGAGGAGGATCAGGGCTGCTCTGTGCAAAACCCTTGCAAAGAGCAGGTAAGTATAACATGTTTTTTATAAAAAAAAAAAAAAAAAAGAAGAACGAATCCTTACAATCATGTTATTATGTTAAAAAAAGGTGCGTATAGGAGCCTCAGCCCATATAAACACTAGCAGCGCTAAAACAACCTCTAACAAGGTTGAAGGTAAATGGCAAACAAAGTAGGAAATTAATATAAAGCCTTAAAGTTCATAAGTCCATAATATTCTCAGGGTGAAGTCACACGAAAGAATGGGTGCATAGAAAATTCGTTGTGTGGTGGAACACAAGACTTCTTTATCGATCACTCAGCAACCATCATATCCTTCACCTCACCACTGTGCTCCCCCCCCTTGAGAGTGGACACGTACCCTTAACGCTAGGGTTTAGCGCTTTATTCAATCAAAAATCCTCCACTTCCGGATGGTGATCCCCTCAGGATTCCACTCCAACTAGTAGGGATATAGTCAGCGCCTCCTCCTCTCCTCTCACATAAAAAGGGGGGACAGATACCTCCTCCTCTCGTCTCACATAAAAGGGGAACAGATACCCATAGCGTAATATGTACAAACAAGGCTTTATTAAAAAAATTAAAATCACACTCACATGGAATCGGATGTATTTATGCGAACAACATATCCAAGGCACAAAACCCGGTCCTCCTACTACTGACGTTGTCCCCACTGAGCCACACGGTACGGGTGATCCAGCCACCCTATCACGATGTTACTCGGACTCAAATGGCGTTTAGTGCTAGGGATCCTCTGGGATGTCCTTGGTATGGAACAGAATGACCGCGTGCTCACGCCCTGACGCGTTTCGTCGGCACTGGACTTCTACTGAGGGCGTGAGCACGCGGCCACATCACCTCATCTTTATACCCTTATGGGGGGGGGGAGGGTGCAGGTGTGCGTGGTGCTAAACGAAGGGCGGGGTCCTCAACCACGTGGGCAGCCGGAAGTCCGCCGCCAATACGCATACAATCTACGTTGGCGTCCGGAAACCACTCCGCCGCTGATCTCCAGGTCCGTACATCCGGACGCTGAAGACACCGGAAATGACGTCTCTGAACTCCGCCCGTCGTTGTGTCCGCCTATCCGGACATCGATGGGACCGGAAATGACGTTCGTCATTCGTCCCGCCCTGCCCTCGAGGCAGGAAACAGGAAACGAATTAGAGGTGACATTTAGCAGAACCGCCCCCCACTGAGTCCGCCTATCCGGACACAGAAAGGGACCGGAAATGATGTGCATCCATCGTCCCGCCCTGCCCTTAAGGCAGGAAACAGGAAGTGGAGCCAGCTGTCATCTATTTGTCTGGACAGGAAACCGGAAATGGAGCTCTCAATCTACATATCCCTCATTCTAATACACCGGAACGGCGTAACCCCCTACATGCATATGATGCGAACTTCTCAATAGAGCGAGCCACATCTAGGTCCCGCCCCCCCCCACCGCAACTATGCTACTCGCTAAGGCCGGCTTCATGACCGTCCCTGCGGACAGTGGGGACATCGCCTATATGCATTCCCTCATATACTCCTAAACATTAATTGTATTAGCACACACTTAATGCATACATCTATTATCTCATAACAGTTATACAACCAAAATGAAGGAATATGGGTATAGTTGACACATGCCTCAAAATTGCATATCAAATATCCTCAAAAAATACAAAAAAAGAGAGAGAAACAGGTACAAACACTGATTCCCAGAACGAGCTTGCTATTGCCCGCCAGGCTATATCCCATCAATGTTATATATAAATCAGTGTAAAAATAGTATGAACACTGATCGTTATACTCTCTTAATAAGTACTCACAATGGTTTCTTAAAATACTGATCATTATGAAACGATATTGAATATGTTCCACTCCATGTAATGGGGATATCACTTCAGCTATCACCTTATATTGGTGCTCCCAAGGGGAGCACCAATTCTACCGCATGTGTTAATATCTAAAATTGGGCTCACTGATTAAAATTACAGCAATGGATCTAACCAACTGGGTCCTATTTTCACCTATCATTCTCGATTGTGGTGCTCCTTATATGGTAACACACTATCGGCGTATAAAACTAAACAAAAATGCTCTAGCCAAACAAATGGCCTAACTGACCACTAATAAAACTGTATACCTGAATAACTGAATAAACCATATATATCTGCAGGAAAACACTGGTATCAGCTTATAGCGTAGACCGTTCACTGCAGAGGCTCAATGGGACCTATCCTACAGGTACCCACGAGCTATTGGACATACAGAACTGGTATCCAGGGGAAGGGAAATCTCACGGATATATTAATAATGCTTATGAAACAAAACCAAAACAAAAAAGAAATAAAAACCAAATAAAAACCAAAACGGAGGAAAAAGAAGGTTCCAATTGCAAAAAGGGCTAGTACTGATCCTTCTGGGTTAGTAATCACTAATGAAGCAGTTGATATCCAACTCCACGTTCATACCATTAGGGACTAATGCGTTGGTTTGGTAGATCCAGAAGGTTTCTCTTTTAGAGAGCTCCCTAACTCGGTTGGAGCCCCTCCATACCTGTTCCACCTTCTCGATTCCCCAAAAAAGCAACCCCGAAGGGTCCTTATTATGATGGTACTTGAAATGTAGGGGAACACTATGGTATTTATAGCCCTTTCGGATGTTCCCTATATGTTCTGAGACCCTCTTGCCCAGAGTTCTCTTTGTCCGACCGATATAGATCAGCCCGCAAGGACACTGCAAGCCGTATACCACATGCGTGGATCTGCAGGTGATTAGGTCCTGAATCTCGAAGGAACGTCCATTAGCAGATGATGTAAAGGACGTATACCCCCTCAAATGGACATCCACCTGCCTACAGGCCTTGCAATGTCTACACGCATAAAACCCAACTCTGTTATCCCAAAAAAACTTTGGTTTCACAGGTGGGTCGAGAACTTTTTTGACCAGTCTATCGCCGAAACTCGGAGCTTTCCGGTAAATGAAGACTGGTTTCTCAGGGATCATTTTACCTATAAACTTATCCATTTGCAAGATGTTCCAATTTTGTCGGAAAATTTGCTCCACCTCCTTATACTGGATGTTGAAATCTGTTATAAACCCCCACTGATGTCTATCATTGGGCGTTTTAATTTTATCACTCAGACACTCGCTTTGTGGAATTTTTCCGATCTCGTTCATAGTTTGTTCGAGATCTTTTGCTGGATAACCCTTTTCACAAAAGCGATTCTTGATCACCATTGCCTGTTGTTGGTAATCTGAGTCGGCAGTACAGTTCCTTCTCACACGAAGGAACTGTCCTTTGGGGATATTCCTTAACCATGTGCTATGATGTCCACTCTGCACAGGTAAGTAACCATTCCGGTCCGTTGGCTTAAAATAAGCCAATGACACTAGATTGGAACCCTGAATCATAATTTCAACGTCCAGATAGTGAATTTTTTCCTTACTCCAATTGAACTCTAGCTTGATATTGTTTCCATTCGTATTGAGATCCTGTGCAAACGATATCAAGGAGGCTTCGCTACCCGCCCATACAAAAAAGAGATCATCAATGTATCTCTTGTACAGGACGAGCTCGTCCCTAGCGGCGGCGTAAATGTAGCGATCCTCCCATTCCCCCATGAAGAGATTCGCTAGGCTCGGGGCATACTTAGCCCCCATGGCAACGCCCCTCCGCTGGGAGAAGAACGTGCCCCCATACCAAAAATAGTTATGGGACACGCAAAATTGCAGTATCGAGCCTAGGAATCTCCTCTGGGAGAATGGGATATCCGGTCGTTTGCATAGAGCCCAATTTAGCGCTAGCAGGGCGTCATCGTGTTGAATGACCGTATAAAGAGAGGCCACGTCGGCCGTGACCACGTAGACCTCCCCCTGCGGTAAAACGACCCCTCTGATCATAGTAAGGAAATCCTTTGTGTCTCTCAGATAGGATCTGAGAGATTGAACGCTGTCCTGCAAAAAGTGATCTAGGTACTGCCCAATTCTGGAAGTGACCGAATTAATGCTGTTCACTATCGGTCTAGGTGGAGGATTTGTGTCACTTTTATGGATCTTGGGCAGCGTGTATATAGTAGGAACTCTACTATAGCTCGGCACCAGGAACCTTCTTTCCTTTTTTGTTAGTATTCCATCTTGATAGCCCGTATTAACCAGACTTTCCAACTCTCTTCTATACGCAAACGTTGGATTGCCTGGTAACACTCCGTAGGTGGAAGTATCCGATAGCATCTCAGACAGCTGTTGGTCATAGAAACTCTTGTCTAAGATCACCACCCCCCCACCCTTATCAGCTGGCCTAATGATGATATCTTTGCGTTTCTCTAGCAATTCAAGGCCCTCTCTTATATACCGAGGATTTACATCCTTCTTGGGTTTTATTCTTTCCAGGTCTCGGAGGACCGATTGCTTGAACACTTCGACACATTGATTAGCCGGCTGGGGTGGATTAAAGAGCGATTTGTTTTTGAGGCCACTATCTTTACCTATTAGACCATTACCCAAATACTGAGTTTTTTTCAAAACATTTTTACTGGGGTTTAAAAAATGCCGCTTCAAATTAATTTTTCTAATGTATTTGTGGATATCCACATAAACATTGAATTTATTAATTGGCCTTTGGGCTGCGCATTTTAACCCTGCATTAAGTATATTGGTCTCTTTTTCAGTGAGAGTGGTGTTTGTCAAGTTGTATATACCCTTTACTCCTTTTCTCTCCTTCTTTTTTTGGTGTTTGAGTCCACCTCTACATCCTCTGGTTGTACGTCTACCCTGGGCCAAGGGCGGTCCCTTTGGTTGTCCAGGTGGGGGAGCTGGGGCCTCCAAGAGTCCATTTGGGCCCCTACAGGTTTCCCTCTCCACGGTTTCCCCCTCCTCCTCCCACCTCTGCCTCTTCCCCCCCTCCAGGGAAAAGGGCGATTCTGGGCCGGGGTTCTTGGATCTGCAAAACCCGGTGCTTCATTGTACCTATTGTAAGTGGGCACAGAGAAAGTATATCCAGAATCGTACTGGAATTGCCCCTGTTGCGTGTTGCCCCTGTATGGGCCACTCGGGGCTCCCTGTTGCCAATCACTCCTTTGTAAAGGGACAGGAGGACCTCTCTCCTCCGTCTCTCTTGAATTGGCATAATGTATCGGTTCACTCCTATAGGGGGTAGGGACCGTACCTACTGTGCGGTTACCTTTTCCTTTGCCTTTACCTTTCCCACGAGGGGTATTTCTCGGCATAGGCATTCGAGGTACAGCTACTGGTGCCAATGGCTGGGGCACCTGCTCGTGGTTGGTGGGTAGTGGTGGCATTTGCCAGGCATATACCATGTTGTTTTTAAAATCTTCCATATCCCTACGGAATTTTTTGACTTTCTTTTTGTGTGTCTCCCGATCTACCTTTTCTAATTTTTTCTGTATATCCGTGTTGAACTTAATTACCTGAGGCGAGTCCTTCTCAGGTTCAATGTTTGCCTTTATCTCAGCTATTCGTTTCTCTAAAATGGTCATCTTTTTCTTTTTCCGTTTTAAAACCAGTTCCTGTAACTTAATGCCCATATTGTTAAAAAATTCTAGCCATTCCTTCTGACTATCCTCATCATCCAAGCCATCCTGTGGGGTGACCTCCCACCTTAGGCTCCGCATGATGATGCGTTCCTTTAGGTACTGCTCGAAGGTGCAGATGTCCCACCATGTGCGTATCTGCTTCTCGAGCAAAATACCCAAGGCAGCCAGATCCGATCCCAGATCTAAATCATTATCGTCCTCAATCTCATCTGCAAATATGTTCTTTATATCAATTTGCCTGTTTTTGAGAAAGAGAATTGCATCCATAGCTGCTAAGTTACCAAAAAACCAAAATATAGAAAAGGAGCAAGAAAGAAAAAGTATTCCTTATCCCACCCACTCAGCGCTCATGTATATGCAATACTCCTAGGATCAAAACGTATGTATCTAGCAATGCAGCAAGATATACTCGTATGCCTATATAACCAATAAAGCAGCAGCTATACTCAAAACATAACATAAAAAAAGGTGCGTATAGGAGCCTCAGCCCATATAAACACTAGCAGCGCTAAAACAACCTCTAACAAGGTTGAAGGTAAATGGCAAACAAAGTAGGAAATTAATATAAAGCCTTAAAGTTCATAAGTCCATAATATTCTCAGGGTGAAGTCACACGAAAGAATGGGTGCATAGAAAATTCGTTGTGTGGTGGAACACAAGACTTCTTTATCGATCACTCAGCAACCATCATATCCTTCACCTCACCACTGTGCTCCCCCCCCTTGAGAGTGGACACGTACCCTTAACGCTAGGGTTTAGCGCTTTATTCAATCAAAAATCCTCCACTTCCGGATGGTGATCCCCTCAGGATTCCACTCCAACTAGTAGGGATATAGTCAGCGCCTCCTCCTCTCCTCTCACATAAAAAGGGGGGACAGATACCTCCTCCTCTCGTCTCACATAAAAGGGGAACAGATACCCATAGCGTAATATGTACAAACAAGGCTTTATTAAAAAAATTAAAATCACACTCACATGGAATCGGATGTATTTATGCGAACAACATATCCAAGGCACAAAACCCGGTCCTCCTACTACTGACGTTGTCCCCACTGAGCCACACGGTACGGGTGATCCAGCCACCCTATCACGATGTTACTCGGACTCAAATGGCGTTTAGTGCTAGGGATCCTCTGGGATGTCCTTGGTATGGAACAGAATGGCCGCGTGCTCACGCCCTGACGCGTTTCGTCGGCACTGGACTTCTACTGAGGGCGTGAGCACGCGGCCACATCACCTCATCTTTATACCCTTATGGGGGGGGGGAGGGTGCAGGTGTGCGTGGTGCTAAACGAAGGGCGGGGTCCTCAACCACGTGGGCAGCCGGAAGTCCGCCGCCAATACGCATACAATCTACGTTGGCGTCCGGAAACCACTCCGCCGCTGATCTCCAGGTCCGTACATCCGGACGCTGGAGACACCGGAAATGACGTCTCTGAACTCCGCCCGTCGTTGTGTCCGCCTATCCGGACATCGATGGGACCGGAAATGACGTTCGTCATTCGTCCCGCCCTGCCCTCGAGGCAGGAAACAGGAAACGAATTAGAGGTGACATTTAGCAGAACCGCCCCCCACTGAGTCCGCCTATCCGGACACAGAAAGGGACCGGAAATGATGTGCATCCATCGTCCCGCCCTGCCCTTAAGGCAGGAAACAGGAAGTGGAGCCAGCTGTCATCTATTTGTCTGGACAGGAAACCGGAAATGGAGCTCTCAATCTACATATCCCTCATTCTAATACACCGGAACGGCGTAACCCCCTACATGCATATGATGCGAACTTCTCAATAGAGCGAGCCACATCTAGGTCCCGCCCCCCCCCACCGCAACTATGCTACTCGCTAAGGCCGGCTTCATGACCGTCCCTGCGGACAGTGGGGACATCGCCTATATGCATTCCCTCATATACTCCTAAACATTAATTGTATTAGCACACACTTAATGCATACATCTATTATCTCATAACAGTTATACAACCAAAATGAAGGAATATGGGTATAGTTGACACATGCCTCAAAATTGCATATCAAATATCCTCAAAAAATACAAAAAAAGAGAGAGAAACAGGTACAAACACTGATTCCCAGAACGAGCTTGCTATTGCCCGCCAGGCTATATCCCATCAATGTTATATATAAATCAGTGTAAAAATAGTATGAACACTGATCGTTATACTCTCTTAATAAGTACTCACAATGGTTTCTTAAAATACTGATCATTATGAAACGATATTGAATATGTTCCACTCCATGTAATGGGGATATCACTTCAGCTATCACCTTATATTGGTGCTCCCAAGGGGAGCACCAATTCTACCGCATGTGTTAATATCTAAAATTGGGCTCACTGATTAAAATTACAGCAATGGATCTAACCAACTGGGTCCTATTTTCACCTATCATTCTCGATTGTGGTGCTCCTTATATGGTAACACACTATCGGCGTATAAAACTAAACAAAAATGCTCTAGCCAAACAAATGGCCTAACTGACCACTAATAAAACTGTATACCTGAATAACTGAATAAACCATATATATCTGCAGGAAAACACTGGTATCAGCTTATAGCGTAGACCGTTCACTGCAGAGGCTCAATGGGACCTATCCTACAGGTACCCACGAGCTATTGGACATACAGAACTGGTATCCAGGGGAAGGGAAATCTCACGGATATATTAATAATGCTTATGAAACAAAACCAAAACAAAAAAGAAATAAAAACCAAATAAAAACCAAAACGGAGGAAAAAGAAGGTTCCAATTGCAAAAAGGGCTAGTACTGATCCTTCTGGGTTAGTAATCACTAATGAAGCAGTTGATATCCAACTCCACGTTCATACCATTAGGGACTAATGCGTTGGTTTGGTAGATCCAGAAGGTTTCTCTTTTAGAGAGCTCCCTAACTCGGTTGGAGCCCCTCCATACCTGTTCCACCTTCTCGATTCCCCAAAAAAGCAACCCCGAAGGGTCCTTATTATGATGGTACTTGAAATGTAGGGGAACACTATGGTATTTATAGCCCTTTCGGATGTTCCCTATATGTTCTGAGACCCTCTTGCCCAGAGTTCTCTTTGTCCGACCGATATAGATCAGCCCGCAAGGACACTGCAAGCCGTATACCACATGCGTGGATCTGCAGGTGATTAGGTCCTGAATCTCGAAGGAACGTCCATTAGCAGATGATGTAAAGGACGTATACCCCCTCAAATGGACATCCACCTGCCTACAGGCCTTGCAATGTCTACACGCATAAAACCCAACTCTGTTATCCCAAAAAAACTTTGGTTTCACAGGTGGGTCGAGAACTTTTTTGACCAGTCTATCGCCGAAACTCGGAGCTTTCCGGTAAATGAAGACTGGTTTCTCAGGGATCATTTTACCTATAAACTTATCCATTTGCAAGATGTTCCAATTTTGTCGGAAAATTTGCTCCACCTCCTTATACTGGATGTTGAAATCTGTTATAAACCCCCACTGATGTCTATCATTGGGCGTTTTAATTTTATCACTCAGACACTCGCTTTGTGGAATTTTTCCGATCTCGTTCATAGTTTGTTCGAGATCTTTTGCTGGATAACCCTTTTCACAAAAGCGATTCTTGATCACCATTGCCTGTTGTTGGTAATCTGAGTCGGCAGTACAGTTCCTTCTCACACGAAGGAACTGTCCTTTGGGGATATTCCTTAACCATGTGCTATGATGTCCACTCTGCACAGGTAAGTAACCATTCCGGTCCGTTGGCTTAAAATAAGCCAATGACACTAGATTGGAACCCTGAATCATAATTTCAACGTCCAGATAGTGAATTTTTTCCTTACTCCAATTGAACTCTAGCTTGATATTGTTTCCATTCGTATTGAGATCCTGTGCAAACGATATCAAGGAGGCTTCGCTACCCGCCCATACAAAAAAGAGATCATCAATGTATCTCTTGTACAGGACGAGCTCGTCCCTAGCGGCGGCGTAAATGTAGCGATCCTCCCATTCCCCCATGAAGAGATTCGCTAGGCTCGGGGCATACTTAGCCCCCATGGCAACGCCCCTCCGCTGGGAGAAGAACGTGCCCCCATACCAAAAATAGTTATGGGACACGCAAAATTGCAGTATCGAGCCTAGGAATCTCCTCTGGGAGAATGGGATATCCGGTCGTTTGCATAGAGCCCAATTTAGCGCTAGCAGGGCGTCATCGTGTTGAATGACCGTATAAAGAGAGGCCACGTCGGCCGTGACCACGTAGACCTCCCCCTGCGGTAAAACGACCCCTCTGATCATAGTAAGGAAATCCTTTGTGTCTCTCAGATAGGATCTGAGAGATTGAACGCTGTCCTGCAAAAAGTGATCTAGGTACTGCCCAATTCTGGAAGTGACCGAATTAATGCTGTTCACTATCGGTCTAGGTGGAGGATTTGTGTCACTTTTATGGATCTTGGGCAGCGTGTATATAGTAGGAACTCTACTATAGCTCGGCACCAGGAACCTTCTTTCCTTTTTTGTTAGTATTCCATCTTGATAGCCCGTATTAACCAGACTTTCCAACTCTCTTCTATACGCAAACGTTGGATTGCCTGGTAACACTCCGTAGGTGGAAGTATCCGATAGCATCTCAGACAGCTGTTGGTCATAGAAACTCTTGTCTAAGATCACCACCCCCCCACCCTTATCAGCTGGCCTAATGATGATATCTTTGCGTTTCTCTAGCAATTCAAGGCCCTCTCTTATATACCGAGGATTTACATCCTTCTTGGGTTTTATTCTTTCCAGGTCTCGGAGGACCGATTGCTTGAACACTTCGACACATTGATTAGCCGGCTGGGGTGGATTAAAGAGCGATTTGTTTTTGAGGCCACTATCTTTACCTATTAGACCATTACCCAAATACTGAGTTTTTTTCAAAACATTTTTACTGGGGTTTAAAAAATGCCGCTTCAAATTAATTTTTCTAATGTATTTGTGGATATCCACATAAACATTGAATTTATTAATTGGCCTTTGGGCTGCGCATTTTAACCCTGCATTAAGTATATTGGTCTCTTTTTCAGTGAGAGTGGTGTTTGTCAAGTTGTATATACCCTTTACTCCTTTTCTCTCCTTCTTTTTTTGGTGTTTGAGTCCACCTCTACATCCTCTGGTTGTACGTCTACCCTGGGCCAAGGGCGGTCCCTTTGGTTGTCCAGGTGGGGGAGCTGGGGCCTCCAAGAGTCCATTTGGGCCCCTACAGGTTTCCCTCTCCACGGTTTCCCCCTCCTCCTCCCACCTCTGCCTCTTCCCCCCCTCCAGGGAAAAGGGCGATTCTGGGCCGGGGTTCTTGGATCTGCAAAACCCGGTGCTTCATTGTACCTATTGTAAGTGGGCACAGAGAAAGTATATCCAGAATCGTACTGGAATTGCCCCTGTTGCGTGTTGCCCCTGTATGGGCCACTCGGGGCTCCCTGTTGCCAATCACTCCTTTGTAAAGGGACAGGAGGACCTCTCTCCTCCGTCTCTCTTGAATTGGCATAATGTATCGGTTCACTCCTATAGGGGGTAGGGACCGTACCTACTGTGCGGTTACCTTTTCCTTTGCCTTTACCTTTCCCACGAGGGGTATTTCTCGGCATAGGCATTCGAGGTACAGCTACTGGTGCCAATGGCTGGGGCACCTGCTCGTGGTTGGTGGGTAGTGGTGGCATTTGCCAGGCATATACCATGTTGTTTTTAAAATCTTCCATATCCCTACGGAATTTTTTGACTTTCTTTTTGTGTGTCTCCCGATCTACCTTTTCTAATTTTTTCTGTATATCCGTGTTGAACTTAATTACCTGAGGCGAGTCCTTCTCAGGTTCAATGTTTGCCTTTATCTCAGCTATTCGTTTCTCTAAAATGGTCATCTTTTTCTTTTTCCGTTTTAAAACCAGTTCCTGTAACTTAATGCCCATATTGTTAAAAAATTCTAGCCATTCCTTCTGACTATCCTCATCATCCAAGCCATCCTGTGGGGTGACCTCCCACCTTAGGCTCCGCATGATGATGCGTTCCTTTAGGTACTGCTCGAAGGTGCAGATGTCCCACCATGTGCGTATCTGCTTCTCGAGCAAAATACCCAAGGCAGCCAGATCCGATCCCAGATCTAAATCATTATCGTCCTCAATCTCATCTGCAAATATGTTCTTTATATCAATTTGCCTGTTTTTGAGAAAGAGAATTGCATCCATAGCTGCTAAGTTACCAAAAAACCAAAATATAGAAAAGGAGCAAGAAAGAAAAAGTATTCCTTATCCCACCCACTCAGCGCTCATGTATATGCAATACTCCTAGGATCAAAACGTATGTATCTAGCAATGCAGCAAGATATACTCGTATGCCTATATAACCAATAAAGCAGCAGCTATACTCAAAACATAACATAAAAAAAGGTGCGTATAGGAGCCTCAGCCCATATAAACACTAGCAGCGCTAAAACAACCTCTAACAAGGTTGAAGGTAAATGGCAAACAAAGTAGGAAATTAATATAAAGCCTTAAAGTTCATAAGTCCATAATATTCTCAGGGTGAAGTCACACGAAAGAATGGGTGCATAGAAAATTCGTTGTGTGGTGGAACACAAGACTTCTTTATCGATCACTCAGCAACCATCATATCCTTCACCTCACCACTGTGCTCCCCCCCCTTGAGAGTGGACACGTACCCTTAACGCTAGGGTTTAGCGCTTTATTCAATCAAAAATCCTCCACTTCCGGATGGTGATCCCCTCAGGATTCCACTCCAACTAGTAGGGATATAGTCAGCGCCTCCTCCTCTCCTCTCACATAAAAAGGGGGGACAGATACCTCCTCCTCTCGTCTCACATAAAAGGGGAACAGATACCCATAGCGTAATATGTACAAACAAGGCTTTATTAAAAAAATTAAAATCACACTCACATGGAATCGGATGTATTTATGCGAACAACATATCCAAGGCACAAAACCCGGTCCTCCTACTACTGACGTTGTCCCCACTGAGCCACACGGTACGGGTGATCCAGCCACCCTATCACGATGTTACTCGGACTCAAATGGCGTTTAGTGCTAGGGATCCTCTGGGATGTCCTTGGTATGGAACAGAATGGCCGCGTGCTCACGCCCTGACGCGTTTCGTCGGCACTGGACTTCTACTGAGGGCGTGAGCACGCGGCCACATCACCTCATCTTTATACCCTTATGGGGGGGGGGAGGGTGCAGGTGTGCGTGGTGCTAAACGAAGGGCGGGGTCCTCAACCACGTGGGCAGCCGGAAGTCCGCCGCCAATACGCATACAATCTACGTTGGCGTCCGGAAACCACTCCGCCGCTGATCTCCAGGTCCGTACATCCGGACGCTGGAGACACCGGAAATGACGTCTCTGAACTCCGCCCGTCGTTGTGTCCGCCTATCCGGACATCGATGGGACCGGAAATGACGTTCGTCATTCGTCCCGCCCTGCCCTCGAGGCAGGAAACAGGAAACGAATTAGAGGTGACATTTAGCAGAACCGCCCCCCACTGAGTCCGCCTATCCGGACACAGAAAGGGACCGGAAATGATGTGCATCCATCGTCCCGCCCTGCCCTTAAGGCAGGAAACAGGAAGTGGAGCCAGCTGTCATCTATTTGTCTGGACAGGAAACCGGAAATGGAGCTCTCAATCTACATATCCCTCATTCTAATACACCGGAACGGCGTAACCCCCTACATGCATATGATGCGAACTTCTCAATAGAGCGAGCCACATCTAGGTCCCGCCCCCCCCCACCGCAACTATGCTACTCGCTAAGGCCGGCTTCATGACCGTCCCTGCGGACAGTGGGGACATCGCCTATATGCATTCCCTCATATACTCCTAAACATTAATTGTATTAGCACACACTTAATGCATACATCTATTATCTCATAACAGTTATACAACCAAAATGAAGGAATATGGGTATAGTTGACACATGCCTCAAAATTGCATATCAAATATCCTCAAAAAATACAAAAAAAGAGAGAGAAACAGGTACAAACACTGATTCCCAGAACGAGCTTGCTATTGCCCGCCAGGCTATATCCCATCAATGTTATATATAAATCAGTGTAAAAATAGTATGAACACTGATCGTTATACTCTCTTAATAAGTACTCACAATGGTTTCTTAAAATACTGATCATTATGAAACGATATTGAATATGTTCCACTCCATGTAATGGGGATATCACTTCAGCTATCACCTTATATTGGTGCTCCCAAGGGGAGCACCAATTCTACCGCATGTGTTAATATCTAAAATTGGGCTCACTGATTAAAATTACAGCAATGGATCTAACCAACTGGGTCCTATTTTCACCTATCATTCTCGATTGTGGTGCTCCTTATATGGTAACACACTATCGGCGTATAAAACTAAACAAAAATGCTCTAGCCAAACAAATGGCCTAACTGACCACTAATAAAACTGTATACCTGAATAACTGAATAAACCATATATATCTGCAGGAAAACACTGGTATCAGCTTATAGCGTAGACCGTTCACTGCAGAGGCTCAATGGGACCTATCCTACAGGTACCCACGAGCTATTGGACATACAGAACTGGTATCCAGGGGAAGGGAAATCTCACGGATATATTAATAATGCTTATGAAACAAAACCAAAACAAAAAAGAAATAAAAACCAAATAAAAACCAAAACGGAGGAAAAAGAAGGTTCCAATTGCAAAAAGGGCTAGTACTGATCCTTCTGGGTTAGTAATCACTAATGAAGCAGTTGATATCCAACTCCACGTTCATACCATTAGGGACTAATGCGTTGGTTTGGTAGATCCAGAAGGTTTCTCTTTTAGAGAGCTCCCTAACTCGGTTGGAGCCCCTCCATACCTGTTCCACCTTCTCGATTCCCCAAAAAAGCAACCCCGAAGGGTCCTTATTATGATGGTACTTGAAATGTAGGGGAACACTATGGTATTTATAGCCCTTTCGGATGTTCCCTATATGTTCTGAGACCCTCTTGCCCAGAGTTCTCTTTGTCCGACCGATATAGATCAGCCCGCAAGGACACTGCAAGCCGTATACCACATGCGTGGATCTGCAGGTGATTAGGTCCTGAATCTCGAAGGAACGTCCATTAGCAGATGATGTAAAGGACGTATACCCCCTCAAATGGACATCCACCTGCCTACAGGCCTTGCAATGTCTACACGCATAAAACCCAACTCTGTTATCCCAAAAAAACTTTGGTTTCACAGGTGGGTCGAGAACTTTTTTGACCAGTCTATCGCCGAAACTCGGAGCTTTCCGGTAAATGAAGACTGGTTTCTCAGGGATCATTTTACCTATAAACTTATCCATTTGCAAGATGTTCCAATTTTGTCGGAAAATTTGCTCCACCTCCTTATACTGGATGTTGAAATCTGTTATAAACCCCCACTGATGTCTATCATTGGGCGTTTTAATTTTATCACTCAGACACTCGCTTTGTGGAATTTTTCCGATCTCGTTCATAGTTTGTTCGAGATCTTTTGCTGGATAACCCTTTTCACAAAAGCGATTCTTGATCACCATTGCCTGTTGTTGGTAATCTGAGTCGGCAGTACAGTTCCTTCTCACACGAAGGAACTGTCCTTTGGGGATATTCCTTAACCATGTGCTATGATGTCCACTCTGCACAGGTAAGTAACCATTCCGGTCCGTTGGCTTAAAATAAGCCAATGACACTAGATTGGAACCCTGAATCATAATTTCAACGTCCAGATAGTGAATTTTTTCCTTACTCCAATTGAACTCTAGCTTGATATTGTTTCCATTCGTATTGAGATCCTGTGCAAACGATATCAAGGAGGCTTCGCTACCCGCCCATACAAAAAAGAGATCATCAATGTATCTCTTGTACAGGACGAGCTCGTCCCTAGCGGCGGCGTAAATGTAGCGATCCTCCCATTCCCCCATGAAGAGATTCGCTAGGCTCGGGGCATACTTAGCCCCCATGGCAACGCCCCTCCGCTGGGAGAAGAACGTGCCCCCATACCAAAAATAGTTATGGGACACGCAAAATTGCAGTATCGAGCCTAGGAATCTCCTCTGGGAGAATGGGATATCCGGTCGTTTGCATAGAGCCCAATTTAGCGCTAGCAGGGCGTCATCGTGTTGAATGACCGTATAAAGAGAGGCCACGTCGGCCGTGACCACGTAGACCTCCCCCTGCGGTAAAACGACCCCTCTGATCATAGTAAGGAAATCCTTTGTGTCTCTCAGATAGGATCTGAGAGATTGAACGCTGTCCTGCAAAAAGTGATCTAGGTACTGCCCAATTCTGGAAGTGACCGAATTAATGCTGTTCACTATCGGTCTAGGTGGAGGATTTGTGTCACTTTTATGGATCTTGGGCAGCGTGTATATAGTAGGAACTCTACTATAGCTCGGCACCAGGAACCTTCTTTCCTTTTTTGTTAGTATTCCATCTTGATAGCCCGTATTAACCAGACTTTCCAACTCTCTTCTATACGCAAACGTTGGATTGCCTGGTAACACTCCGTAGGTGGAAGTATCCGATAGCATCTCAGACAGCTGTTGGTCATAGAAACTCTTGTCTAAGATCACCACCCCCCCACCCTTATCAGCTGGCCTAATGATGATATCTTTGCGTTTCTCTAGCAATTCAAGGCCCTCTCTTATATACCGAGGATTTACATCCTTCTTGGGTTTTATTCTTTCCAGGTCTCGGAGGACCGATTGCTTGAACACTTCGACACATTGATTAGCCGGCTGGGGTGGATTAAAGAGCGATTTGTTTTTGAGGCCACTATCTTTACCTATTAGACCATTACCCAAATACTGAGTTTTTTTCAAAACATTTTTACTGGGGTTTAAAAAATGCCGCTTCAAATTAATTTTTCTAATGTATTTGTGGATATCCACATAAACATTGAATTTATTAATTGGCCTTTGGGCTGCGCATTTTAACCCTGCATTAAGTATATTGGTCTCTTTTTCAGTGAGAGTGGTGTTTGTCAAGTTGTATATACCCTTTACTCCTTTTCTCTCCTTCTTTTTTTGGTGTTTGAGTCCACCTCTACATCCTCTGGTTGTACGTCTACCCTGGGCCAAGGGCGGTCCCTTTGGTTGTCCAGGTGGGGGAGCTGGGGCCTCCAAGAGTCCATTTGGGCCCCTACAGGTTTCCCTCTCCACGGTTTCCCCCTCCTCCTCCCACCTCTGCCTCTTCCCCCCCTCCAGGGAAAAGGGCGATTCTGGGCCGGGGTTCTTGGATCTGCAAAACCCGGTGCTTCATTGTACCTATTGTAAGTGGGCACAGAGAAAGTATATCCAGAATCGTACTGGAATTGCCCCTGTTGCGTGTTGCCCCTGTATGGGCCACTCGGGGCTCCCTGTTGCCAATCACTCCTTTGTAAAGGGACAGGAGGACCTCTCTCCTCCGTCTCTCTTGAATTGGCATAATGTATCGGTTCACTCCTATAGGGGGTAGGGACCGTACCTACTGTGCGGTTACCTTTTCCTTTGCCTTTACCTTTCCCACGAGGGGTATTTCTCGGCATAGGCATTCGAGGTACAGCTACTGGTGCCAATGGCTGGGGCACCTGCTCGTGGTTGGTGGGTAGTGGTGGCATTTGCCAGGCATATACCATGTTGTTTTTAAAATCTTCCATATCCCTACGGAATTTTTTGACTTTCTTTTTGTGTGTCTCCCGATCTACCTTTTCTAATTTTTTCTGTATATCCGTGTTGAACTTAATTACCTGAGGCGAGTCCTTCTCAGGTTCAATGTTTGCCTTTATCTCAGCTATTCGTTTCTCTAAAATGGTCATCTTTTTCTTTTTCCGTTTTAAAACCAGTTCCTGTAACTTAATGCCCATATTGTTAAAAAATTCTAGCCATTCCTTCTGACTATCCTCATCATCCAAGCCATCCTGTGGGGTGACCTCCCACCTTAGGCTCCGCATGATGATGCGTTCCTTTAGGTACTGCTCGAAGGTGCAGATGTCCCACCATGTGCGTATCTGCTTCTCGAGCAAAATACCCAAGGCAGCCAGATCCGATCCCAGATCTAAATCATTATCGTCCTCAATCTCATCTGCAAATATGTTCTTTATATCAATTTGCCTGTTTTTGAGAAAGAGAATTGCATCCATAGCTGCTAAGTTACCAAAAAACCAAAATATAGAAAAGGAGCAAGAAAGAAAAAGTATTCCTTATCCCACCCACTCAGCGCTCATGTATATGCAATACTCCTAGGATCAAAACGTATGTATCTAGCAATGCAGCAAGATATACTCGTATGCCTATATAACCAATAAAGCAGCAGCTATACTCAAAACATAACATAAAAAAAGGTGCGTATAGGAGCCTCAGCCCATATAAACACTAGCAGCGCTAAAACAACCTCTAACAAGGTTGAAGGTAAATGGCAAACAAAGTAGGAAATTAATATAAAGCCTTAAAGTTCATAAGTCCATAATATTCTCAGGGTGAAGTCACACGAAAGAATGGGTGCATAGAAAATTCGTTGTGTGGTGGAACACAAGACTTCTTTATCGATCACTCAGCAACCATCATATCCTTCACCTCACCACTGTGCTCCCCCCCCTTGAGAGTGGACACGTACCCTTAACGCTAGGGTTTAGCGCTTTATTCAATCAAAAATCCTCCACTTCCGGATGGTGATCCCCTCAGGATTCCACTCCAACTAGTAGGGATATAGTCAGCGCCTCCTCCTCTCCTCTCACATAAAAAGGGGGGACAGATACCTCCTCCTCTCGTCTCACATAAAAGGGGAACAGATACCCATAGCGTAATATGTACAAACAAGGCTTTATTAAAAAAATTAAAATCACACTCACATGGAATCGGATGTATTTATGCGAACAACATATCCAAGGCACAAAACCCGGTCCTCCTACTACTGACGTTGTCCCCACTGAGCCACACGGTACGGGTGATCCAGCCACCCTATCACGATGTTACTCGGACTCAAATGGCGTTTAGTGCTAGGGATCCTCTGGGATGTCCTTGGTATGGAACAGAATGGCCGCGTGCTCACGCCCTGACGCGTTTCGTCGGCACTGGACTTCTACTGAGGGCGTGAGCACGCGGCCACATCACCTCATCTTTATACCCTTATGGGGGGGGGGAGGGTGCAGGTGTGCGTGGTGCTAAACGAAGGGCGGGGTCCTCAACCACGTGGGCAGCCGGAAGTCCGCCGCCAATACGCATACAATCTACGTTGGCGTCCGGAAACCACTCCGCCGCTGATCTCCAGGTCCGTACATCCGGACGCTGGAGACACCGGAAATGACGTCTCTGAACTCCGCCCGTCGTTGTGTCCGCCTATCCGGACATCGATGGGACCGGAAATGACGTTCGTCATTCGTCCCGCCCTGCCCTCGAGGCAGGAAACAGGAAACGAATTAGAGGTGACATTTAGCAGAACCGCCCCCCACTGAGTCCGCCTATCCGGACACAGAAAGGGACCGGAAATGATGTGCATCCATCGTCCCGCCCTGCCCTTAAGGCAGGAAACAGGAAGTGGAGCCAGCTGTCATCTATTTGTCTGGACAGGAAACCGGAAATGGAGCTCTCAATCTACATATCCCTCATTCTAATACACCGGAACGGCGTAACCCCCTACATGCATATGATGCGAACTTCTCAATAGAGCGAGCCACATCTAGGTCCCGCCCCCCCCCACCGCAACTATGCTACTCGCTAAGGCCGGCTTCATGACCGTCCCTGCGGACAGTGGGGACATCGCCTATATGCATTCCCTCATATACTCCTAAACATTAATTGTATTAGCACACACTTAATGCATACATCTATTATCTCATAACAGTTATACAACCAAAATGAAGGAATATGGGTATAGTTGACACATGCCTCAAAATTGCATATCAAAATATCCTCAAAAAATACAAAAAAAGAGAGAGAAACAGGTACAAACACTGATTCCCAGAACGAGCTTGCTATTGCCCGCCAGGCTAATATCCCATCAATGTTATATATAAATCAGTGTAAAAATAGTATGAACACTGATCGTTATACTCTCTTAATAAGTACTCACAATGGTTTCTTAAAATACTGATCATTATGAAACGATATTGAATATGTTCCACTCCATGTAATGGGGATATCACTTCAGCTATCACCTTATATTGGTGCTCCCAAGGGGAGCACCAATTTTCTACCGCATGTGTTAATATCTAAAATTGGGCTCACTGATTAAAATTACAGCAATGGATCTAACCAACTGGGTCCTATTTTCACCTATCATTCTCGATTGTGGTGCTCCTTATATGGTAACACACTATCGGCGTATAAAACTAAACAAAAATGCTCTAGCCAAACAAATGGCCTAACTGACCACTAATAAAACTGTATACCTGAATAACTGAATAAACCATATATATCTGCAGGAAAACACTGGTATCAGCTTATAGCGTAGACCGTTCACTGCAGAGGCTCAATGGGACCTATCCTACAGGTACCCACGAGCTATTGGACATACAGAACTGGTATCCAGGGAAGGGAAATCTCACGGATATATTAATAATGCTTATGAAACAAAACCAAAACAAAAAAAGAAGGTAAAATCCAGAATAAATAACCAAAACGGAGGAAAAAGAAGGGGGGGGGGGTTATTAGAATGAGGGATATGTAGATTGAGAGCTCCATTTCCGGTTTCCTGTCCAGACAAATAGATGACAGCTGGCTCCACTTCCTGTTTCCTGCCTTAAGGGCAGGGCGGGACGATGGATGCACATCATTTCCGGTCCCTTTCTGTGTCCGGATAGGCGGACTCAGTGGGGGGCGGTTCTGCTAAATGTCACCTCTAATTCGTTTCCTGTTTCCTGCCTCGAGGGCAGGGCGGGACGAATGACGAACGTCATTTCCGGTCCCATCGATGTCCGGATAGGCGGACACAATGACGGGCGGAGTTCAGAGACGTCATTTCCGGTGTCTCCAGCGTCCGGATGTACGGACCTGGAGATCAGCGGCGGAGTGGTTTCCGGACGCCAACGTAGATTGTATGCGTATTGGCGGCGGACTTCCGGCTGCCCACGTGGTTGAGGACCCCGCCCTTCGTTTAGCACCACGCACACCTGCACCCTCCCCCCCCCCATAAGGGTATAAAGATGAGGTGATGTGGCCGCGTGCTCACGCCCTCAGTAGAAGTCCAGTGCCGACGAAACGCGTCAGGGCGTGAGCACGCGGTCATTCTGTTCCATACCAAGGACATCCCAGAGGATCCCTAGCACTAAACGCCATTTGAGTCCGAGTAACATCGTGATAGGGTGGCTGGATCACCCGTACCGTGTGGCTCAGTGGGGACAACGTCAGTAGTAGGAGGACCGGGTTTTGTGCCTTGGATATGTTGTTCGCATAAATACATCCGATTCCATGTGAGTGTGATTTTAATTTTTTTAATAAAGCCTTGTTTGTACATATTACGCTATGGGTATCTGTTCCCCTTTTATGTGAGACGAGAGGAGGAGGTATCTGTCCCCCCTTTTTATGTGAGAGGAGAGGAGGAGGCGCTGACTATATCCCTACTAGTTGGAGTGGAATCCTGAGGGGATCACCATCCGGAAGTGGAGGATTTTTGATTGAATAAAGCGCTAAACCCTAGCGTTAAGGGTACGTGTCCACTCTCAAGGGGGGGGAGCACAGTGGTGAGGTGAAGGATATGATGGTTGCTGAGTGATCGATAAAGAAGTCTTGTGTTCCACCACACAACGAATTTTCTATGCACCCATTCTTTCGTGTGACTTCACCCTGAGAATATTATGGACTTATGAACTTTAAGGCTTTATATTAATTTCCTACTTTGTTTGCCATTTACCTTCAACCTTGTTAGAGGTTGTTTTAGCGCTGCTAGTGTTTATATGGGCTGAGGCTCCTATACGCACCTTTTTTTATGTTATGTTTTGAGTATAGCTGCTGCTTTATTGGTTATATAGGCATACGAGTATATCTTGCTGCATTGCTAGATACATACGTTTTGATCCTAGGAGTATTGCATATACATGAGCGCTGAGTGGGTGGGATAAGGAATACTTTTTCTTTCTTGCTCCTTTTCTATATCATGTTATTATGTTATTAGGCAGGGGTAAGGATGGTGATGGTAGGAAATCACTCTTCAGCAAGTTCTTCTTTCACACTTTGGAAAAAAAATAACTTAACATACTTTCCTGCAATGTGCAGTGGTTTTGCACAGAGCAGCCCCGATCCTCCTCTTCTCGGGTCCCCCACCAGTGCTCCTGGATCCTCCCTCCTGCCAATTGCCCCCACAGCAAACACTCAGCCATATTGTAGAGTCCTACAAGGTACAGAACAGATTACCTGTAAATGATAAGAAGGGAGCTCCTCCACTAAATGTAAACACAACACATATATTCACAACCAGATGGATGTGAGCTCTATATTCTCCTTTAGAGTCAGACATATGGACTTCTATTGATCTATACATGCAAATACAGGAAGGTGGATAATAAATGAAGTGTGGTTACTCCCATCAACATTTGAAAAATAGATCATCTTTAATCGAAACCAAATGTTTAAAAACACATACATGTGAACGAAAAGACACATTAAAAAAAACATGTCCTACATATACTGCTCCCCGCTGACCTACCTATACCTGCACTCAGTGGATAGGTTACCCCTGAAACTGCTGCTATTTATTTCCCCTTTAAGATCCTCCCATTGTGCAATTTAGCCACACCCACTGTTTGATGCGGTTAGGTGGGGAGGAATGTAGTTGAGTTCCTACACCCTGGATACATTTATATAGTTCTAAAGGTACAACTGGCCCTTTGAGCGTAACCATGATGCTGATGCAGCCCGTAATAAAATTGAGTTTGACACCCCTGCTTTACAACAACTTTAATGTTAGACTTTCACATCACCGCAGTCTCCGCCTGGTTCTGAGAATTGATAAGCATGATCCACGCGAAAGGTACCCCCACGTGCAGGGTGAAGATGACCCTGCCCATAGCTTGGCAGGTTATGCCCACATGTACTTGAGGTGAACTTCAGGTCTTGGTGCCAAAAACAACCCACCTGGGACTTCTGGCACCAAGAACAAATGACATCAGCTCCTATTACTTTCTCGACAGGCTAACTTTAAAAATGAAATTTGCAAACACTCATAACAATATGATACAGACACAGTGAGAATCTACACAATTGGAGCAGGGTGTACAACGCTAGCTAGAGATATGCATTCTTTTATCTAAGCTTCTATGCATACATTTATCATAAGATCTGGTGCAGCTGTCACCATGTCTGGACTACTTGTCCTGAGCTGTCTGCTTATGTGTTTTGTAACTGTACCAAGGTGCCATGTGAGGCTTCACAATGAGCCTTTCCAATAAGGCTTTGGGGAAAATGTTGCTTTTTTATTCTCCAGCTGAAATCTTTTGATGCAAGTTACTGTCCCCATCCAGCTCGCGGCCAAATCCTCAGCTCAGCTGATAAAGATATCTTCCTCATCCATAGATGTGTTGGTATTTTCTTGACAAATTGCATCTTTTGCATGGAACGAGATGATAGGTAGAACTAAGCTGACAGGGAAGTGGGAATTAGGAACAGTCGGTACACACTAATGAGATGGAATGACATGAAATGAATAAATGTTTTTCTAACATAACAAAGTGTGGACAGAAATAAAATCGGCTGAAAGCTTTTTCATGTAAATTTCACACTGTAAAGTTGATAATCCCACCGAGTAGTCATTCAAGGAATTAATTAAACATCCTTTACTATTAAAGGAATTCCAGAGATCTTACTGTCTGGATATTTTTAAACAGTGGATACTGAATTGATTAGAGCCGCGCAGCTTTTCCTGCATATTAAATGCTACCCATTTTCTCTTTGTCAGACTCTTTTGCAGACCTGGGGTAAATATCAGGTGTTAACCCACAAGTGGCTGGTTGGATTTTTATTGTATAACCAGCAGCAGTGATTGATTCAGGAGAACTTGCCAATTTTGGAATGGCCTTATTATTCATGTAGCACCTTCCTAAAGCAGTGTAGTTACAGTGTAGTGTACACTTTCAATGTTAATGGTAAACAGGGCAAATAGAGAGGATGCATTTCCTTAATGTGGACACAGAGAGCGATAAAAGCTGACAGAGAATCAAATTCCTCTGCACTCTATCCAAAACTAAAAAAACAGTTTTGCCTTTAGTTATACCTAAAAAGTTATGGGACTCCAACTAAGCCCAGAAGGTGGTGGAAAAGCCCATAAATAGGCTGGAGTCCTGCTGGAGGAGACCCTGTTCGGGGGATCTTCCCCTGGAGCAGGATTTCTGAAGGTGCCATCTTAAAGACATTGAGGTCCCAGCTGAAGCTTCAGCTAGAAGGCCTGTTCGCAAAAGTTTAGTGCTAGAGTTTGTTTGGGTCTGGAGAAGATCACTGGACAGTACCAGGAGGAAGTTGGAAGAAAGAGTGCCTGGTGGATATCGGAAGGAGGCAACCAATGATTCTCTGGATGTGTGAGTAAATGGCCCCAGTGGTGGAAGTTGTGACGGTGGCGGGTATCAGACCCCTGGCCTTCTCATCCACCCCATGACCAAAGACCAGGCAATCCCACACCCTGCCGTCACTTGCGTAACAATGCCACTCTCAGCTGCACCCAGCACACAGATTGTCCAACTTGCGGGACCACAATCTGAATGCCAGCAGATTGAGAGCGATTGTCACCGGGTTAATTAAAAAAATTAACCCTTTCTCTGCAACCACCGCTACGTTTGAGCCCAGCGGACGCTCGAAATTTTAGAAATATCAATTATGACTTTAGGATAACTATCTGTAACACACACTGTCACCTCAGACAAGAATGTTCAGATGATTTATCCTAGACAGTAGCGCTCTTTCAGGAGACAGGTTATTTTGGGTCAGTTTGCGTTTAAGAGCTTAGAGACAAAGTTAACACTTTTCAGAATAAGGTTTAATTATAAGAAAGGTTAAAATTGGTGCGAATAAAAATATTTACAGAAAAATGGGTTACAAGGAAATAGAGACACAATACAGCAATTTAGAGATATGAAAATAAAGAATGAAAATACTTGCATTAAAACGGTCCTGGTATTACCATAGTTTCAGAAGCTGAACAGGTATGATCAGTTCCCCTTGAGCGATGTTATGGCTCGGATGGTAGGATGAGAACTGAACTCTCTATCAGTTCCTGTCTATTTCTCTGACCCTCCAGGGGGTGTCACCAGAAGGAGTTGGCCAATAGGCTCTGGGTCCATGGGCGGTTTCCCTGGAGGCTCACACATGCTAAGACACATCCCTTTTAGACAGATTATTAAAATAACTCATACCTGGAGTTATGTAACGGTTACAGGCTTGAAACTGACATTGGATTGTATGGTTTTGAATCTTCTATTCACAGACACTAAACATGGGTTATCTCGGAATAACCTCTGACCTGTAAGGCATCTGATCACTAGCTTGTCTTTCCTAGGCATGAAGGCGTTCATGTTTGATCTTGATTCAATCGGTATTTTATCTGGCATTCAAATATATATTTTATAGAGACATATCTTGCTTGTGTATGAAATTATGAAGTTTGTGGTTAGTTGTGTCCTAGACCTAGGAGCCATATACCGTGTTCAGATTACCAGTTAACTCTAGAGCACGAAGAGACGGAATGGCTGGGCGGTCAGTCTGCTTGTGTATATTAAAGGTGTGAAAAGTGTCAGCTGCGCAAGAACCTGGCATTCAGTGACCCAGGGGGTCATTAACACTGCCAACAGGCTGGAGGATGAGGCTGGTAAGAAATTACCCATTTGGTTTTTAACACTATCAGCTAAGCTCGAAACACAAGATGGATGCTTGCAACAGCGTTTGAACGAATTGGCAGCCTGACAAACTAGGGTGCCAACGCACTATACCATTACAGAAGTTAGTGACTGTGTGCAGTTTTTTGGTCCATTGAGAAAAGTCCTAGTCTCCTGCCAGCATTAGAGATTCTGTGAGACATTCTTTGCATAGCTATGCACGCAGAGAAGAGTCCTTAAAGTGTTCAGTTCTTCAATTCTGTGGTACCCTATGCTCCCTCACCCCATCCAAGTTCCTATGTTCCAATGTTCCAATGTTCCAAATACCCCTAGACTGTTCCTTTGAGCCAGTGGAATAGTAAAGAAAATGCTAAGTACCTGGATATGTTTGCCCTAACTTGGGAAATAAGGCTAAGTTCACCAGCAGCTCTCTAAGGGGTGGGTTACATTTGTTTCTAGTTCTTTCTAGTCTACAGGCAGGATTGATTCACTAAAATAGTAGAGGCTCTTTATTTAGGAAAATGAAAATTCCCTTTACAGAGTGAATGTTAGTAAGTAAGTTTAACCTGTCTTCACTTTTAATATCAATGCATATGCCAGGAAAAAAAACAGGATTTTAGTTAGCAAATGATTGGTTAATTGACAGAAACACAATGTTCTAATTCAATTGCCACTGTATGCATTCGCCCACCACCTTAGATCCAGTCTGTCCATACAGTATGGCCATCTGCTGACTTGGCAGAATCCACATGCATCTCTACTCTTCAATTAGACACGGAAAGGTTGAATCCAAAATAATTTTTCTGCAGCTGATTGCAGTACAGAGAATGTCTTTCCAGTCTTCGGTTTCCCAAACTCTGTCCCTGTGAATAACTAACACTGATTGAGGGAGCACAAAAGAACTAGGAGGGTTAACTAAGACTAAACTATCTAGCCTTAAATAGGAGGGGAGGGCAGAGAAAGATACCAAAATCACATTAGTAAACAAGTTGCAGTGGCCCAAAACCACCACTTAATGTCAACATACTATAAAACAGTAACAACCTAATGCAGTTCAATACAACACAAAAAAATACATGAAAATGGGGAAGAACACACAGCTTTGTCTTATTTACAAAGGGTAAAGGGTGCTAAGGGAACAGTATCTATTCCTTTAGTAAATTGGGCTTAATGCACAAATACAGGAAATTATCAATACAAATTGTAAGATTCTCTTTAACCTGTTGCCATCCACATAAGGCATAGGTGCAGCAGCAAAGAATAGGGACTTTAATGCTCACATGCCAGCCTCACATATGTGTTAATGGACAGTTGAAGTTTCTGTGCTTAGAGCGCGCTCACTGCATGCTCCCAGCACAGGGACCAAACTATGAAAATACAGCTCCCCGTCTCTAGAAATAATCCAGAGCCAGCGGATCAGTCTGGCTCCTGATCATTTGATCACTCTAACAGCTGATCACAGTAGTCAGATGATGAGGCAGACCTTTCCCCAGCCCAGGGCATATAGCCTAGTTAAAGGGATGCCAAGGCTGGGTGGGAATGTGTTAAGATGGTTAACCAGTTTTTAAAAAGCAAGAACTAATTAAGACAGTGGGGAATGATGACACCGCTAGCACCTGGGCATATCAAGAATAATAATGTATTACCTTTATGAAAAAAACTAATACATTAATTATTCTTTTTATGTCCAGGTGCTAGCAGTGTGCTTATTTTCCACCATCTTGATTAGTACAGATCCAAAAGTTGGCCAAAAGTTTTGAGAATGACACAAATATTACATTTCACATAGTTTGCTGCCTCAGTTTTTAGGATGGCAATTTGGATTTACTCCAGAATGTTATGAAGAGTGATCAGATGAATTGAAATTAATTGCAAAGTCTATATTTGCCATGAAAATTAACTTAATCCCATAAAAAAAAACATTTCCACTGCATTTTTTGTAGAAGGCTTCAAGGCACCTAAGAAAGCCCAGCAAGCGCCAGGACCATCTACTACAGTTGATTCAGCTGCAGATTCGGGCACCACCAATGAAGAGCTTGCTCAGGAATGGCAGCGGGCAGGTGTCAGTATAGTGAGGCAAAGACTTTTGGAGGATGGCCTGGTGTCAAGAAGGGCAGCAAAAAAGCCACTTCTCTCCAGGAAAAATATCAGGGACAGACTGATATTCTGGAACAGGTACAGGGATTTGACTGCAGAGGACTGGGGTAAAGTCATTTTCACTGATGAATCCCCTTTCTGATTGTTTGAGGCACCTAGAAAAAACCTTATCTAAGTATCTGGATATGTAAAGGTGATGTTAAGAAAAGGTGAGCGCTACCATCAGTCCTGTGTCATGCCAACAGTAAAGCATCCTGAGACCATTCATGTGTGGGGTTGCTTCTCAGCCAAGGGGGTGGGCTCACTCACAATTATGCCTAGGAACACAGCCATGAATAAAGAACGGTACAAAAACATCCTCCGAGAGCAACTTCTCCCAATCATCCAAGAACAGTTTGGTGGCAAATAATGCATTTTGCTGCATGATGGAGCACCTTGCAAATAAGGCAAAAGTGATAACTAAGTGACTTGGGGAACAAAACATCAACATTTTGGGTCCTTGGCCAGGAAACACCCCAGACCTTAATACCATTAAGAACTTGTGGTCAATCCAAACTTCAAGCATTGATTATGCAAGAAGGGGCTTCTATCAGTCAGGATGTGGCCCAGAAGTTGATTGTCAGCATGCCAGGGAGAATGGCAGAGGTCTTAAAAAAGATGGATCAACACTGCAAATAATGACTCTTTGCATAGATTTAATGTAATTGTCAATAAAAGCCTTTGACACTTATGAAATGCTTGTAATTATACTTCAGTATACCATAGTAACATCTGACAAAAAGATCTGCAATATTTGTGTCTTTCTTAAAAATTTTGGCCATGGCTGTACTTGGTGGTAACGTGCATGGCTTTGGGTGGATGGAGTACTCCCCTAGTTTAAGGGAGTTAGCACTGTAATATCATTTTTTATATTTTCATTCAAGGATAATCAGCTTTTCTTTGGCGACCATCGGGTCCGCCGGTCACACGCGCGGGGGGGGTCCGTGACCACGCGGGAGCGTGCCTCCGGCGGCGCGCACTCGCTCCCCAGAGCCTCACAGGCTAGTGACGTACCGGTATGTCACTTTGCCTGTGAGGTGCTGACCGCCGCAGTATATGTACTTGCGGCGGTCGGCAAGTGGCTAAAGATGGCTGTGGCTAGAAATGCTAGGGTAAGTGATTTCCCAACCAAAAAAAGCATGGAGATATGAATGAATGGGTGAACTTGCTTTGAATATTAAACATGAATTAAATAGCATTTTTAGTTTGTCGTGCTCAGATACAGTTAAAGTGATACCAAAAGTATTTTTTTTTTTAATAATAAACATGTTATCCTTACCTGATCTGTGTAATGATTTTGCACAGAGCAGCCCCAATCCTCCTCTGCTTGGGTCCTCCATTGGCGCTCCTTGCTCCGCCCCCTGCAGAGTGCCCCCATAGTTAGCCACTTGCTATGGAGGCACTCGTGCACGCTCACTCCCGAGCTCCATAAGACACACAGAGTGGGGCTTGGCCTCAATATCCCCCCTCCCCTGTTTCCTCCTCACTGGCTGTGATTGATAGAAGCTTGAGCCAAAGCTTGAGCCAATGGCTCCCACCTCTGACCCAATCAGGAGGGAGATAACGAAGAGAGCTGCCGCTCTTGTGCACGTTGTTGGATCAAGATTGGCACCACTGATAGGCACTGTTGAGGCTGCACTGATAATTAGGACACTGATGATCAGTGCCCTGATTATTAGTGCAGATGTCCCCTTTCACACTAGCCAGTCTCCACCTTTTTCCTCACACTGTGATAGCATTAGGAAAGGAAAGCCAATACCTGGCAATTGTGTTTACATCGTTATCAGCTGTGGTTGGATAAAGCCGATCATGTGGGAAAAAGCCACTGTCATTAAAGCGGAGTTCCGGGCACAGAAGTCATTTTTTACTAAACATACCCCCGGGACAGTCAGGGCTAGCATATTCCACAATGGCTAGCCTCTGATCTGTCCCAGTTCGCACTTACCTTTTAGAAGAAATACTTACTTATAAAATTTCTTCCACAGCGTTTCCATCTCTCTTGTGGGCAGCTGAAGCCGGCGCGGTCCTCTTCTGTGTCTTCTTCCGCGTCTTCTTGTCCCAGAATGCGCCTGCACCGGCCCCTCTCGTCACTTCCGGTGCGGCGCCGCATTCCTAAACAGCTTCTGGGCATGCCCAGAAGCTGTTTAGCAGGGGAATGCGGCGTCGCCCGGAAATGACGAGCGGGGCCGGTGCCGTCGCACTGATTCCTGGGAGCTATGACGCTCAGCTCCCAGGAATCATAGCGAGCCAGGAAGTGACGGGGTGAGCCGCGGCTCCGAGGTAGGAAGTACTCTGAGGTGAGTATCTTCGATCTTCAATTACAAGGTAAGTAAACAAAAAAAAATATCCAATTCCTTTTCAGGTGAGGTCTACCTAGCGGAGGAGCACAAAAATAAAATAACGTTTTTGTGCCCGGAACTCCGCTTTAAATCTTTACCCTGATCAGTGATGTGCTGTTTCCTAGGGACACAGCTCACAACTGATCACCGCGCTGCTCACCCTCGAGGGTGTGCATGTGCAGCAAGAATGGGAGAACGTCATATGATGTCCACCCAAACTAGAGCGCTCCCACCCGGCTGTCCTTTCCGGTTCAGTTACACTTTGATCCATTGCAGTTGTTCAGATTTGGATTTAATGTATTCAGATGAATATTTTCTATATGTTGCTGAACATTGCCTATAAATTATTTCTCAACCAGATTCAAAGCCAGCTTTTTCTACATGCACCTACTGTTAGCTTGTGACCAAATGGATAGATTATACTTGACCAAATTATTTGTTACATTCTCTTTTGTTTATTCAGTAAAACAATTCATTTTCACAATGCAGTAATCCATAACAATTCATCGGATTTAAGCTGTTCTGGGTTCTATAAAAAATTATTTAGGGCTGTTTGTTTTCTACTAATTGGTTAAATCATTTTGCACACCATTGAATGCAGTGGTAATCTTCACAACTTGATTTAAAGTGGAGTTCCACCCTAAATTTATACTTACCTCCATCTTCTCGCTCCGGGTCACCTGAAAAACAAATGGATAATCGCATTTTTTTTTTTTTTTACCTCGTATAGAAGAAAATATATTTACCTTACATCCTTCTTCCTCCCCTCGGCGGCCACGGCCCGTCGTCACTTCCTGGTTTTGCAATGATTCCTGGGAGCTGAACGTCATCGCTCCCAGGAATCATTGCGCCTGCACCGGCCCCGACGTCAGTACCGGAAGTGACGGCGGGGCCGGTGCAGTGCATCGTGGGACCGAAGAAGACGGAAGAGGATGCAGAAGAGGATTGCGCTGGCTTCAAGCTGCCCACACCTGAGATGGCAGCGCTGGACAATACTTTTTCAAGGTAAGTATTTGTCCTAAAAGGTAAGTGCAACCCGGGACAGATCAGAGGCTAGCCATTGTGGAATGTACTAGCCCTGACTGTCCCGGGGGTATTTTTATTAAAAAAACTATTCCCAGGGTGGAACTCCGCTTTAAGATATTTATGGTCGAATCTGCCCATTCCCTTGGTTAGCAACCCAGAAAAAAACTCTGGATCATGCTGGGGACAATGACATTTTGAAACTGCATACCTCTGAACCAGCCCAATACTGTGTAAGAAAGATAAATATACTTACCTATTTTCAGCCCGCTCTGGTCTGGTCATGTGATCCCTTGTAAGCAGTCCTGATTCACTGCCTGCACCCCAAACTGGCCAAGGTCACCTCCTTCCTTCCTCTGTTTGCGTTGGAGACCGCTCTGAACTGACTGGATAAGTCACTGGTTGTGGATAGGTAAGTGTATGGGTAAGTAGGAAGAAATTCCTCCCACAGGTTGTGCCCAGTATTGGGTAATGGAAATGCAACCTCTTGGGGTTTGGGCTGCTAACTTTTTGGTGCGGCCCTATGGTCATTTCCACATGTAGGCTTGGAAAAGTAGAAAATAAGGAGCGCCTGGTGTCCAAAAGAAATTGGATTTGAAGGTAGGTTAATAAGTATCTATTGAAAATAATGTCAAGTACATTAAAGCCAATGCATTTCAGGGAAAATGACTCACCCTTCTTCGGGGCTAACAGACGAACGTGAAAAAATACATAATGGACAGATATATAAAATTAGGTTTCAAACCAAAAATGCAAACAAGCAAGAAAATAATACACAAATGTATATGTTTAATGATACTGAAGAGATCCCTAAAATATATCATATATCAAGAGCTAACAATCATAGTACAAAATAATACTAATAACAATAATTATAAGCATAATGGGTAGTGATAATACAAATAATAAAACATGAAATAAAAAAGAAAATTCAATAAAAAATAAAGAATAAAATTAAAAATCATCAAAGCACATCAGATTTAGGGGATGTATTTACTGTATTTTTCCATGTATTGGACGCCCCATGTATAAGATGACCCCAACTTTTCCAACCCAAAATTAAGAAATCAATATTTTAAGCATAAAACAGAACACATTTTTATCTAGTAATTACCGTAGGTAACATTTACATATCACTACTATGATATTATTCATCACACTTAGCTTTGAGCATATCACTTACTCAGCCTCTGTTGCGTCACTGCTTTCTTCTTCATCACTATTAGTTCCAGACATATCAATTTCTTTAACTTCTATTGCATCACTGCTGTCTTCTGAGTCACTGCCTATATATGTGAGATCATCCTCAGTTCCATCCATGGCATCACTGATTCCACATTTCCTGAAGGACTTCACAATCATCTCTTGTTTGACACCATACCATGAGTTTAGGACCCAATTGCAGACCTCAGTAATAGTTGATTTTTTTTTCTCACTCTCCCTGTCGGTGTCAAGCTACCACCTGCTTTTTGCATCCATCTACTCCATTCTACTCTCATCAGGGTTTTAAATGGCTTGTTGATTGAAACATCCAGTGGCTGTAGCTCACCTGTAAGTTCACCAGGAATAACTGCTAGGTGTTCACAAATCCAATGCAACCCTTTTTGTCTTTTCTGTTAAATGTGCCCATAACTGATCAAAGACTAGCTTCTTTAAGAGCCCTCCAGGTCTTCTGGAGCAAACCTTTGCAAACCAAATGGCCATAATGTCTTAATTCATCCATCCCTTCTCTTGAACTTGCACAATAATGCCAGGTGGTATGCTCTCTTTAGGATATGTTTTTCTTTTAACAATAAGCATAGGAGGCAGTTTAGTACCATCTGCCAGTGGCGTAGCGTGGGGGGTGCAGGGGGGGCCGGCTGCACTGGGCGCAACATTTGGGGGGGGCGCATTCCTCACCAGTGTCACTCTAGCAAACTTTAAAAATTCTTCCTAGCGTGTCACTCCAGCCACCGCCATCTTCAGGCTAAACGATGGCCGGCTGGCGCCCTGTGATTGGGCCAACATTGTCATGTGCGGCAGCAGGGCTGGCCAGTGGCAGAGCCCCGCCTCGCTTCTGGAGCCCGCCTCGCTGTCTTCTAAGTCAGCTCTGCATGTGCCTCTGTCCCGCCTCCTCTAAGCTCTCACAATCCTCCCCACCCCGCCCCCTGTAAGGGCTCGTCTTCACCATGTGGCAGAGCGGATGGATCATGAAAACAGGTAAGTCATTTTGCTGGCTGCAGGACTAGACACAGCCTGGGGAGGAGGCGTAGTTAACAGTGTAGTGTAGTGTAGTGGGTAGTGTAGTGTAGTGGGTAGTGTAGTGTAGTGGGCAGGTAGGAATCAGGTAGGTCAGTGTAAGGGTCAGTGTCGTGGACAGGCAGGTCAGTGTAGTGGCCAGTACAGGAATCAGGTATGTTAGCATAGTGGACTGGTAGGTCAGTATAGGAATCAGGCTGGTCAGTACTATTGTAGGAAGGGACTCAGGGAGTGCTAAAAGTCTGCAGGTTAGGGGGCGCAAATTACTTGCCTTGCCCCGGGCGCTGACAACCCACGCTACGCCACTGCCATCTGCACAGCATGAAAGCACACAGTATAGTGTTTTTTTTGCAAGGCAGGCATATGAGGATTATCATCGTTGCGAAGGTGGTCTTTTAAAGGTCATGAATAGGTAGCATGGCCTCTGAATGGTATATACTTTAACCATGCACAGGCTTGCCTCCATATATATATAGTGGATTGCTTGGAAGCACATCACCTGGCTTTGTGCGGTTTATTCCCCATTCCCCATTAAGGTGGACTATATAGTAATGTGGACAAGTGAGTCCGTATGGGATTGAAATGAACTATACCACATGAGTCTGGTTACTCTATTTCTCTGGAACTACAAACCAGGAAGGAGAAATAAACTTTCATTAAGGACAAGATGGATTAATTGCCACTGATATATGGGGGTTTCTTTACTTTCTTATATAAGAGAGCAGTATAGACAAAATGCAATACCCACAACCACTATCTAACTTCAGGAATTGTGACTCCTCCTACCTGCCATGTAATCGTCATTTACAGCAAGAAATATTGGTATTGCTCGGTCTCTCTAGCCCTGACGAAGCCTGATGCGAAACGCGTTGGCTCATTGGGACCCACAAACAGAATATCATCTAAGACTTCACGCACCAACATCAGCTTGAAGCATGTATTGTTCCCAATAGGGAAATATTTCTGTGCTGTGGTTTTTAACATATGTGTTGCATACAAGGGATGTTCTATATGTAATTTTGTACATCCCTATATGTATATCTATTCTGTTTAATACATTTAATAAATTCATTTAATTTTTATTGTGTTGGTCCTCTGGTCTTCCTTCTCCCAATCAGCCTGAAACCCCTACTTTTTTTTTTTTTTTTCTTTAAAATAATTGTGATTATAATTTTTGGGGCATGGGCCTACTTACACTGTAATTTCTCTAATATAGTGTATTGGCTTACCAGGGACCGCTAGACTGCACATACATCGAGATCCGTTGGTGTGGTATATTGTATCCATCACAAGTACATAGTGATCATGGATCCATGTATTTTAATTAATATACCGAGTTTCCCCAAAAATAAGACCGGGTCTTATATTAATTTTGGCTTCAAAAACCACACTAGGGCTTATTTTCAGGGGATGTCTTATTTACAGTATGTACAATGACTATCTTCAAATGATTGTAACCCTAAAATAAATATCCTGATCCTTTAAAGCATGATAGACAGCACAGTGCTTGTGCTGTGTCATTTAGCCCTCTCTATGTTCTAAAAAGCCTAGAATAAAACAATACAATGTTAAAAAAAAAGTTCTCTCCCCGTCAGCTCAGAAATCAGCATTATGACATTCTGTCCAATGCTTATGTTTATTCATTCCCAAAAATAAACCTTGGATAAAGTCATTGTAAAATTATGTTATCGATTTTGTCAACTTTATTGTGGAAAATACCTTATTTACAGCGCCGCTGGGCGCTCACGTGACCCTTGGAGCTCTACTTTCCCTCTCTGAATACTGCAGAGGGAGGAGCTGAGATCAAGAATTTTACTAGGGCTTATTTTCGGGTTAGGGCTTATTTTGCAGCCATCCCTGAAAATCATGCTAGGTCTTATTTTCGGGGTAGGGCTTATTTTCAGGGAAACAGGGTATATGTTTGTTGTTGTGTTATGTTATTTTTGTTCTTTTAAACCATATGACAATAAAGTTGTATATCTTTTTTACATAGTGTTGTGATTGCATCCCTCCAACCAGACACATGCCGATATAGTCCCACTTTCCTGGACCTCTCTTGGTCTTTGGTTTTTCTTTTTTAGTGTTCTACTATTGGGGATGATGGCATCTACATCACGGTACTATATTTTTGTACTATAGCAGTATAGAGTGTCTTTTCATGGCCACTTGTTTTCATCGCCACTGTTTTGATTCCTTTCACATCAACAGTTCTGTTGGAAGGCACATCAAAATTGAGAGGCACCTCATCCATGTTTGCAATCTGACTTGGTTCATATTTTCTCCGAAGTTGTTTGACATAGGAGTTAAACTGTTGGATTTTATCCTCATAAACCGGTGGCATTTTCTGAGCTAACTTTGTTCATGTTCTCATGGCCAACCCTTCTCTCCTCATGAAATTGAAACACCATTTTGCCTTTCCCGTAAGATCAACAATATTAATTTCTCTTGCAAACCTTCTTGCCTGACATTGAATAGGCTTGGTTGATACACATAAGCCACTCTGGCGCTGCTCCATAATCCAAGTTTAAGCCTCTGCTTCAAGTTTGGCCATTTTGCTAGTTTTCCTCTTAGGTAGTGTTGAGTGAACACGGACTGTATTATTCGTGTTCGTACCGAATAATTGGATTTTTTGTACCCGAACACGGACACGGACACTTTACTGTATGTTCGGGTAAAAATCCGTGTTCGGTCGTTTTATTTCCGGGTTTTGCATGCTTTGGCGCTCTTTTCATGGCGGGCTTTCAACAGCCAATCAACAATCGTTTAACTGGTGTGCCTTAAGCCATCCCAGCCATGCCTGCAAATGTCTCAGTAGCTGTGATTGGCCGTCTGAAGCATGTGACCAAGTCTTTATAAGTTCGAGGCAGCCGCAGCGGCGTCATTATGCTGCTTAGATTCAGGGACAGAGCACACATCAACGTGCTGGCTGCTGATTAGGGAAAGATAGGCAGGAAAAAACCATTTGTGTCCGGATAGAATTGAGGGACAGGTCGGAGTGTTTAGGCAGGGCGAGTTGTAGGCATTTTAGGGATAGAGTCTGCTGAATTATATAGGGTCAGTGTCTTCTACAAACTACAATCGATATTGCTGTGTGGGAGGTGGGGTCTGCACTCAATCCTGATCTACGATCTCTTCTCAATCCTGTTAGGGACAGAGTCTGCTGAATTTTAGGGAAACTGTGTTCTACAAACTACAATCGATATTGCTGTGTGGTGTGGGATTGGAGATAGGCAGGTGTCAGTGATCCACATCCATTTTTCTGTGTGTGAGCTGCAGTGAACACAATCTTTTTGGGCTGCAGTGAACACAATCTTTTTGGGCTGCAGTGAACACAATCTTTTTGGGCTGCAGTGAACACAATCTTTTTGGGCTGCAGTGAACACAATCTTTTTGGGCTGCAGTGAACACAATCTTTTTGGGCTGCAGTGAACACAATCTTTTTGGGGTGCAGTGAACAAAATCTTTTTGGGGTGCAGTGAACACAATCCTTTTTGGTGTGCAGTGAACACAATCTTTGTGGGGTGCAGTGAACAAAATCCTTTTTGGGGTGCAGTGAACAAAATCCTTTTTGGGGTGCAGTGAACAAAATCCTTTTTGGGGTGCAGTGAACAACATCCTTTTTGGGGTGCAGTGAACACAATCTTTTTGGGGTGCAGTGAACAAAATCCTTTGTGGGGTGCAGTGAACACAATCTTTTTGGGGTGCAGTGAACACAATCTTTTTGGGGTGGAGTGAACAACATCCTTTTTGGGGTGCAGTGAACAAAATCCTTTTTGGGGTGCAGTGAACAAAATCATTTTTGGGGTGCAGTGAACACAATCTTTTTGGGGTGCAGTGAACACAATCTTTGTGGGGTGCAGTGAACACAATCTTTTTGGGGTGGAGTGAACAACATCCTTTTTGGGGTGCAGTGAACAACATCCTTTTTGGGGTGCAGTGAACACAATCTTTTTGGGGTGCAGTGAACACAATCTTTGTGGGGTACAGTGAACAGAATCTTTGTGGGGTGCAGTGAACACAATCTTTGGGGGGTACAGTGAACACAATCTTTGTGAGGTGCAGTGAACACAATCTTTGTGGGGTGCAGTGAACACAATCATTGTGGGGTGCAGTGAACTCAATCTTTGTGGGGTACAGTGAACACAATCTCATACTGAAGGTTTGAGGGTGCTGCCTGTTCCATACTCCCCCTACTCCTCATCTAGCCTTTTAGGGGTACAAACAATAGTAATTGGGGCCTAGTGTGGTTGTGTACGTGTGATATACATACACTTTTTTGGGATCATATTTTCTATTCCGCTATTTAATCAAAAACCTTTGGGGATCAGTTAAATTGGGGGATAGTCTGTGTTGGTACGTGTGAGAGAGATCCACCTTTCCAAGTTGTTGGGGTTCATCTCATACTTCTGAAGGTTTGAGGGTGCTGCCTGTTCCATACTCCCCCTACTCCTAGCCTTTTAGGGGTACAAACAATAGTAATTGGGGCCTAGTGTGGTTGTGTACGTGTGATATACATACACTTTTTTGGGATCATATTTTCTATTCCGCTATTTAATCAAAAACCTTTGGGGATCAGTTAAATTGGGGGATAGTCTGTGTTGGTACGTGTGAGAGAGATCCACCTTTCCAAGTTGTTGGGGTTCATCTCATACTTCTGAAGGTTTGAGGGTGCTGCCTGTTCCATACTCCCCCTACTCCTAGCCTTTTAGGGGTACAAACAATAGTAATTGGGGCCTAGTGTGGTTGTGTACGTGTGATATACATACACTTTTTTGGGATCATATTTTCTATTCCGCTATTTAATCAAAAACCTTTGGGGATCAGTTAAATTGGGGGATAGTCTGTGTTGGTACGTGTGAGAGAGATCCACCTTTCCAAGTTGTTGGGGTTCATCTCATACTTCTGAAGGTTTGAGGGTGCTGCCTGTTCCATACTCCCCCTACTCCTAGCCTTTTAGGGGTACAAACAATAGTAATTGGGGCCTAGTGTGGTTGTGTACGTGTGATATACATACACTTTTTTGGGATCATATTTTCTATTCCGCTATTTAATCAAAAACCTTTGGGGATCAGTTAAATTGGGGGATAGTCTGTGTTGGTACGTGTGAGAGAGATCCACCTTTCCAAGTTGTTGGGGTTCATCTCATACTTCTGAAGGTTTGAGGGTGCTGCCTGTTCCATACTCCCCCTACTCCTAGCCTTTTAGGGGTACAAACAATAGTAATTGGGGCCTAGTGTGGTTGTGTACGTGTGATATACATACACTTTTTTGGGATCATATTTTCTATTCCGCTATTTAATCAAAAACCTTTGGGGATCAGTTAAATTGGGGGATAGTCTGTGTTGGTACGTGTGAGAGAGATCCACCTTTCCAAGTTGTTGGGGTTCATCTCATACTTCTGAAGGTTTGAGGGTGCTGCCTGTTCCATACTCCCCCTACTCCTAGCCTTTTAGGGGTACAAACAATAGTAATTGGGGCCTAGTGTGGTTGTGTACGTGTGATATACATACACTTTTTTGGGATCATATTTTCTATTCCGCTATTTAATCAAAAACCTTTGGGGATCAGTTAAATTGGGGGATAGTCTGTGTTGGTACGTGTGAGAGAGATCCACCTTTCCAAGTTGTTGGGGTTCATCTCATACTTCTGAAGGTTTGAGGGTGCTGCCTGTTCCATACTCCCCCTACTCCTAGCCTTTTAGGGGTACAAACAATAGTAATTGGGGCCTAGTGTGGTTGTGTACGTGTGATATACATACACTTTTTTGGGATCATATTTTCTATTCCGCTATTTAATCAAAAACCTTTGGGGATCAGTTAAATTGGGGGATAGTCTGTGTTGGTACGTGTGAGAGAGATCCACCTTTCCAAGTTGTTGGGGTTCATCTCATACTTCTGAAGGTTTGAGGGTGCTGCCTGTTCCATACCCCCCCTACTCCTCATCTAGCCTTTTAGGGGTACAAACAATAGTAATTGGGGCCTAGTGTGGTTGTGTACGTGCGAGATACATACACTTTTTTTGATCATATTTCCTATTCCGCTATTCAATAAAAACCTTTGAGGATCAATTGAATTGCGGGATAGTCTGTGTCGGTACGTGTGAGAGAGATCCACCTTTCCAAGTTGTTGGGGTTCATCTCATACTTCTGAAGGTTTGAGGGTGCTGCCTGTTCCATACCCCCCCTACTCCTCATCTAGCCTTTTAGGGGTACAAACAATAGTAATTGGGGCCTAGTGTGGTTGTGTACGTGCGAGATACATACACTTTTTTTGATCATATTTCCTATTCCGCTATTCAATAAAAACCTTTGAGGATCAATTGAATTGCGGGATAGTCTGTGTCGGTACGTGTGAGAGAGATCCACCTTTCCAAGTTGTTGGGGTTCATCTCATACTTCTGAAGGTTTGAGGGTGCTGCCTGTTCCATACCCCCCCTACTCCTCATCTAGCCTTTTAGGGGTACAAACAATAGTAATTGGGGCCTAGTGTGGTTGTGTACGTGCGAGATACATACACTTTTTTTGATCATATTTCCTATTCCGCTATTCAATAAAAACCTTTGAGGATCAATTGAATTGCGGGATAGTCTGTGTCGGTACGTGTGAGAGAGATCCACCTTTCCAAGTTGTTGGGGTTCATCTCATACTTCTGAAGGTTTGAGGGTGCTGCTTGTTCCATACCCCCCCTACTCCTCATCTAGCCTTTTAGGGGTACAAACAATAGTAATTGGGGCCTAGTGTGGTTGTGTACGTGCGAGATACATACACTTTTTTTGATCATATTTCCTATTCCGCTATTCAATAAAAACCTTTGAGGATCAATTGAATTGCGGGATAGTCTGTGTCGGTACGTGTGAGAGAGATCCACCTTTCCAAGTTGTTGGGGTTCATCTCATACTTCTGAAGGTTTGAGGGTGCTGCCTGTTCCATACCCCCCCTACTCCTCATCTAGCCTTTTAGGGGTACAAACAATAGTAATTGGGGCCTAGTGTGGTTGTGTACGTGCGAGATACATACACTTTTTTTGATCATATTTCCTATTCCGCTATTCAATAAAAACCTTTGAGGATCAATTGAATTGCGGGATAGTCTGTGTCGGTACGTGTGAGAGAGATCCACCTTTCCAAGTTGTTGGGGTTCATCTCATACTTCTGAAGGTTTGAGGGTGCTGCCTGTTCCATACCCCCCCTACTCCTCATCTAGCCTTTTAGGGGTACAAACAATAGTAATTGGGGCCTAGTGTGGTTGTGTACGTGCGAGATACATACACTTTTTTTGATCATATTTCCTATTCCGCTATTCAATAAAAACCTTTGAGGATCAATTGAATTGTGGGATAGTCTGTGTCGGTACGTGTGAGAGAGATCCACCTTTCCAAGTTGTTGGGGTTCATCTCATACTTCTGAAGGTTTGAGGGTGCTGCCTGTTCCATACCCCCCCTACTCCTCATCTAGCCTTTTAGGGGTACAAACAATAGTAATTGGGGCCTAGTGTGGTTGTGTACGTGCGAGATACATACACTTTTTTTGATCATATTTCCTATTCCGCTATTCAATAAAAACCTTTGAGGATCAATTGAATTGCGGGATAGTCTGTGTCGGTACGTGTGAGAGAGATCCACCTTTCCAAGTTGTTGGGGTTCATCTCATACTTCTGAAGGTTTGAGGGTGCTGCCTGTTCCATACCCCCCCTACTCCTCATCTAGCCTTTTAGGGGTACAAACAATAGTAATTGGGGCCTAGTGTGGTTGTGTACGTGCGAGATACATACACTTTTTTTGATCATATTTCCTATTCCGCTATTCAATAAAAACCTTTGAGGATCAATTGAATTGCGGGATAGTCTGTGTCGGTACGTGTGAGAGAGATCCACCTTTCCAAGTTGTTGGGGTTCATCTCATACTTCTGAAGGTTTGAGGGTGCTGCCTGTTCCATACCCCCCCTACTCCTCATCTAGCCTTTTAGGGGTACAAACAATAGTAATTGGGGCCTAGTGTGGTTGTGTACGTGCGAGATACATACACTTTTTTTGATCATATTTCCTATTCCGCTATTCAATAAAAACCTTTGAGGATCAATTGAATTGCGGGATAGTCTGTGTCGGTACGTGTGAGAGAGATCCACCTTTCCAAGTTGTTGGGGTTCATCTCATACTTCTGAAGGTTTGAGGGTGCTGCCTGTTCCATACCCCCCCTACTCCTCATCTAGCCTTTTAGGGGTACAAACAATAGTAATTGGGGCCTAGTGTGGTTGTGTACGTGCGAGATACATACACTTTTTTTGATCATATTTCCTATTCCGCTATTCAATAAAAACCTTTGAGGATCAATTGAATTGCGGGATAGTCTGTGTCGGTACGTGTGAGAGAGATCCACCTTTCCAAGTTGTTGGGGTTCATCTCATACTTCTGAAGGTTTGAGGGTGCTGCCTGTTCCATACTCCCCCTACTCCTCATCTAGCCTTTTAGGGGTACAAACAATAGTAATTGGGGCCTAGTGTGGTTGTGTACGTGTGATATACATACACTTTTTTTGGATCATATTTTCTATTCCGCTATTCAATAAAAACCTTTCTAGGGCAAGATCTTAAATTACAGAAATATGAGGAGACCGTCAAATAAGGGCCGTGGCCTGGGTCGTGGTGCTGCTGGTAGAGCTCCTGTTGCAAGGAGAGGACATGGTCGATCTGTGCCAGCTACACGCACAAGTGAAACACCTTCCTCAAGTGTGAGTAGGCGACAGAACCTGCATCAGTATTTGGTAGGGCATCAAACGCCCCTAGAAGTGATGAGGCCAGAACAAGTTGAGGCGATAGTAGATTGGTTTGCTGCTGACAGTGCCTCCAGTTCCTTCACATTGTCTCCCACCCAGTCTACTGCAGAAAGGTCAGAGTTGGCACCTGCAGCCAATGTCCAATCGTCTTTCAGCTCACCCCCTTGCAAATCAGGCCAGCAGTCTGAGCCCCAAGCCATACAGCAGTCTCTTATTCTTTTTGAGGACTCTGTCAGCAGGGTTTCCCAGGGCCATCCACCTAGCCCTGCCCCAGAAGTGGAAGAGATTGAGTGCAGCGATGCCCAACCACTTATTTCTCAAGATGAGTACATGCAAGGATCATCGCAGCACGTCTCCGATGATGACGAAACGCAGGTGCCAACTGCTGCGGCGTTCAGCATTGTGGAGACCGACAAGGAGGGCAGGGGTGAAGACTGGGTGGAAGATGATGTGGAGGACGATGAGGTCCTCGACCCCACATGGAATGAACGTCATGCAGGTGAACTGAGTAGTTTGGAGGAAGAGGCGGTGGTCGCACAGAGCCACCAGCACAGCAGAAGAGGGAGCAGGGTGCAGAAGCGGAGCGGCCGTGCCCTAGACACTACGCCCGCTACTGCCCAACGCAGCAAGGGAACGAGCGCACCAAAGTCAGCTCAAAGGAGTTCTCTAGCGTGGAAGTTCTTTAGAAAATGTGCTGATGACAGGACACGAGTGGTTTGCACCCTGTGCAATCAGAGCTTGAAGCGAGGCATGAACCTTCTCAACCTGAGCACAACCTGCATGATCAGGCATCTAAGTGCAAAGCACGAGCTGCAGTGGAGTACACACCTTCAAAACCAAGAAACGTCTCTGGCTCATCCTGCTTCCTCTTCTGCTGCAGTCTCGGCCGCTCCAGCCACATCTGTAGTGATACCGGCACCTGCCACCCCGCAAACAGACGATCTGTCAGCAACACCACCACCTGGGTCACCAACAACCATCTCCACAATGTCCCGTGGAAGCGTTCAGCTTTCCATCTCCCAAACACTTGAGAGGAAGAGGAAGTACCCCCCTACCCACCCGCGATCCCTGGCCCTGAATGCCAGCATTTCAAAATTATTGGCCTTTGAAATGCTGTCATTCCGTCTGGTGGAGACGCACAGTTTTAAAAACCTTATGTCGGTGGCTGTCCCACAGTACGTCGTGCCCAGCCGCCACTACTTTTCCAGGCAAGCCATCCCTTCCCTGCACAACCAAGTGGGGGAAAAAATCAGGTGTGCACTGCGCAACGCCATCTGTGCCAAGGTCCACCTAACTACGGATACGTGGACCAGTAAGCACGGTCAGGGGCGTTATATCTCCCTAACGGCACACTGGGTAAATGCAGTGGCGGATGGGCCTGAGGCGGATAGCAATTTGGCGCATGTCCTTCCACCACCGAGGATTGCAGGGCGCTTCAGTTTGCCTCCTGTTCCTAACTCCTCCTACTCCGCTTCCTCATCCTCTACCGCCTCCTCATCCGGACAGCGTAACACCTTCACCACCAACTTCAGCACGGCCAGGGGTAAACGACAGCAGGCAGTTTTACAACTTGCCTGTTTGGGGGACAAACCACACACCGCGCAGGAGTTGTGGAGGAGCATGGAACAGCAGACAAATGAGTGGTTGCTGCCAGCGAGCCTCAAGCCCGGCCTGGTGGTGTGCGATAACGGGCGAAATCTCATAGCAGCTCTGGGCCTAGCCGGTTTGACGCACATCCCTTGCCTGGCGCATGTGCTGAATTTGGTGGTGCAGAGGTTCCTTAAAAACTACCCCGATATGTCAGAGCTGCTGCAGAAAGTGCGGGCCGTTTGTGCGCACTTTCGGCGTTCTCACCCTGCTGCTGCTCGCCTGGCAGCGCTGCAGCGTAACTTCGGCCTTCCCGCTCACCGCCTCATATGTGACGTGCCCACAAGGTGGAACTCCACCTTGCACATGCTGGAAAGACTGTGCGAGCAGCAGCAGGCCATAGTGGAGTTTCAGCTGCAGCACGCACGCGTGAGTCGCTCTGCGGAACAGCACCACTTCACCACCAATAACTGGGCCTCCATGCGAGACCTGTGTGCCTTGTTGCGCTGTTTTGAGTACTCCACCAACATGGCCAGTGGCAATGACGCCGTTCTCAGCTTAACTATCCCACTTCTATGCCTCCTTGAAAAAACAATTCGGGCGATGATGGAAGAGGATGTGGCACAGGATGAGGAGGAGGAGGAGGATGAAGAGGTAACATTTCCAAGGCTTTCAGGGCAGTCATTCGCAAGGGGCTCCGAGGGTGGGTTCCTGCACACGCAAACGCCAGGGACGCAATTGTCCAGCAGGGGCACAGTTCTGGAGGATGAGGAGGATGAGGAGGAGGAGGAGCTGGAGGAGGAGATGGAACCATGTTCACAGCAGGGTGGCACCCAGGCCAGCTCATGGCCATCACTGGTGCGTGGCTGGGGGGATACAGAGGACACGGACCATACACCTCCCACAGAGGACAGCCTTTCGTTGCCTCTGGGCAGCCTGGCACACATGAGCGATTACATGCTGCAGTGTCTCCACAACGACCGCCGAGTTGCCCACATTCTAACTTGTGCTGATTACTGGGTGGCCACGCTGCTGGATCCCCGTTACAAGGACAATGTACCGTCCTTAATTCACTCACTGGAGCGCGATCGCAAGATGCGCGAGTACAAGCGCACGCTGGTAGACGCCATGCTGCTGGCATTCCCATCTGACAGCGGGGCCACAGTGGAAGCACAAGGCAGAGGAGGAGGAGGAGGAGGTCGCCAACGCAACCAGGGCACCGCCAGCACCTCAGAAGGCAGGGTTAGCATGGCCGAAATGTGGAAAAGCTTTGTCAGCACGCCACAACAAACAGCAGCACCAGCAGCTCAGATGGAACGTCTTAGCAGGAGGCAGCATTTTACCAACATGGTGGAGCAGTATGTGTGCACACGCCTACATGTAGTGAATGACGGGTCTGCCCCCTTCAACTTCTGGGTCTCCAAATTGGGCACATGGCCTGAGCTTGCCCTTTACGCCTTGGAGGTGCTGGCGTGCCCTGCAGCCAGTGTATTATCTGAACGGGTATTTAGCACGGCTGGGGGCGTTATAACAGACAAGCGCAGCCGCCTGTCCAGAGACAATGTGGACAAGCTCACGTTCATTAAAATGAACCAGGCATGGATCCCACGGGACTTTTCCGTACCTTATGCAGAATAGCAATGGATACCGACCTTACCCACCCATTGTTCCATTTTTGCTCTTTCTCACTCTTTTGGGGTGTACCCTCATTTAAAATTTGTGAAAAGAAGCAGTGTTGGCTACCTCGTCCTCCTCCTCAGGGCCAGATTAATGTAGGGGCTATTGGAGCTGCAGCTCCAGGCCCCTACCTTTTATATAGGCCCCGGGTTGGCCATATTCACTGTTACCGCTCTTCTGTCACTTGTAAACACAGAAGTCTGGCTTCTATGCTCGCTTCCCCAGGCAGCACCCTCAGAACCTCCCCACACAGCGTGAAGGCCGGACAAGGAGGGACAGTTGGCGATGCATGGATGTGTTTATGGGCTTCAGAGACAGCATCCCATGTTGAATTAGGCATGCATGGCTGCACCCTTCCTCCTCTGGGTGCATGGCAAGGCACGGCCCTAAGGCCCTTCAAAATCCTCAGCACCAAGCCCATGATGCTGTTAATCCGGCCCTGGTCCTCCTCCACCGCCGCTTCCACCTACACCGCCCATAGGTGTGCGCAGCCTATTGCATTAAGGTGTGCACCCCAAAGTTGAAATACACATGCATGTGTTTGCCAGCAGGGAGAGTAATGTATCGGGGCCATGTACCTGTAGGCAAGGAGAAATAGAGCAGAGCAGGTCCCAGGGAGATCTTTCCCATCTCCTCACTGGCAATGCTATGTGCCCTAGGTGATTAGGGTGTGCCCAGGCACACCCAGCACACCCTGTGCGCACGCCTATGTCACCGCCACATCCACCACCACCTCAACCTCCCTCCTACTCCATATGGGCCTCGTCCTTCAGAGATGAAGAAGAACATTGTTTTATTTTTCTGTTTTTTTTTGTTGTTTTAAGTTATTTCCCTATCCACATTTGTTTGCAGAGCACTTGCCATGCTCTTAATTACGTTTTGCTGCCATTTGCAGCACTCTAGCCCTTTCCTTTGGTGTTTTAGAGCCATTTTAGTGCCTTAAAGTTCGGGTCCCCATTGACTTCAATGGGGTTCGGTGTCCGGGAAAAGTTCGGTAAAAGTCCGGGACACAGACCCGGACTTTTTTTTAAAGTTCGGCCGAACCCGTCGAACACGGACATCTAGGTGTCCGCTCAACCCTACTCTTAGGGCCTTCTTCTTTTTTTGGAATCTTAAAGCGGAGTTCCGGGCACAAAATCGACCTAATCGATTTTGTGGCCATCCACTTGCTCTTCTTCACCTGAAATGGAATTGGATAGTTAGGGTTATTTTTTTTTTTTTTTACTTACCTTGTAATTGTAGAAAGAAATACTCACCTATTTTCCACTTCCTCCCTCTGTGGCTGCGACCCGCGCCGTCACTTCCGGTTTGCAATGATTCCTGGGAGCTGAACGTCATCGCTCCCAGGAATCAGTGCGACGGCACCGGCCCCGCTTGTCACTTCCGGTGCGACGCCGCATTTCCTGCTAAACAGCTTCTGGGCATGCCCAGAAGCTGTGGAGGAATGCGGCGCCGCACCGGAAGTGACGAGAGGGGCCGATGCAGGCTTATTCTGGGAGAAGAAGACACGGAAGAGGACGCAGAAGAGGATCGCGCTGGCTTCAGCTGCCCACAACAGAGATGGCAATGCTGTAGAAGAAATTTTATAAGTGAGTATTTCTTCTTGCAGGTAAGTGCGAACCGGGACAGATCAGAGGCTAGCCATTGTGGAATGTACTAGCCCTGACTGTCCCGGGGGTATGTTCATTGAAAAAATGTTTTTGTGCTCGGAACTCCGCTTTAAGGAGTGGTTCTTCCTGTTTATCCACTGTCTGATCATACACTCAGTGGGAGGAGGTCCAAACTGTCTCTCTGTAGCTCTATTTCCATGCTATTTTGCGTAGCTGATTACATTCAGTTTGAATTTTGCAGAATAAGACATTAGCTTACTGGTATTTATTTTTTTTTATTTTCCAACATCTTTATGGGCTCAGAATGCTCCGGTCCCTGTTGCATCTGCGTACTCTCCAGCTCCAACAGGATCACATCTGCCCACTCTCCACCTCCAACGGGATCGCATCTGCGCACCTCCAATTGGTTTGTTAAGCATCAGTTCATGATTTGAGAATGCCTGTTTGGTATGGGTATGTAAGGTATGGGCAGCTTAGCAACCACCTGGTTCTCTCCTCGGCTGACTTCCATGTATAAGATGACCCCAACAGTATCATCTTCTATACAGAAAAATACAGTAGGTGTGTATATATATTCCTTTAAAAAGTCCTTTATTTTATATATAGATACACTATATTGTCAAAAGTATTGGAACACCTGCCTTTACACGCACATGAACTTAAATGACATCCCAGTCTTATGCCCCGTACACACGTGCAGATTATCTGAAGACTTTTGTCTTCAGATTTACCTTTTCTATGTAGTGCAAGGGCCTGCCGGATTGCATACAAATTGAAAGTGTTTAGGTTTTGGTAAGTCTGCAGACAAAAGTCTTCAGATAATCTGCACGTGTGTACGGGGCATTAGTCTGTAGCATTTAACGTTGAGTTGAACCACCCTTTGCAGGTGTAACAGCTTCAACTCTTCTGTGAAGACTGTCCACCAGGTTTAGGAGTGTTGTATATGGGAATTTTTGACCATTCTTTCAGAAGCGCATTTGTGAGGTCAGACACTGATGTTGGATAAGAATTCCTGGCTCTCAGTCTCCACTCTTATTCATTCCAAAGGCGTTCTATCAGGTTGAGGTCAGGACTCTGTGCAGGCCAGTCAAGTTCCTCTACCCCAAACTTGCTCATCCATGTCTTTATGGACCTTGCTTTGTGAACTGGTGCGCAGTCATGTTGGAACAGGAAGGGGCCATCCCCAAACTGTTCCCACTAAGTTTGGAGCATGAAATTGTACAAAATGTCTTGTTATGCTGATGCCTTTAGAGTTCCCTTCACTGGAACTAAGGGGCTAAGCCCAACCCCTGAAACCAACCCCACACCATAATCCCCCTTCCACCAAATAATTTGGAGAAGTGCACAAAGCAAGGTCCATAAAGACATGGATGAACGAGTCACCTTTGGGATGAATTAGAGCAGAGACTGGGCGCCAGGCCTTCTCATCAAACATCAGTGCCGGACATCACAAATGTGCTTCTGGAAGAATGTTCAAACATTCCCATAGACAAACTCCTAAACCTTGTGTACAGCCTTCCCAGAAGATTTGAAGCTGTTATTGCTGCAAAGGGTGGGCCAACTCAATGTTGAACCCTACGGACTAAGACTGGGATGCCATTAAAGTTAATGTGCATGTAAAGGCAGGTGTCCCAATACTTTTGGTAATATAGTGTATATACAACTAGATCCAGGAATATATGTTTATAAATGACATTAAAATACTCCTCTGATTCAATGCAAAAGTGAGAATAACCTTTTCATTAACTTATATAGGTCATTCAAATTTCAAATATTGGTAGAGTGATTATTCCTCTTTTTCATTGCAGGCCAATTATGGATTCCAAGCAGAAGCAACATTCCCTCATTGAGTTCTTGATAAAGGAGGGGTGCAGGCTGTCCGACCTCCACAGAAAGCTACAGAATGTTTACGGAGATTACACCATTGACAAGAGCAATGTCTTGGTATTGGTGACTTTTGTAAATGGTGTCAATCTGTAGCTTTTTTGGATGTCAGATAGTCTACACCCCTCCTTCGTCAAGGACTCTATGAGGGTACATCAGAGATGTATAGTAAATAAGTAGAACTACTTCACTACTGTACTTAAGTACCGAAAGGCGGTATCTGTACTTTCCTAGAGTAGAATTTTTTTCTCCTACTTCCACTTTTACTTCACTACATTTTTTCAATGATTTCAATACTTCTACTCCGATATTTTTTTTTGTGCTGCATAGTTACTCGTTACAATTATAAAAATTACCACTGCCAGAACAGTAGATGGCAGGTTTCATGAAGCTCAAAACATGTGTATTATCAGCGCATACGAAAATAAATGCTACTGTATGTATAAAAAAAGCTGCATTTGAAATAATAAAAAACAATATGATGTTCAAACTTTTGACTTCTTTTTTTAATAACTACATAACACAGTACTTGTACTTTTACGTTCAGTACTTGAGTAGCAATTTTTTTCAAAACTACTGGTACTTTTACTTTTAGTACTTGAATAGCAAAATTTTTTAAAAAAAACTACTTGCAATACTTAAGTACAAAAAATGTTGAATACTTTAGTACTTCTACTCAAGTCACTTTTTGATCGAGCACTTCCACTTCTACTCAAGTCACTATTTGATCGAGTACTTGTACTTTTACTCAAGTATGGTTTTCGAGTACTTTATACAACTCTGGGGTACATTGCTTCTGCTTGAAATCCATTATTTACCTGCAATGAGAAAGAAGACACAAAAGAGTCACATATGAAATTTGAACGAGTAATAATAAATAAAAAAAAGTTATGGCCACTTTTGCATTATTTTTGGTACTTTTTAGGGGTTTTTTTGTTTTTTTTTTTAAAGTTTTTTCACTTTATTATTATGCCATTATATATTTTCATCATTAGAGTAAGGACCTTGGATCTAGAGGACACATTTTATCTTAAGTTAGCAAAAATGTATTATTGTCAAGCTAACCAAGGCATACAGATGCTGCCAAGTTTGGACTATGTGTCCAGAAATCATTGACATGATCATGAAAGAGTAACAAGTTTGCTCATTTTTATAATCTATGAAATTTAAATCTACTGACGAATGTGTTATTATTAATAATAATAATAATAATAAAAAAAATAATAATATCAATAAATACTAATGCTGCTACTAATAATATTCATATTAATAGCTTTATCAACTTTAGTTTTGAACCCTTCATATGACAATTACAGTTTTAAATTTTTACAGCTAAAAAAAGCCATTCTATTAATAATCCAAACTAATAAGAATAGACAGGCATTGAATTCATATAAAAAAATATATTTGCTTGTTATATAATTGCTGTTTTCTCAGTGAAAAAAAAAAATGACATCATCAAAAGTCAGGTTACAAATGGCTTGGTTGTAATCCCTTGTCATCTTACATTTCCCGTCTTCCTTCTTGAGAAAAGGTTTCCTTATTAATTTCATTGGCTCACACTTAGCATTTACTTTAAGATATAATTGACAAGGCAAAAGACACCTGCCTGAAAGGGACCCATAAATCAGAAATAATTTCTAAAATTGGCTGAGTGTTTGAAGCCTTGCATAAGCAAACACAGGTAGGGATCTCTTTATTAGGGCTGACAGGAACAGCAAATGTCAGCAAAGTATTTTATAATATACACGGGGAGATTCATTTTGTGGTTCATGATTTGCGAGGGGAACCGGCATCTTTTTTTTTGTCTGCTGCAAGTCTATTTTCCACAAACCTATGGAGAAGCGGGATTCTTTAATTGATGAATAGTCACTCTGCTCCCAAGGAGAAAGGTCATTCATTTTATGCCTCTTATTTTATCTCTCTCTTTTTTTATTTTATGTGAATGAACACAGTTCCTAATTATTGTCTTCCCTGTTGCGGAAGTTTTTGGCAGTAAAATATAGGCGTTCTGAGCTCTTCTCGGTGAAGTATTAGGAAGCTGGGTGTGTAAGGATGTCCTGTAGGCTCTACCTGGCATTGAATTAGCTAACCAAGCACAGTCAATTAAAGAAACGGTGCTAAAAGTGTTATTTTACTTCATCTGACAAAATTGATTTATGTTTCATAGCTTTTTTAAAGTATAGAGAGATGACCAAAGACTAACAAGGGTATGTTTTCCTTAAAATGTATGCTGCTTGGAGAGCAAATTTGGAAGTTCCTAAAATGTAAGTTCAATTGACCTTTATATACAGTTTAGTAAAAAAAATGTGACAATGACACTTTGCTACAATATAAAGTAGTGAGTGTACAGCTTGTATAACAGTGCAAATTTGCTGTCCCCTTAACCACTTAAGCCCCGGAAGATTTTACCCCCTTCCTGACCAGGGGGTTTTTTGCGATTTTTTACTGCGTGACTTTAACGGACAATTGCGCGGTCGTGCGACGCTGTAACTAAACGAATTTCACGTCCTTTTTTTCCCACAAACAGAGCTTTCTTTTGGTGGTATTTGATCACCTGTGCGATTTTTTGATCATGCGCTATAAACAAAAAAAGAGCGTAATTTTTGCAAAAATAACAATATTTTTCACTTATTTTTATATGAATTCCCCCCCCCCCCAAAAAATGTAAAAATCAAAATTTTTTAACATTTTCGGCCAAATTGTTTTACGCTACATATGTTTGGTAAAAAAAATCGCAAAAAGCGTATTTTGATTGGTTTGCGCAAAAGTTATCGCATTTACTAACAAAGGGAAAGATTTTTGTCATTTTTGGTGTTTTTTTTTTTAACGAGTAATGGCGGCGATCTGCAATTTTTTTTGCGGTACTGCGACATTGCGGCGGACAGATCGGACCCTTGACTGACATTTTTGACACTTTTGGGGGTACCAGTGACATTACTGCAGTAATCAGTGCTATATATATGCACTGTTACTGCAAAAATGACACTGGCAGGGAAGGGGTTAACTATATTGGACAGGGAGGGGTTAAGTGTGTCCTAGGGGCGTGATTCTAACTTTGCAGGGACAGGTCTCCTAGTGTAAAAACAAAGATCAACGGTTCTACATAGTAGAACCGTCTGATCTTCATTTTTACACAGGGGAGAATGACAGGCGGCTTGTTTACATAAGCCGCTCTGTCTTTCTCCCGCTGTACCGGCAAAAGTAGTGTGACCGGCGGACATCGGGTCCACCAGTCACACTCCCGCACTCCTCCGTGAACGAGCCTCAGCGGGCGCGCGCCTCAGCGGGCGCGCGCTCGCCCGCTATTGGCTCTAAAAGGAGTGACAGGCGAGTGACGTTAATTAACGTCACTCTGCCTGGCCGGGGCTGACCGCCACAGTAAATTTACTTGCGGCGGTCGGCAAGTAGTTAAAATAACTCAACACACAGCCATTAATGTTGAAACCACTAGCAACTAAAGTGAGTACACCCCTAAGTCAAAATGTCCAAATTGGGCCCAAAGTGTCAATATTTTGTGTGGTCACCATTATTTTCCAGCACTGCCTTGACCGGTTGCCGACCGCTGCAAGTACATATACTGCGGCGGTCAGCCCCGGCCAGGCAAAGTGACATATCAGTACGTCACTAGCCTGGGAGTCAATAGCGGGCGGGCGCGCGCCGCCGGAGGCGCGCTCCCGCCTCGGCTCGTTCACGGACACCTCCGTGCGTGTGACCGCCTTCACTCGCGATCGTCCGCTGTGAAGGGAGAAAGGCAGGCGGCTAATGTAAACAAAGCCGCCTGTCATTCTCCCCTGTGTAAAAGCACTGATCTAACGGTCCTGCTATGTAGGACCGTTGATCTCTGCTGTTACACACACAGCCACATCCCTACACAGTTAGAAGCACGCCCCTAGGGACACACTTAACCCCTCCCTTTCCAATAAAGATAACCCCTTCACTGCCAGTGTAATTTTTACAGTAACAGTGCATATGTATAGCACTGATTACTGTAGTAATGTCACTGGTACCCCCAAAAGTGTCAAAAATGTCAGTCAAGGGTCCGATCTGTCCGCCGCAATGTCGCAGTCCCGCAAAAAAAATCGCAGATTGCCGCCATTACTCGTTAAAAAAAAAAAACAACAAAAATGACAAACATCTTTCCCTTAGTTAGTAAATGCAATAATTTTTGCGCAAACCAATCAAAATACCCTTATTGTGATTTTTTTTTACCAAACATAGGTAGCAGAAAACAAATTGGCCAAAAATTTAAAATAATAAAGATTTTTACGTTTTTTGGGGGGAATTTCATATAAAAAAAATGTGAAAAATATTATTTTTGCAAAATTGTCGCTCTTTTTTTGATTATAGCGCATGATCAAAAAATCGCACAGGTGATCAAATACCACCAAAAGAAAGCTCTGTTTGTGGGAAAAAAAGGACATCAAATTTGTTTAGGTACAGCATCGCACAATTGTCCATTAAAGTCACGCAGTGCCAAATCGCAAAATACCCCCTGGTCAGGAAGGGGGTAAAATCTTCCGGGGCTTAAGTGGTTAACCCTCTTGGGCATGGAGTTCACCAGAGCTTCACAGGTTGCCACTGGAGCCCTCTTCCACTGCTCCATGATGACATCACAGAGCTGGTGGATGTTAGAGACCTTGCGCTCCTACACCTTCTGTTTGGGAATGCTCCACAGATGCTCCATAGGGTTTAGGTCTGGAGACATGCTTGGCCAGTCCATCACCTTTACCCCCAGCTTCTTTAGCAAGGCAGTGGTCGACTTGGAGGTGTGTTTGGGGTTGTTATCATGTTGGAATTCTCTGCTTCAGTATGTCACAGTAAATGTTGACATTTATGGTTCCCTCAATGAACTGTAGCTCCCCAGTGCCAGCAGCACTCATGAAGCCCCAGACCATGACACTCCCCCCACCATGCTCGACTGTAGGCAACACAAAATTGTCTTTGTACTCCTCACCTGGTTGCCACCACACATGCTTGACACCATCTGAACCAAATAAGTTTATCTTGGTCTTTTTTAGACCACAGGACATGGTTCCAGTAATCCATGTCCTTAGTCTGCTGGTCTTCAGAAAACTGTTTGCGGGCTTTCTTGTGTATCATCTTTAGAAGAGGCTTCCTTCTGGGATGACAGCCATGTAGACCAATTTGAGTGCAGTGTGCAGCATACGGTCTAAGCACTGACAGCCTGACCCCCCCACCCCTTCAACCTCTGCAGCAATGCTCGCAGCACTCATATGTCTATTTCCCAAAGACAACCTCTGGATATGATGCTGAGCATGTGCACTTAACTTCTTTGGTCGACCATGGCGAGGCCTATTCTGAGTGGAACCCGTCCTGTTAAACCGCTGTATGGTCTTGGCCACCAAGCTGCAGCTCATTTTCAGGGCCTTGGCAATATTCTTATAGCCTAGGCCCTCTTTATGTAGAGCAACAATTCTTTTTTTCAGAGTACTGTAATACACTATATATATATATATATATATATATATATATAAAAACTGTATATATACAGTATCTCACAAAAGTGAGTACACCACTCACATTTTAGTAAATATTTTATTATATCTTTTCATGTGACAACACTGAAGAAATGACACTTTGCTACAGTGTAAAGTAGTGAGTGTACAGCTTGTATGCCAGTGTAAATTTACTGTCCCCTCAAAATGGCTCAACACACAGCCATTAATGTCTAAACCACTGGCAACAAAAATGAGTACACCCCTAAGTAAAAATGTCCAAACTGAGGCCCAATTAGCCATTTTCCCTCCCTGTTGTCATGTGACTCGTTAGTGTTACAAGGTCTCAGGTGTAAATTGGGAGCAGGTGTGTTAAATTTGGTGTTATCGCTCTCTCACTCTCATACTGGTCACTGGAATTTCAACATGGCACCTCATGGCAAAGAACTCTCTAAGGATCTGAAAAAAAGAATTGTTGCTCTACATAAAGATGGCCTAGGCTGTAAGAAGATTACCAAGACCCTTAAACTGAGCTGCAGCATGGTGGCAAAGACCATACAGTGGTTTACCTGGACAGGTTCCACACAGAATAGGCTTTGCCATGATCAACCAAAGAAGTTATGTGCATGTGCTCAGCGTCATATGCAGGTTGTCTTTGGGAAATAGACGTATGAGTGCTGCCAGCATTGCTGCAGAGGTTGAAGGGGTGGGGGATCAGCCTGTCAGTGCTCAGACCATACTCTACATGCTGCATCAACTGATCTGCATGGCTGTCGTCCCAAAAAGAAGCCCCTTCTAAAGATGATGCACAAGAAAGCCCGCAAACAGTTTGCTGAAGACAAGCAGACTAAGGACATGGATTACTGGAATTATGTCCTGTGGTCTGATGAGACCAAGATAAACTTATTTGGTTCAGATGGTGTCAAGCATGTGTGGCAGCAACCAAGTGAGGAGTACAAAGACAAGTGTGTCTTGCCTACAGTCAAGCATGGTGGTGGGAGTGTCATGGTCTGGGGCTGCGTGAGTGCTGCTGGCACTGGGGAGCTACAGTTCATAGAGGGAACCATGAATGCCAACATGTACTGTGACATGCTGAAGCAGACCATGATCCCCTCCCTTCAGAGACTGGGCTACAGGGCAGTATTCCAACATGATAACGACCCCAAACACACCTCCAAGACGACCACTGCCTTGCTAAAGAAGCTGAGGGTAAAGGTGATGGACTGGCCAAGCATGTCCCCAGACCTAAACCCTCAAACAGAAGGTGGAGGAGCACGTAGTCTCTAACATCCACCAGTTCTGTGATGTCGTCATGGAGGAGTGGAAGAGGACTCCAGTGGTAACCTGTGAAGCTCTGGTGAACTCCATGCCCAAGAGGGTTAAGGCAGTCCTTGAAAATAATGATGGCCACACAAAATATTGAGGCTTGTGGGCCCAATTTGGATATTTTGACTTAGGGGGTGTACTCACTTTAGTTGCCAGTGGTTTAGATATTAAAGGCTGTGTGTTGAGTTATTCTGAGGGGACAGCAAATGTACACTGTTATACAAGCTGTACTCTCACTACTTTACATTGTAGCAAAGTGTAATTCCTTCAGTGTTGTCACATGAAAATATATAACAACATATTTACAAAAATGTGATGGGTGAACTCCCTTTTGTGAGATACTTTAAATATATATATATATATATATATATATATATATATATATAGACACAGTATTTTACAAAAGTAAGTAGACCCCTCACATTTTTGTAAAAATTGTATTATATCTTTTCGTGTGACAACACTGAGGAAATAACACTTTTCTAAAATGTAAAGTAGTGAGTGTACAGCTTGTATAACAGTGTAAATTTGCTGTCCCCTCAAAATACCTCAACACACAGCCATTAATGTCTAAACCACAGGGAATAAAAGTGAGTACACCCATAAGTGAAAATGTCCATATTGGGACCAAAGTGTCAATATTTTGTGTGGCCATCATTATTTATCAGCACTGCCTTAACCCTCTTGGGCATGGAGTTCACCAGAGCTTCACAGGTTGCCACTGGAGTCCTCTTCCACTCCTTCATGATGGTCACAGAGCTGGTGGCTGTTAGAGACCTTGCACTCCTCCACCTTCAATTTGAGGATGCCCCACAGATGCTCAGTAGGGTTTAGGTCTGGAGAAATGCTTGGCCCGTCCATCACCTTTACCCTCAGCTTCTTTAGCGAAGACAGTGGTCATCTTGGAGGTGTGCTTGGGGTTGTTATCATGTTGGAATACTGCCCTGCAGCCCAGTCTCCGAAGGGAGGGGATCATGCTTAAGTATGTCACAGTACATGTTGGCATTCATGGTTCCCTCAATGAACTGTAGGTCCCCAGTCCTGGCTGCACTTATGCAGCCCCTGGCCATGACACTCCCACCACCATGTTTGACTTTAGGCAAGACACACTTGTCTTTGTACTCCTCACCTGGTTGCCGCCACACACGCTTGACACCATCTGAACCAAATAAGTATGTTGAGTTATTTTGAGAGGAAAGCAAATTTACACTGTTATACAAGCTGTACACTCACTACTTTACATTGTAACAAAGTGTCATTTCTTCAGTGTTGTCACATGAAAAGAGAGAATAAAATATTTACAAAAATGTGAGGGGTACTCACTTTTTTGAGATACTGTAGTTTTCAATATTGGGAGGAGGTACCTTGCAAGGGGGAAGGGGGGTGGCAAAGCCTCCCCCTTTGCAAGGTACCCTTGTTCCAATTCTGGGGGGACAAGGGCTTCTTCCTCCCTCTGCCCTCACAAAAAGATGGAGGTACATGGTGCAGTCTGGAAGCTTCCTGTAAAATGAGGTGGTGATCGGATATCTGGTTATATCCCAGGGAAATGAGTACAATATATATATATATATATATATATATATATATATATATATATATATATATATATATATATATACACATTATATATATATATATATATATATATATATATATATATATATATATATATATATATATATATATATATATATATATATATATATATATATATATATACATATATATACACATATATATATATATATATATATATATATATATATATATATATATATATAATGTAAGTAAGGTGCTGCATAAATTGTTGGTGCTATATAAATACCTGTAATACATAAAATAACAAATCAAATGTAGCCTTTCCAGAACTGATAAGGGACAATTAATGGGACTTCAATATCTAAAAGTCTGCCTTTTCAATGAAAAATATTTTTCAAATGTTTTTTTTTTTTTTTATATGTCATAATATAGCATCATATTCCTGACACCCTTGTTATTTTATTTCTCCATTTGAGAATTACATTTTTTTTTATCCACAGCAAAGCACTTTGCAAAGTGTTATTTTGTCTTCCAGATATGAAAGCTTCATTTCAGGCCTGTGATTGCTGAGTGCAGTAATAGTAGAGTACAATACACAAGGAAGGGAGTTCAGAAGGTAATGCGTAGTTCACGTTGTGTCCAGATGAATGTTTCTCGGGTCATTCACATTGTAGGATACCTAATGCTCCTTGTATTAACCTTCCAGCCCTGGCAGTTACTGACAACAGTGCTGCCTCTTCACAAACACTCCAGCACATAGATAAGAAGAAGATTACAAGAAAGGCCTCTTAGTGGCTTCATCTGGGCAGCCAGTTCAATTCCGAATGCTCAGGTCATCCGTCCAACATCTACTAGCAAGCGTTCAGACATATCCACAGGTGACGGGTCAAATGCTCCTGGGTGATGTTTCTGTTTATGTGACCCAATATGTGTAGAGTATCAGCATCTGGGGAGAGGGCAAAGGGAAATATACATCTTTAAATGCTCTTGCAGTCATGCAAATTTTGCCATTCACCATTAGAGATGTATGTAAATTGTATAGTGCGTATTTATTAAACTTAGATAATTTATCCAGCTGATGCATACACTACCAAATGTCTGCGTTTGCCTTTGTCTTTATTCCTTTGACATTTAAAATGGAATTCTTTCTTTAAAAAAAAGTCATGTTTCATTTAACCACTTTAAGACCGAAAGGATTTGCCCCCTTCGTGACCAGGCCCTATTTTGTGATTCGGCACTGCGTTACTTTAACGGACAATTGCGCGATCATGCAACGCTGCACCCAAATAAAATTGACGTCCTTTTTTTCCAACAAATACAGCTTTCTTTTGGTGGTATTTGATCACCTCTGCGATTTTTATTTTTTGTGCTATAAACAAAAAAAGAGAACAAATTTGAAAAAAAACAAAAAAAAAAACTATATTTTTCACATTCTGCTATATGACATTCTCAAAAAAAAAAAAATAAAAATCAAAATGTTTTAAAATTTTAGATGTGATAAAAACGAATTTATGCAGCGCTAGCTTCAATAAAGTGATAAGTGCTGTGATATATAAACAATATCCAATAATTTATAAAGTGCATAAAAGGATCATATACACAAAGTGCTAAGTGCTAAAAAATATGCAATATCCAATAAATTATAAAGTGCATGTATACACATAAGTGGTTAGATATACTCCAAAAGAATGTTCAATGCTTGAAACAAAAAGTCCTTAAAGTGATCCAATTAAGGTGCCAAGGTGCCAAAAAATATTCAAGTGCTTGCAAAGTGACAAGGTGCCCCTCAAGGTTCCCCACTCACCAGATTGCAGATAAATTAAGACCTTCAAGATTATTGCACATTGCCCAGGATCTTTAAGGACCAGAACTTCTCCTGTGTAGCCTTCACACTTGTTGGGTCAGCTTCCGCCTCCACCGTTAAACAAAAGAATGGCCATACATGGTGAAGTACGTTTTAAAACAATTTTATTCCCAATAAGGTATTAAAATTTTAGGCCAATTTGTTTTCTGCTACATATTTTTGGTAAAAAAAAAATTGCAATAAGCGTATCTTGATTGGTTTGCGCAAAAGTTATTGCGTCTACTAACTACGGGAAAGATTTATATAATTTTTATTGTTTTTTTTTTTTTTTACTAGTATTGGCGGTGATCTGTGATTTCTTTCGGGACTGCGACATTGCAGCGGTACAGATCGGACCCCTGACTGACATTTTTGTCACTTTTGGGGTTACCAGTGACATTACTACAGTAATCAGTGCTAAAAATATGCACTGTTACTGTAATAATGACACTGGCAGGGAAGGGGTTATCAGTGTGGGTGATCAAGGGGTTAAATGTGAGCCTAGGGGAGTGATTCTAACTGTGGGGGGGCGTGGCTTCTGAAATGACCATAGATGACACGTGATCCTATATAGAAGGATCACATGGGCTCTATGATCATTCCAGGGAGAAGATCAGTCAGCTGTGTTTACAACAGCGGACCGTCCTTCTCTCTCAGTGGGGAGCGATTGCGGGTGTCAGGCAGCAATCGGAGCCGCCTGCCCACTGCATTGGCTTCCCCGCTAACAAGCGGGGCCAGGAGCGCGTCGCCGGAGGCGCAAACTCGCCCCCTAGCCTCCATGTACTGCGATTCGCCTGGGAGCGGCTGCCTGCCGCAGTATATCTGTGGCAGGCGGTCGTAAAGAGGTTAAAATTGTCATGCAAGACATTGGGGAAGATTTACTAAAACTGGGGAAAAGAAAATCTGGTGCAGCTGTGCATAAAAACCAATCAGCTTCCAGGTTTTATTGTCAAATCTAAAAGTGTTACTAAACCCGGAAGCCTACATTCACTATATCCGGTCTCCCACAGTACACAGCACATGGAAATGCAATTTTATTCTTAATCATAAACTGTTAAATACCTTTTCTCATCAGCAGTATATAGCCGTCTTGTGACTTCTATCAGTGTCTGGTTATAGCTTGCAGGAGGAGTTTTCATTCTCACTAAATTGTCCTATGAAGCTGCACAACCCCTGACCCTCTGTCTGGACAGTGCTGATTGGCCCTGTGCTGATCGCATGCACCCTCCCAAGAAAAAAAAAAAAATCTCTATTAATACACACCTAACTGAGCATGTGCAGCTTGCCCTCAAGGCTCTGTTCTATCTGCAGATAGATTGGGGACTGTGGGAAAAGGGGAGGAGACAGTGCCAAACAGCCTTTTTACATAATGCAGAGGATCAACCCCTTAGGTTCTACAGTGAGTATAACAAGCATGCTTTACTGCATATACAGACTGATTTTACTGTTGCGGGTTTAGTAACACTCTAATTGAACAAGCCGAAGTTAGAAACAGATTGGCTGCCATTCCCAGCTGCACCAGATTCTGAGTCCTCCAGTTTTAGTAAATCTCCCCCATTGTGTAATTTGAAGTATAGCCAAAGGTTTTTTTTTGGCCATACTTCTATGTGGGTCACAGGAGCACAATTACTTTTTTTCTCCTGTGACCCAGAGTCAGCTGATATCAGGCTGTTGTCCACTATCAGCTGACAGGGCAGAGCCGCTCCAGACTCGGGAAGCATGCTTACAATAATTCCGGGATTCATGCCGCTGCCTGATTGACAGTTGGATGTCAATGAGAGCAGGAGCCAGATGCTCCCATTCCCTCTCCAGTCCAGCGCTCCAGTGAGCGCTGGAGGGGCAGAGCAGAGAGTGATAACTGAAAGTCACTGCACTCCACTCTGAGCAGACTGAGAACTGAGCAATCAGTGGTCATGTATGTTGACAGAGTATTAAAATGATGCGCTGGAAGCTTCTTGAATACAGCAAACAGCTTTACTTAAATGAAGAATTGCAAACCATGTCTCACAGCATTGGAAAACAGGAAGAGAATACATCTTTTCATGAAAAAGGAAGCAGGAGCATATAGGACCATATGCAGAGAAAGATAATACTTCCTCATATCATAGATACACATGTACATTACACTATAATACCACAGCGCAACCTGCTGCATAGATAGGCACAATGCATACATATAGTTCACAGTAAATAAAAGCTACTTTGCTGTTGTTCTTCCAACAATGCAATTGCTCAGTTCTCGCTCTTAGAGCCGACATGGGGCAGCTGTAGCATCACATGGATGCTGCAACATGGAGGTGAGTATGCATGTTTATTTTCTTAGTCCCATACTTCTCCTTTAATGTTATTAAAATGAGCCTTTCCACTTCAATCTGAAGCTGTTGTAATTTTTAAAACGTAAAATAAATTTAATGCAAATATGGAGACACTCTGTTCTTTGCTAGTACATGAAGTGCATGAAGTACATGAAGTGCAAATTAACTATTTACTTCACTAAGACATGCAGCAGTTCTCAGCACTGTATGTTGCCTCAGCTACATACAGTACACAGTGCTAAGTACTGGCAGTGGGATGAGAACTTCCCACCCCACTACCGGAGAAAAATAGAGTTGGTCTAAGCGCTGCTCAGCCATTCACAGGGAGCTTTATATTTTCCTAATGCCTCTGATTAGCTGAGGCAGAGAAGTGGGCGGATGCCGTCACAATCATTTTGGCTTACATTCTGCTCATATAATACTGACCTCAGCCTGGTCTGGTTTATGCTCTTGTCCACTGGATCTGCTACCAGAATGCTGCTGACTTCTGCCTGCCTATATTCCTATAGTCTTCCTATAGTCTTCTGCACATGCAAGCTTTGTGACAACATCCGTCTAGAGCAGGGATTTTGAATTAAAATTTATGAAGGTCCGGTCAGCAAAATTTCCTTTTGGCAGAGGTTCGAATCCCATTAGCAATAGAACACATCACAGTCCCCCCCTGTACATTATCGTCTTCACATCGTAGTCCCCTGTACATCACAGTCCCTTCTTTCAAGCAGTTGCACAGTGTTCTCAATTTTCCTCTTTACATTGCAGTGCCCTTTACATCACAGTCCCCCCTTTAAAGCAGTCCCACAGCATACCCAGTTCCCCTTCACTTCACAGTCCCTCTTTACATTACAGTGCCCCTTTAGACATCACAGTGCCCCTTTACACATCACAGTTCCTCTTAACACAACACAGCACCCCTTAACATAACACAGCACCCCATAACACAACACAATGCTCCTTAACACATCACAGTGTCCTTAACGCAACACAGAGCCCCTTTTAATGCAAGCCTCTCCTGTATAGTCCTACGGTACCTTTGGCAGTGTAGAAGCACTACACATCCTGATATCTCCTCTCCTGGGCCTATCAGCTGGCCACCGATATCATCCTTTACAGCGGCTGGGGGCGGGAGGCGCTGCAAATCAGGACTAAATGGCCAGCCACGGATGTCACCCTCACAGATCAGGACTGAGGGGCAGGAGCTGCCCAAAATATTATGTTGACATGCGAGTGATTACCCGGCTTGTTAATATGAAAAGACTCCTGCTCTCTGCAGATCGGGACAGAGAGTGGGAGTCTTTTCATATAAACAAGTAATCACCGGGTAATCACCCGCTTGTTAACATAAAAACTGTCCGCCATTTAGTGGCCACTGGCCTAGAGCCTCAGATATTCAGGTTCTATGAGATTTATTTCTGCTGCTGGCCAGGACTTTCTGCAGGCACCCGTGCCATTCTGTGTCCTGTATTCCCTTGTCATCAATCTTGGGGAAAAAAACAGGAAGGTGTAATAGCCTTCTCATCATTTACCAAGTACATGATGCATACACTTCAAACATTATGTAGGGCTACCTCCGCAGGAGCCACTGATTTGTCCCAGGGTCTTTTCCAAAATATTTTCATCAGCTGCTGGATTCCTTGGAGAGGGCACAGGGAGCTGTGGTATACTCCAGAACTTTGAATAAGAGGATGTCTGTCAGGAAGGTCCTGCCAGGAGACAAGTTGGCAACCGCCGGCAAGGTCCTGCCCCTTGAATTTCCCAAAGCTAATCGGCTAATTGGCAAACGTGAAAGCCCCAGCATGTGAATTTGAGTGTGCTGTGCACCTGATGACAGTTAAGCATCAAGAGGCCTATTTAAGCTAGATCTGCTCCCAGGATCAGTGCTGTCTCACCTACAGCATTCCGTGCCAGTCCTCTGCTTACCTTCCAGTATTCCTCGAGGCTCCCTAGTTGCTGCATTGATCCAACTACTCCCAGGACACCTGCCTCCATCTGGAACTCTACGCTACCAGCAGTCCTGCAGCCTGCACGTCCAGCGGCACTCGTGCGACTCTGCACTCTGCGCTTCCTGTTTACTCTATCAGGGGCTCTGAGTCAGAGGTGTAAGAGGCCTTCCTCCGCACATTCAGGCTCTACCTACCAGGTACGTGACAACGTCCTTTCCTCTGCAGCTACTTCTCCACCATAAGCAATGTTCAAGGCCAGGAAAGCCTCAGTATTAGTACAAAGAGGGTTAACGGCAGCAACAGTTACTCAGATCCTGAACTTAGGTCTGTACTCACAAGTCCTCTTGGAGTACTTAGATGCCTCCCCAAGAATCAAGCAGACCTAAGTTAAATCCCCCTTCTTTAGTCTCAAAGTCTCTCTGCAAATAGCCTCCCCAGCTCTAGCACACCTGGGACTCAATGTTATCCTGATAAAGGTGCTTGGGTGCTTATAAGGGCAACAGGCCTCCAGGCTGGGTACTTCTCCTTCTGGACAAGATAAGGCTGCCCCATGCCCCAGACTATTCCCTCTCCAGCCACTTACTGGGCATCCTCCTGCAGGGATTATCTGCAGCCACATACATTTTCTGACTGCCTATTTGACTCTCCCGCCAACTATATTCTGGAAACCTTCAGAAAACAGGGAAAATCAATCAAACCTGCAGCCTGCAGAACCCAGAACAGCCCAAAGCATTCACAAGCTGCTATGCTGATTACAGGAGTCACAAGAAATACATTTACCTAACCTATATAGCAACCTATCTAGGGGGGTGCTACACTTAGATTTAGTTAAGGGAATAAAATATGAATTTTCTTAAACCTGACTGTATGCTTGAGGTAAATAGTGATTCACTTTGCATTAGTAGCTTTACAATTTAAAAAACATTGCAAAGTGTTCTTAAAACTTCCCTTAATGCCCATTATAGATGTAAAATAGCTATGACATAGCCCATCCCAAAGTTTCCAATTGTTTTCAATAATTATGAGTATTTTTTTTTTTTTGATTCCTACCCAATTTTCATGCATCTAGCCTGAAAGCGATCTCTATTCCAATAGGCAACAAAAGCGCATACTTATTGGCTATAAAACCCAGCCTGTTTTTATGATGAAGAGATAAACCTTTTAAATGGTTATGATAGCACCGCCAGGATCTGGACAAGTTAGGGCATTTTTATAGATCATACAGTAGACTATAAATCTTTTAATGCTTATGGATTCCATTTAAAACTTTATTAAAGCCCATATCATAAATATCCACATTGAATAGAAACTTAAAGGTGGTAAAGATGTGGGTATCCATCATTGCATGAACTTGCCTGAACTCTACTGTAGAACTTTTAGGATATGTAAGAGGACAATAGCATTCCAGTAATACAGATGATATATTCTGGCTTTGTTTGATACTGATAAGACAAACAATAGCAGCTTAATAACTATTTATCCACCATACCCACTCTTGTCGTCACGTTAAAAAAAAAAAAAAAAAAATAGTCCATGTCATTCTTGTGTCTACTTTGGAATAAGAACCATCCAATGTGTTGCCGATAATTCATTATCTGTTGCATTTTATAGCTGAGAAGGCCAAAAGATCCAGCTAGTCTTCCATTTACTCACCTGATTTAAAATCCATACTCGGATTTAAAAGCCATGTCTTTACTTAAAATAGTTCTATATCTGTAACAGACATTCTTAATTTTCCAGTGGTTCTTGGAAAAACCGTATTAACCTGATAATCATTTTGATTTGTCCTTGTGTAATTTGTGTTTTATACAGTGCTTTAAATTCTTCAACTATTCTTGAATTTCGACTAATGCTTTTAACTAATATTTTAACACCCATCTGAAATAGGTACTAAAGTCTTTCTCGGTACGCTTGCCAGCTATACGTAATGCAAATCAGTGAGTATGTCATAAGCCAATAAAGTTGCCTAGTATATCACCTTGGAGAAAGATGTCTCACCGTATGACCTTAACATCGGCATTCTTTCAATACTGGCATATTTTATGCATGAAAGTGATAACGTTTTACCGTCTTATGGCACTGCAGGGAAGTTTCCTTCTGCCCATTGAAGATTATTACCTATTCCGAGGTGGTTATGATTATAGATACTTACTAAAGACAAGAATAATTGACCATAAAAAACCTTTTATATTCTCACAATTATTTTTGCATTGACTTAAAGTGTCAGGAAAATAGGATTTTATTAGTGAGGCTCTAATTTTGCCATCATTGAATTTTATCAAGATTTTTCTTGGCTACTTTTTTTTTTTTTTTTTTTTAAAGGCTGAAAGGTTGGCATTGGTACAAAAGAACAATTTGTTGCGGAATCTTTACAGAATGGGAGTTTCATAGTTTCGGTGTGTGATTGAATATCAAATAAAATGAAATGTATGGATCAGCAAAGGTGTCTACATCGTGGTTACTGAATGATCTACAGGTACGTCAAGTACTAAGTCGGGAGGTTTAAATCAATCCTTGACAAGTACATTGTTCCTTTAGATCTTGAAGAATAAAGGCTTCAAATAAGCCTAATGAAGACGCAACTGAAGATAGAACAAGATTTGACACGCTGAATAGAAGAGTTGAGGGATTGGCAGGATACTATCTGTCCATAGCTGACAATTGGGAAACAATTTGCTTTCATTTATTTATTTTTTTATATTTTTGTTGTTTGTAGTGTATAGGAATAATTATACTTTTGAGGGCGAGCTTTCTGACCATTCCCTTTCACCTACACAATTACCTTCAATTCACTGTGCTTTCTATAGTTCCTGATGGATAACTTCAAAGGAGAGGGAAGTGAAAAGCCTACTATTGTATATGATATCCAAAACAACTGGAGCACACTCACTTTGATAAAAGGCAATGACCTGACTTAACGTAAAACCTTACAAGAAGTCACCCTCAAACTCAGGATTCAAAGGCATGTTTTCGAGAGCTGTCTCACTTTTCAGTTTGTGAAATACAATCTCAACACAAACAAGGAGGAAAATTGACATGCTGCCTAGCAGAGTAACATTGTGGTTATGCTGTCTGTGAAATGATGATCATAGAGGGGGGTCACTGACTCCTGCTACTCTCTTTGCTTTTGCTACTGTCTGGGCACTCAGTGTCATATTCCATGAATCGTAAGGATTCAACCTGGTATAAGAACTCGTCTTGTACTCCATTGATTGCATAAAATGAACCAAGGACAATCATAGATCTTTTATTAATGCACATAAATCAGTAAATATCTATATGAGCTTATGCTTTTTTGTTACCTGTACATATCCTTTGTGCAATTATGATTTTAAAGGAGCAATAGATTATTAGACAATAAATACCAACTTTATGAATAGTGTCTAGGACAGCCTTTCTCAACCTTTTTAACACAGAGGAATGCTTAAAATAACATTCTGGTCAATGGGAACCCCTGCTAAAAATACTATATCTACAAGTCATGATACATTTGTAGGTGGGGTGCAGTGTGGTGCGGAGGCAATAACACACACAGTCCAGGTGCGATATAAGAACTTGCATTGGAGCAAACAGTCATAACAAACCCGGAGGGAAGACACCCCAACCGGGAACACTAATGGATCCCAACAGCAAGTAAAGAGCAGGTTTCAGCTGAACCGACAGCAGTAAGGAGCAGAGTGTGGCCTGGCCATCTTATACCCAAGCTGGAAGATGTTCACAGAAGTTGTGAGCCCTATGCTTACCTTCCTCATCTGGAACCTTTCCCTCTCTCTTTTTTGTCCCTAACAGGTGTGTTGCCTGATCCTGCTCTTTCCACACGCAAGTGCGAGCCAATACATGGAGCAGGGACTTAAAATGCCTCTGCTGTCCCAAGATGGCTACCAAGGGTCACCTGAATGCAGTGCAGCCAACCGGAATGCTGTCATAAGGGGCCAGGAAACCATAGAGAAACTAGGTTTTTTCTGATTTCCCATCCAGGCTCTGGTACAACTCGGGGTGAGTGCCACCTACAGTGGGAACAGTGGTCTGCACTTGCCTACACAATAATGTGGTGATCAATGGAAAGAATGCTCCTAACACTTGTCATTGGGAAGAATTACCTTCTTAATGCTCCTAACACTTGTCATTGGGAAGAATTACCTTCTTAATGCTCCTAACACTTGTCATTGGGAAGAATTACTTTCTCACAGATAGCAAAAAAGGTCAATGGTGTCAGTGGGAATGTATCCAAGAGGCAGAAATTGCTAATTTCTCAAGGAACTCTTAGCAGCAACCTCTGGAGGAACCCTGGTTGAGAATGAGAAACCCTTGTCTAGGGTGTAGGGAATTAACTATTACTCATAAGCACCCTGATCATTTTCTGTCTTACTGCCGGTTCACACTACCGCGACTTGTCAGGCGACTTGGTCGCCTGACAAGTCGTGCTCCATTCTGTGCTATGGGAACCGTTCTAATAGGAGCAACTCAAGTAGTGCAGAAAAAGGTTCCTGCACTACTTTTGACCGAAGTCGGAGCGACTTGCATTGACTTCCATTATGTGAAGTCCGTGCAAGTCGCACCGAAGTCGCGGTGCACGGCGACTTCACTAGTCGCCCCCGAAGTCGTGTCGCCATAGTGTGAACCGACTCTTAGTAAGTAAAATCAAAAATGATATATAAATGTATGTAAGCATGCAAAAACAAGTAAAATAATACCAAATGGGTGCTGCTCTGCTCTGTCTGTACATAAATGTCAATACTCCAATTACCTCAATAGGGAAAAATCAAACCTTTAAAAACCCAGTGAAAACCAAAAAATAAAATACCAAAATAAAAAAAAAAATTGATTCAATACTATATCAATATTAAGTGCAATCCCACTAAAGTAAGTAATAATAACACACTATTAATATAAAAGACAATATAGATACTTGTGAATAATTAAATTGCCATACAACGCAACACGCAGATAACATAAAACAATTGATTTTGCCACACCAGTGTTAACAAATGCACTTGGTGTGCAAATATACAGGTTCTTAATGTGATGTCAATACAATAAGTGATCCCGATACCCCAGTGCTGTAAAACAAATACTCATATTGGTGTGATGTGGGGATATATTATTGCTGTGGCGGTCTATTGTTGCTGGGATGGGGGTGTATTGCTGCTGGCTGCCTGAGCAGTGGTGTATTTAGGTTTTGTGCTGCCCTAGGCCTGACTAAACTCGTGCACCCCCTAATTAAAATATAGCCCACCACTTCCTGCGAAGGCCACACCCTTCCTGTTTAGGATCTCCCCCTGTCATCTGCAAACCCCACCCTTTCCTCTTTAGGCTTCACCAACGCAGTGGCTGGTGTGAATGGTCCCTAAGCTGTGTTGAGAGGTTATGTGTGCCTTAGGTAGATATTCCATACTTATACAAGTCTAATGGAATGCAAAATCCGCATGAAGCACAGGTAAATGCAGGTCAGAAGGAGGTCAAGTGCACCTGTCAATGAATTCTGAATGATCACTGAAACATCTCAAACTGATGTCAGAACAAATGCCAGTGCTAATTGATAACAAAAGCACTTCCATTGCTAAAATACCCCTAAATGACATGACATTGGGCCAGCAGATAGGGTTGGGCTAAATCCACATTTGTGGATTATTGGACATGCAATGCTGATCTGATAACACAGGTACCCCTCTTGGCTGTCAGTGCCACTTATCCCAGGAGGAACACTGGGGATGGGGGACCTGCCCAACTACAGTTCCATTTGAAGGTGATCATGTGACATGTGACACAAACCAGTTTAATAGTCAAAGCATTAGCACTCAATCAGACCAATAATTACCTCAAAATATGTCAACTGAAAGATCTTCTTCCTGTGTATGTTTAATTACAATACATTTTGCTAAATAAAACAGGATTAACTGGTATATAGATGTTCCTATAGAGAAAAACCTAAGACAAATCAGCAGGTTGCAAAAACCATGAGCAAAAAAAAAAAAATATGTTCCAGCTTTACTTCTCATCCAGAAGTCTACAAAAGCCCAGTATGCCGCAGAGGAGGGTAGGCAGAGCATTAGGCTGCTAAGACCTGCTGCCAGTGCCACACTTACTAGTATTGGCGGCCGCCAGTTGTATTATTATTAGTAGTATTGGCGGCCGCTGGTCTATCCAAATGTCAGGCCAATCATTGGTTGCTGGCTAGTATTATCATACTGGCAGCAGTGCAACCACTTTTTAGGGGGGGGGGCACCAGACCGATTTGCCTCCTAGGCCCTGCCACCTGGCCAGTCCGGCCCATACAACTGGCGCTACACTAAAAGTTTAGTGCAAGCGGTCGGGACTCTTTTTGTGAGGGAGCCAGCAGGAGGCTGTTTTTTGTATGAGGAGGCGGCTTTTTTGTCGCCCCCCTGAAAAGTGCCGACCTAGGACTGGGCCAAGATACAGCGTTGTGCATGAAATCTATTTTACTGCCTTTCTAGTATCATTACACATTCCATACAAATTACTTAGCACCGCCTGTTCTGTATTCTCTAAAAGGAGTGGTACTGCGAAATGAGTAGGAGTAGCAGACAAGGGACGGAGCTCAGAGGTGGGTAGGAGGTGGAGACAAGGGATGGTGCTCAGAGGTGGGTAGGAGGTGGAGACAAGGGATGGTGCTCAGAGGTGGGTAGGAGGTGGAGGCAAGGGACAGAACTCAGAGGTGAGTAGGAGGTGGAGACAAGGGACGGAGCTCAGAGGTGGGTAGTAGGTGGAGATAGGAGGCAGAACTCAGAGGTAAGTAGGAGGTGGAGACAAGGGACGGAGCTCAGAGGTGGGTAGGAAGTGGAGACAAGGGACGGAGCTCAGAGGTGGGTAGGAGGTGGAGATAAGGGACAGAGCTCAGAGGTGGGTAGCAGGTGGAGACAAGGGACGGAGCTCAGAGGTGGGTAGGAGGTGGAGACAAGGGACGAAGCTCAGAGGTGGGTATGAGGTAGAGACAAGGGACGGAGCTCAGAGGTGGGTATGAGATAGAGACAAGAAACAGGGCTCACAGGTGGGTAGGAGGTGGAGACAAGGGATGGTGCTCAGAGGTGGGTAGGGGGCAGAGGCGGAGATGGGGGGGTGGCTTGGAAATGAGGAGTACCTATACCAATTATCTGAGAAAAAAATCACTGCCAGCTATTGAATAAATGCACGCTTTAGATCGACCAGTCCTTTGAATTCTAAATAATATACTGTATATATAGACTTTATGTTTAATCTTAGTTTTGAAAACCGCTACATTTTTTTTATTTCTAGTCTTTACTCCGGAGTATAAAAGCAGATGATCTTTGGGAAATGACCAATGTACTGTAATTCTTTTACATAGGGATGAAGCTTTTATCCCAATCACTCTTACAACTGGCCCCTAGTGAATTGCAGAGCTGAAGTCAGCATGGGTTGCAGTCGTGAGTATATCATTTCATTAGCACTCAGTCCACTGTGAAGCTTCTTGGAATATAGTTTAGCCTGTATTGATATGATTGGAAAAGCCCTGATCCAGCAGTATTGCCGCAGACAGAGACACTGAGGCATGTGATGCTGTATGCTTTCTAATGCAGAAAGTCCATTAAACGACTGCCCACTGTAGACTCCAGCTGGTAGGACCTCATGCATTGTATTGCTAAACGCCTCTTATACAAGAAAATGCTTATTGCTTTTGCACTCTTGGTTATTTGTAGAACTTACTAGATAATTGCTTTGCTCTGTTTTTGTCTAAAATATTGAAAAGCATAGAAACAAGATGTGATAGGTTAAAGGCGTGGGAGGAAAATAAATACATATATATATATATATATATATATATATATATATACACACACACATATACAGTATCTCACAAAAGTGAGTACACCCCTCACATTTTTGTAAATATTTTATTCTATCTTTTTATGTGACAACACTGAAGAAATTACACTTTGCTACAATGTAAAGTAGTGAGTGTACAGCTTGTATAACAGTGTAAATTTGCTGTTTCTCAAAATAACTCAACACACAGCCATTAAAGAGGTTGTAAACCCTCTTGTATAACTTTTACCTATAGGTAAGCCTATATTAAGGCTTACCTATAGGTGCTATAAATATCTCCCAAACTTGCACCGTTTAGGAGATATTTACAGCGCAAACTGCCGATGACGTCATCGGCGCAGGCGCTCTGAGGGAACGGCCACCCGTGCCGTTCCTTCAGAGCTCAGTGCCGTGAACGGCGGCTCCCGCGCGCATGCGTGGGAGTGATGTAATCGCGCCTCCGGCCAATCAGATGGCCGGAGGACGCGAACCCGGAAGCGGGACGGCAGGACATGTCGCCGTCCTGTCGCTGAGGTGGCGGCACGGCGGGGGCTTCGTTTTAAGGTAAGTACTACATAATGAGCTAGTATGCGATGCATACTAGCTCATTATGCCTTTCTCTTTGCAGGGCTTTTTTTTTCTCGGTTTTTTTTTTTTACTTTACTTCCTCTTTAATGTCTAAACCGTCGGCAACAAGAGTGAGTACACCCCTAAGTGAAAATGTCCATATTGGGCCCAATTAGCCATTTTTCCTCCCTGGTGTCATGTGACTCGTTAGTGTTACAAGGTCTCAGGTGTGAATGGAAAGAAGGTGTGTTAAATTTTGTGTTATTGCTCGCACTCTCTCATACTGTTCACCGGAAGTTCAACATGGCACCTCATGACAAAGAACTCTCTGAGGATCTGAGAAAAAGAATTGTTGCTCTACATAAAGATGGCCTAGGCTATAAGAAGATTTCCAAGTCCCTGAAACTGAGCTGCAGCACAGTGGCTTAGACCATACAGCGGTTTAACAGGACAGGTTCCACTCAGAACAGGCCTTGTCATAGTCTACCAAAGAGGTTGAGTGCACATGCTCAGCATCATATCCAGAGGATGTCTTTGCGAAAGAGATGTATGATGAGTTCTGCCAGCATTGCTGCAGAGGTTGAAGGGGTGGGGGGTCAGCCTGTCAGTGCACAGACCATACGCCTCACACTGCATCAAATTTGTCTGCATGGCTGTCATCCCACAAGGAAGCCTCTTTTAAAGATGATGCACAAGAAAGACCACTAACAGTTTGCTGAAGACAAGTAGACTAAGGACATGGATTACTGGAACCATGTTCTGTGGTCTTATGAGAACAATATAAACGTATTTGGTTCAGATGGTGTCAAGCGTGTGTGGCGGCAACCAGGTGAGGAGTACAAAGACAAGTGTGTCTGTCTTGCCCACAGTCAAGCATGGTGGTGGGAGTGTCATGGTCTGGGGCTACATGAGTGCTGCCGGAACTGGGGAGCTACAGTTCATTGAGGGAACCATGAATACCAACATGTACTGTGACATACTGAAGCAGAGCATGATCCCCTACCTTCGGAGACTTAGCGGCAGGGCAGTATTCCAACATGATAACGCCCCCAAACACACCTCCAAGATGGCCACTGCCTTGCTAAAGAAGCTGAGGGTAAAAAGTGATGGTCTGGCCAAGCATGTCTCCAGACCTAAACCCTATTGAGTATCTGTGGGGCATCCTCAAACGGAAGGTGGGTGAGGGCAAGATCTCTAACATCCCCCAGCTCCGTGATGTCGTCATGGAGGAGTGGAAGAGGACTCCAGTGGCAACCTGTGAAGCTCTGATGAACTCAATGCCCAAGAGGGATAAGGCAGTGCTGGAAAATAATGGTGGCCACACAAAATATTGACACTTTGGCCCAATTTGGACATTTTCATTTAGGCGGGTACTCACTTTTGTTGCCAGTGGTTTAGACGTTAATGGCTGTGTGTTGTTATTTTGAGGGGACAAAAAATGTACACTGTTATACAAGCTGTACACTCACTACATTACGTTGTAGCAAAGTGTCATTTCTTCAGTGCTGTCACATGAAAAGATATAATAAAATATTTACAAAAATGTGAGGGGTGTACTCACTTTTGTGAGATACTTTTTATTTGCCTACATTTATGACTAAATTCGATTTTTTACATTTTTTTTATTGGGAATGTTTTATAGCAGAAAGTGGTTAAAAAAGAGAAATCCAGTTTAGATATGTCTACTTTAAAAATTCCACAGCAATTTCCAACACCGGTATGTGGCTCTACCTCCTCCCGTGCATGTCGCTGCAGGCAGATCTGAATGACACCATACTGCAGCCCCTGTGTAATTTGTGTTCTGAAACTGTCAAGCTGGATAAAGCTCAGACTACCTTGAAAGAGCATACTAGCAAGTTTGATGTGACTGCTTCCTAAACCTGGTAAGGCTTCAAACGTGTTGACTTTAGACCTCTGCTGGTTGAACTAGATGGGCTTGTGTTATTTTTTTTTCAACCTGACTATGTAAAACCAGAGTTGGAAAAAGGTAGAGACTGTTCCCATAACATACAGCGATACCTGAAGAAGAGCCAATGGGAGAAGGGTCTGCATGGCTAAAGGTTAAGCAGGACAGGAAAGGGTTAAAAATGTGAAGGGGTGTAGACCTTAACGGATTGGAGACTAAGGGTCAGATGGGCAGGGTGAAACCACATAGGTTGCTCATGTGAAGAATGCTGGATATTTTTTCTGGAAAGTTCAGGTAAAGAGGAAGTTTCCCCACCCACCCGTCCTAAAATTGCAGTTCATTGTATGTCAAGGGTTGGGGGGGTATTCATTTGGGAAAAAAAAATGCCACAGCAGCTTGGTGGGTCAGGGGGTCTTTGGGGGGGAGGGGGGTCCGTGAATAATTGATTTGCTACAAAACTGGGTGCCCATCTGTGGTAGGATGTTTCCAATGGATTGTTTTTTGGTTGATCACCCAAGAACTAGGACTCCTTTGAGGAAAAGCTAAGGTTGTGTGAATTCATAATGTCCTTCAGCTGGTTGGGGACATGGGCTGAGGACATTGGGGATTCTAATTGTAATTTGTGCCTTTATCCACTTGACCTTTGGAAGATTTACCCCCCTTCATGACCAGGCCATTTTTTGCGATACGGCACTGTTACTTTAACTAACAATTGTGCGGTCATATGGCACTGTACCCAAATAAAATGTATGTCCTTTTTTCCCCACAAATTTCCCCAACAAATCTATTGGTTGTATTTGATCACCTCTGCGTTTTTTATTTTTTTGCGCTTTAAACAAAAAAAGAAAAACGTAAATTTTGAAAAAAAATAAAAAAAATATATATATATATATATATATATATATATATATATATATATATATTTACTTTCTGCTATAAAACATATCCAATAAAAAATGTAAAAAATCAAATTTCTTCATCAATTTAGGCCAATATGTATTCTGCTATATATTTTTGGTGAAAAAAATCCCAATAAGCATATATTGATTGGTTTGCAATCTATAGTGTCTACAAACTATGGGATATTTTTTTTTTCATTTTTTTTTTTTTACTAGTAATGGCAGCGATTAGCAAATTATAGCCGTACTGCAATATTTTGGCTGACAAATCAGATACTAACTGACACTTTTGACACTTTTTGGGGATCAGTGACACTAATACAGTGATCACTATACTAATGACACTGACTGGGAAGGGGTTAACATCAGGGGCAATCAAACTGATTAACTGTGTGCCTAGCCTGGTATTCAGTGTAGTGGGGGAGGTGCTTTGACTAATGGAAGGCATGGGTTGGTGTACCTGCTTTACAGGCACACAGGATCCATGCCTTCTATACTGCCAGAATCGCAATTTGCCTTGTTTACATAGATAGACTGCCATTCTGCCTCTGTACCGAGGCATCGGTGGGTACCGGAGGACATCAAGTCCAACGTACCGGCCAATCAGCTTCAGCTGGTACAATCGCAGTGGAAGCAGGCTGCTGCCGGCGCTTGCCCCAGACCCGGAAGTGTCAGATCACGTACTAGGTATGTGATTTGGCGCAGAATGGCCTTCCTGCCGCAGTATATGTACGGTGGATGGCCTGAAAGTTGTTAAGTACATCCAAAGGCCCCCTCCTTTTTGCAAAATTTGGGGCCCATCTGGGGTATGGTGCTTCCAATTGGTTGGTTATTGGTGTTTCTCCCAGGAACTTGGTCCCCTTAGAGGAAAAAGTAAGAATGTGTGAGTTTGTAACTTCCTTGAGCTGGTTGGGGTGTGGCTGACGACATGGGTGATTCTAGGTATTACTTTTGCCTTTAAGTACACCCAAAGACTCCCTCCTGGTTGGAAAATTGGGGGATCGTCTTGGGTATGGTGCTTACAATTGGTTGATTATTGGTGATTCTCCAAGGAGCTAGGTTCCCTTAGAGGAAAAAGTAAGAATGTGTGAGTTTGTAACTTCCTTGAGTTGGTTGGGGTGCGGCTGACGACATGGAAGATTCTAGATAGACTTGTGCCTTTAAGTACACCCAAAAACCCCCTCCTGGTTGGAAAATTGGGGACCCATCTTGGGTATGGTGCTTCCAATTGGTTGATTATTGGTGATTCTCCAAGGAGCTAGGTTCCCTTAGAGGAAAAAGTAAGAATGTGTGAGTTTGTAACTTCCTCGAGCTGGTTGGGGTGCAGCTGATGACATGGGTGATTCTATCTAGGTATAACTTTTGCCTTTAAGTACACCCAAAAACCCCCTCCTATTTGGAAAATTGGGGGCCCATCTTGGGTATGGGGCTTCCAGTTGATTGGTTATTGGTGGTTCTCCTAGGAGCTAGGGGAAAAGGTATAACTTTTGCCTTTTAGTATACCCAAAGACCCCCTCTTGGTTGGAAAATCGTGGGCCTGTCTTGGGTATGGTGCTTCCAATTGTTGATTACTGGTGGTTCTCCAAGGAGCTAGGTTCCCCCTTAGAGGAAAAGGTAAGAATGTGTGAGTTTGTAATTTTCTTGACCTGGTTGGGTGCAGCTGATGACATGGGTGATTCTAGTTATAATTTGTGTTATACCCAAAGACCCCCTCCTGGTTACATTGCGGAACTTGTTTATTGTTTGTTGTCATGTTAATGATATTTATTTAATTTTGTAAATAAAATGTAAATTTTGCAAATGTAATTTTGTAAAACAATGTTGTAAATAAACCCATGTCACGCAGTCTGTGTTATTATTTTAAGGCTAGAAGGACAAATTATTTAACAAATCCTTTAGCCATGCATAAAGCCTGGGCTATCCCCTCAGCTCTGTTTTTCGAATGACAAAGCATCATGACATGGGTGGGGCCGCTTTTAACACTAGAAATTCGAACTGTCTTTAAGAGTTTGACTTACTTTACCAAGTTGAGTGAGCAATTTAAATGACGTCGATAGGATGTAATTTTGTTTTCATGCAATGTCTTAGAGATATAAGTTATACGGCAATGGATAATGCTGCCCTACAGAGTGCATTTTACATAGCCGCCATGCATTACGGGCAAGGCTGATCATGATACCCATAGGAATTTCTGCTGTGCAGTAAAGGTTTTTCCTTATGTGTAAATGGACAAAGATGCTTTAATGTGCTGTAAGTCAGACACAGAGAGGATGCTGGGGTGAGAGCAATCTGTTCAGGTCAGTGTGCAGTGAGATCACATTCTGTCACAGCACGTTGTCTGGAGCTCTCGATATATTTGTCCCAAAGGATCCAGCAGGCTTCATCTCTTGCAGATCTACATAGAGTGTGTCATGCATGCATATAAATTGTTGATTGGGCCAAGGCACTTTCTTCCTTGCTAAACCTTTTCCAAAAGCCTTTTCTGTTAAACACACCCAGATGCAGTTTGACAGATGAGGGGCTAATTGCTCTGTGAATTACCTCTATCGATCCCTGTTTCATGTTGAGCCAAACAAACAAAAGATATTAATGCTTCGGAAAAATGAATGATGACCTTTCTCAGCAAACACAGCTCCCGGCACCTGATTATTGGTGATTCCAAAGAGCAGCGGTCAATCGCAATAGCCGTAACGCTATGATCACTTTAATAAGCTTGCCTGACCTTCTCTGCCATGTTAAGTGGTTTAAATTTATTTGCCCAACAACAGTGCAGCTTTCACTTAAAGACACAGAACATTCAATTCTACTTAGGGATGTGTGGAATCCTTTGATTTCGCTGTAGCAGCCTGAAAATCACCTGCCGTTGGGAGATGTTATCTCTAATGTACAACACATTGCAATCCATTCCATGGATTAAGTCACTAGAGAAATCTATATTGACGTAGCTGGGTGTTTTTTACTTTATCCATCATATTTCTTAGGTTTAGTCTTAAATTGTTAATGCAGAGTGGGCTGTTGATTTCTGGAGCTGAAGCCATATGCGTCTCTGTACTGAATACATAGGTAAACACTGCAGAATTTCATAACCAAAGGCATGGCAATTTATGAAGCAAACATTTTCTTCTACCGTATTTTAGTTCCTTTAGTGTCTTTTTATATCGTGGGTTCTTGGTTTATATAGAAGTGCCTACTGCACACTGCCAACAGAAAAAGGGCAGAGGTAGTTGTGATATAGCAAAGGCGAAGGCCACAATGGTGCCATGTTATTGCTTCACTGAGAGACAATAGTCAAGCAATAAGCTTAGGACAATGGTGGGCTACATGCTGCATCTAGAATGCGTTAAAGCGGAATTTAACTATATCTGACCACCACAAAATAAATACTATTTAATGTATTTTCTAAAAAAAAAAAAAGAAGTATGGGGTTCTTTAAAAAAAAAAAAAAAAAAATATATATATATATATATATATACTCACCTAGGTGGATGCAGCACCAGTTCGATGTTGCATCTTTCCCCTGCTGCTTCTAAGACTGAGAACTGAGCAACTACTGAGTGCTCCATTCTCAGTCTTCAATGAATAGAGAGCCAGTGACTCTCAGTCACTGGCTCTCTGCCCTGCCCCTCCAGTGCTCACTGGGGCACCAGGCTGTGGAGTGGCGGGAATGGCTGACTCAGTCTCCCAGTGGCTCGCTGAGAGGCTGAGCCCTCTACTGGTCCAGATATCCTTTAAGGTTCTTTTCAGTGCATGGCTGGCTGAATGTCAGCTGAAAACAGGTCACATGGGTGCAGAACAAAGTGCACTCCTGTGATCCATAGGAGAAGAACCTCCCCTTCTATATTTTTTGTTGGGAAATCACTTTGAAAAACACACCCTAGCACTTCACTAGCACTGCAGCCATCTTGAGTAAAGACAGATGATTCATGTAGCATTTACTTCCTGGAATTCATCTGCGATTACTCAGGCATGAAGGCAGGAGGGTGTGCTTAGCTGAGAAAGACCCTCCTCTAGATGAAAAAAAAAAAATGTACATGCATACGTATAGGTTATATGACCTCATTTTGGCCTAGTCCAAAATGCCTTCCAGGCAGCCCAGCTGAAGTCCTACATTTAAACAAGCAAAAAATTGGGGGATCACACCCTGAACATGTATATCTAAAGCCGGTGCAGCTATGAACCAAGCGACATGTATATTAAAAAAGAATAGCGCACACATGCAAAAGAAATGACTATCAAATATGGAGACAATCCATAAATAAAAATGGGGATTTGGTCACACCATATGGCCATATCGTGCTCAAGCCCACCACTACGTCAAACTACCCCATTGTCAGTGGGTCCTACACTATCCATGAAAAAGGATGAATCCAGCCTCTCTAACCCTTGAAGATGACACTTCTTGCTGGCAGCCCAGCTGAAGTCCTACATTTGCTCATCGAGGTCCCAGCTATGCTAACGGCTTTCAAACTGGGAACTTCTTCTTCTGGGCAAGAACAGAACTGCTCCAGACACCAGACTATTTATGTGTTCTGCAGCCGCCTAGTTGGCACACCTCACCAGGGATTGGCCTATACCTCATAAATATTCATGTTTTTTTGGCCTGCTCCACTCTTATGTTCTGGAGCCTTTGAGAATGCAGGAAGAAGCAATCAAGCCTGTAACCTGTGAGACCCTGATCAGTCCAGAACAATCAGCAACTGCTCCACTGATTACAGAGGAGCCAAAAGAAAAATCAAAATTGGACCTAGCCTATCCAGTAACCTACCTAGGAGGGTGATCCACCTGTGCCAGATCACGCGACAATGTGGGACTGGTCCTGCAGCCTCCTGTGACATGTGATATGCCCCGGGAGGCTGCAGGCCGTAGGGCTTGCCTAAGTACACTTCATTCTCACCTAGGTGAGAACTGAGGAAGTGGGGGGGGGGGGTAACTTGTAAAAAAATAAATAAAAAAAGGCAAAAGTTTTAGGGAACGGAGTGGGGGGTTGAATAAGCTTTTGAGTGAAGGTCTTCTTTAACAAACCAACACCAGTATTACAGTGTTGGAAATGCGTATTTTTTATTTTCTATTTCATCACACTGCATTACAGCATAGTGGTCTGAACAATATACAAGACAACAGAGGTTCAAATAAAGTGATCATGTCCCTTTAAAAGTTGCTGCCGTGGGCAATATAACCCCAAGCCGACAGTGGCACATAACAACTGACACAAAAATCAAATGCTGAAAAATGTCCGCGCGGTTCATGTCATACCAGTAGATCCCCAACACTCGTGACCTTTTAAATGCTACTTTCATACAGCAACGGACATCATTACAAGCAAGAAAATATGGCAGGAGATTATTACATTCTGTGCGCAGAAAAGGTGTTGCTACTAGTAGATCAAATTTCCCCTCCGTAATAACCTGCTGGAATCTGCGCAAGACGCCTGTGCTGGCTCGATCATCGCACTTCCAGTCCAGTTTATCTTTACCAGCCAAAGTCCTCCATTTAATGAAGTTATTATCCAGGCCCCCTAAGGCTTGGTTTTAATTCGTCTTCCAGATTAGCCATCGCGCACACACTTGTTTTAGCCGCCGTTTGGAAGAGCACGAGAACAGCAGAGCTTTTTTTTTTTTTTTCTTCTAGGTGGAGACAAAAGATCTCTCCTTGAGAAGCCAAAAAAATCCTCTCCTTCCCGATTCCGCTCACCTTTTGTGTTTTTAGCGTTTGAATGGAGTCACGCTTACTCCCCTACCCGATGGCTCAATGGGACCGCTGCCTCTTTATTTTGCCCTAAAAAGGTCATCCATGTCAGAATTTCTCTGCAATTCTTCAGATAATACAGAACATATTTCTCTGTTATCAGTGTGTGGCAGCTCAATTATTTGTGTAAACTGGGGATTGCCTATCATCTAGAAAGGTTCTCTGTTATAACATGGTTTTAAAGGACTCCTTGCTGGGTCATGAGATTTCAAAGAGCAAGCGCATATCATCTACTGAGATGTGTCAGCCGGTGAAAGACGTATGAATGTACCCCAAGTATTCCTATTATATCATGCAGCACAAAACCGGATAGCATTAGGACTTAACCCTTTGTTGACTTGTGGAGCACAAATTAAGATACATGACACTAGCTTCTTTGAGACGGCAGAGGTCAAAAGCTCCCTGGATCCGAACAAATAGTAACAGTGAAAAAAAGATAATATCAGACATAGGATAGATTGGCGCTACTATATCAGGCTTTGATCTTATCATCTTGAATATACAAAAGGAGAAAATGTGCTTCTTACAAAGTTTTTTTACCGTTTTCACAAACCCTACATAAATTAATTTGCTGCTGCAAGAACATAGGAAGGTTGATTTAGTAAAGCAAATAGGCTTGTTTCAGTTTGCAAGGAAATTTTTACTTTGCAAGGGTATTTCCTTTTAGCTTAGGGTCAGTTCACAGTTGTGCGGTGTGTTTTTGATGCTTTGCATTTAACACGCGTTTTTGGCGTGTTACTATTGCATTTTATAGAACGTACATTTTGATGAAAGTGCATCAAGGATGCAGCATGCAGGATTTATTTTAACAAATCACACCTAAAAACCTTAGGGTATTCTCTGCGCAATCCTGACCTCTATAAAGCACTTAAAGAGGTTGTAAACCCTCTTTTATAACTTGTACCTATAGGTAAGCTTTTAACCTCCCTGGCGGTATTCCCGAGTGTGGCTCGGGGTGGAATTTCAGTACCATTAGCGGTAACCCCGAGTTGAGGGAGTATCGCTGGATCCTGGTAGAGGGTACTTACCTTGTCCCCGGGATCCCGCGATGTGTCCCTGCAGCATACGGCGGCCGGATCTTCCGCTGTGAGCCCCGGCTTTCGTCTCCTGCGACGTGACGCTTGCAGGGGGGTGGAACCAGCGGAAAATTTGAAAAGTAAAACACACAAACACACTGATATATTGTAATCCTATTGGATTACATTACAAAATAAAATAAATTGACATTAGTTTGCCCCCCAGTGCCCTTTCCTGCAGTTTTACTGTACTTTTTATACATACAGTAAACCCCTGCTCCATCGCGGTTCAGTTTTTGTGGTCCCGGTATATTGTGGTTTTTATTGTAATGTTATTTTACTATATAAATCATTAAAAATGAAATATTTTTGTGTTTTCCATAGCTCTTGCTATGTCTCTCAGTATCTTTTATGTGTTTAAATGCGTTTCTATTGTTTTAAAAGTGTGTTTAAAGACCTTAAAATGCTTTTACACGTACAGTGACAGTAAAAAAAAACATGTCTACAATGCATTTTAATCGGGTTTTTCTATTTCGCGGATTTTCACTTTTCGCGGCTGGGTCCGGAACGTAACCCCCGCAATGGAGGGGGGTTTACTATATATATATATATATATATATATATATATATATATATATAATATGTACATCTATATATCTATATATACATAGATACTTTAACTCATTTATTATATTATAAATTATGATTTTGTGTTCCAAACATTATCATACCCGAGATGTTATAAAGAAGAACGCACAATAAAAAAAAATCATATGTAAATAGTTGATTTGGGCTGCTCGTCCTTAAGAATTACATGCAAAATAATTGTACCGCTTTCATCACCTAAAATCGGAAACTAGTGTTGAGCGAACACGGACTGTATTATTCGTGTTCATACCGAATAATTGGATTTTTTGTACCCGAACACGGACACGGACACTTTACTGTATGTTCGGGTAAAAATCCGCGTTCGGTCGTTTTATTTCCGGGTTTTGCATGCTTTGGCGCTCTTTTCATGGCGGGCTTTCAACAGCCAATCAACAATCGTTTAACTGGTGTGCCTTAAGCCATCCCAGCCATGCCTGCAAATGTCTCAGTAGCTGTGATTGGCCGTCTGAAGCATGTGACCAAGTCTTTATAAGTTCCAGGCAGCCGCAGCGTCTTCATTCTGCTGCTTAGATCAGGGACAGAGCACACATCAACGTGCTGGCTGCTGATTAGGGAAAGACAGGCAGGAAAAAACCATTTGTGTCCGGATAGAATTGAGGGACAGGTCGGAGTGTTTAGGCAGGGCGAGTTGTAGGCATTTTAGGGATAGAGTCTGCTGAATTATAGGGTCAGTGTCTTCTACAAAGTACAATCGATATTGCTGTGTGGGGGGTGGGGTGACTCTGCACTCAATCCTGATCTACGATCTCTTCTCAATCCTGTTAGGGAGAGGCTGCTGCTGCTGAATTTTAGGGAAACTGTGTTCTACAAACTACAATCGATATTGCTGTGTGGTGTGGGATTGGAGATAGGCAGGTGTCAGTGATCCACATCCATTTTTCTGTGTGTGAGCTGCAGTGAACACAATCTTTTTGGGCTGCAGTGAACACAATCTTTTTGGGGTGCAGTGAACAACGTCCTTTTTGGGGTGCAGTGAACAAAATCTTTTTGGGGTGCAGTAAACAACATCCTTTTTGGGGTGCAGTGAACACAATCTTTTTGGGGTGCAGTGAACAAAATCCTTTGTGGGGTGCAGTGAACACAATCTTTGTGGGGTGCAGTGAACACAATCTTTTTGGGGTGCAGTGAACAAAATCCTTTTTGGGGTGCAGTGAACAACATCTTTTTTGGGGTGCAGTGAACAAAATCCTTTTTGGGGTGCAGTGAACAAAATCCTTTTAGGGTGCAGTGAACACAATCTTTGTGGGGTACAGTGAACAGAATCTTTGTGGGGTGCAGTGAACACAATCTTTGGGGGGTACAGTGAACACAATCTTTTTGGGGTGCAGTGAACAAAATCCTTTGTGGGGTGCAGTGAACACAATCTTTGTGGGGTGCAGTGAACACAATCTTTTTGGGGTGCAGTGAACAAAATCCTTTGTGGGGTGCAGTGAACACAATCTTTGTGGGGTGCAGTGAACACAATCTTTTTTGGGGTGCAGTGAACAAAATCCTTTTTGGGGTGCAGTGAACACAATCTTTGTGGGGTGCAGTGAACACAATCTTTTTGGGGTGGAGTGAACAAAATCCTTTTTGGGGTGCAGTGAACAACATCCTTTTTGGGGTGCAGTGAACAAAATCCTTTTTGGGGTGCAGTGAACACAATCTTTTTGGGGTGCAGTGAACAAAATCCTTTGTGGGGTGCAGTGAACACAATCTTTTTGGGGTGCAGTGAACAAAATCCTTTTTGGGGTGCAGTGAACAACATCCTTTTTGGGGTGCAGTGAACAAAATCCTTTTTGGGGTGCAGTGAACACAATCTTTTTGGGGTGCAGTGAACAAAATCCTTTGTGGGGTGCAGTGAACACAATCTTTGTGGGGTACAGTGAACAGAATCTTTGTGGGGTGCAGTGAACACAATCTTTGGGGGGTACAGTGAACACAATCTTTTTGGGGTGCAGTGAACAAAATCCTTTGTGGGGTGCAGTGAACACAATCTTTGGGGGGTACAGTGAACACAATCTTTTTGGGGTGCAGTGAACAAAATCCTTTGTGGGGTGCAGTGAACACAATCTTTGTGGGGTGCAGTGAACACAATCTTTTTGGGGTGCAGTGAACAAAATCCTTTTTGGGGTGCAGTGAACAACATCCTTTTTGGGGTGCAGTGAACACAATCTTTTTGGGGTGCAGTGAACAAAATCCTTTGTGGGGTGCAGTGAACACAATCTTTGTGGGGTACAGGGAACAGAATCTTTGTGGGGTGCAGTGAACACAATCTTTGGGGGGTACAGTGAACACAATCTTTTTGGGGTGCAGTAAACAAAATCCTTTTAGGGTGCAGTGAACACAATCTTTGTGGGGTGCAGTGAACAAAATCCTTTTTGAGGTGCAGTGAACACAATCTTTGTGGGGTGCAGTGAACACAATCTTTGTGGGGTACAGTGAACACAATCTCATACTTCTGAACATTTGAGGGTGCTGCCTGTTCTATACTCCTCCTCCTCCTCCTCCTCCTCCTCCTCCTCCTCATCCATCCTTTTAGGTGTACAAACAATAGTAATTGGGGCCTAGTGTGGTGGTGTACGTGTGAGATACATACACTTTCTTTTTGATCATATTTCCTATTCCGCTATTCAATAAAAACCTTTGAGGATCAATTGAATTGCGGGATAGTCTGTGTCGGTACGTGTGAGATCCACCTTTCCAAGTTTTTGAGGTTCATCTCATACTTCTGAAGATTTGAGGGTGCTGTCTGTTCCATACTCCTCCTACTCCTCATCCATCCTTTTAGGGGTAGAAACAATAGTAATTGGGGCCTAGTGTGGTTTTGTACGTGCGAGATACATACACTTTTTTGGATCATATTTCCTATTCCGCTATTCAATAAAAACCTTTCTAGGGCAAGATCTTAAATTACAGAAATATGAGGAGACCGTCAAATAAGGGCCGTGGCCTGGGTCGTGGTGCTGCTGGTAGAGCTCCTGTTGCAAGGAGAGGACGTGGTCGATCTGTGCCAGCTACACGCACAAGTGAAACACCTTCCTCAAGTGTGAGTAGGCGACAGAACCTGCATCAGTATTTGGTAGGGCATCATACGCCCCTAGAAGTGATGAGGCCAGAACAAGTGGAGGCGATAGTAGATTGGTTTGCTGCTGACAGTGCCTCCAGTTCCTTCACATTGTCTCCCACCCAGTCTACTGCAGAAAGGTCACAGTTGGCACCTGCAGCCGATGTCCAACCGTCTTTCACCTCACCCCCTTGCAAATCAGGCAAGCAGTCTGAGCCCCAAGCCATACAGCAGTCTCTTCTTCTTTTTGATGACTCTGTCAGCAGGGTTTCCCAGGGCCATCCACCTAGCCCTGCCCCAGAAGTGGAAGAGATTGAGTGCAGCGATGCCCAACCACTTATTTCTCAAGATGAGTACATGCAAGGATCATCGCAGCACGTCTCCGATGATGACGAAACGCAGGTGCCAACTGCTGCGGCGTTCAGCATTGTGGAGACCGACAAGGAGGGCAAGGGTGAAGACTGGGTGGAAGATGATGTGGAGGACGATGAGGTCCTCGACCCCACATGGAATGAACGTCATGCAGGTGACCTGAGTAGTTTGGAGGAAGAGGCGGTGGTCGCACAGAGCCACCAGCACAGCAGAAGAGGGAGCAGGGTGCAGAAGCGGAGCGGCCGTGCCCTAGAAACTACGCCCGCTACTGCCCAACGCAGCAAGGGAACGAGCGCACCAAAGTCAGCTCAAAGGAGTTCTCTAGCGTGGAAGTTCTTTAGAAAATGTGCTGATGACAGGACACGAGTGGTTTGCACCCTGTGCAATCAGAGCTTGAAGCGAGGCATAAACCTTCTCAACCTGAGCACAACCTGCATGATCAGGCATCTAAGTGCAAAGCACGAGCTGCAGTTGAGTACACACCTTCAAAACCAAGAAACGTCTCTGGCTCATCCTGCTTCCTCTTCTGCTGCAGTCTCGGCCGCTCCAGCCACATCTGTAGTGATACCGGCACCTGCCACCCCGCAAACAAACGATCTGTCAGCAACACCACCACCTGGGTCACCAACAACCATCTCCACAATGTCCCGTGGAAGCGTTCAGCTTTCCATCTCCCAAACACTTGAGAGGAAGAGGAAGTACCCCCCTACCCACCCGCGATCCCTGGCCCTGAATGCCAGCATTTCAAAATTATTGGCCTTTGAAATGCTGTCATTCCGTCTGGTGGAGACGCACAGTTTTAAAAACCTTATGTCGGTGGCTGTCCCACAGTACGTCGTGCCCAGCCGCCACTACTTTTCCAGGCAAGCCATCCCTTCCCTGCACAACCAAGTGGGGGAAAAAATCAGGTGTGCACTGCGCAACGCCATCTGTGCCAAGGTCCACCTAACTACCGATACGTGGACCAGTAAGCACGGTCAGGGGCGTTATATCTCCCTAACGGCACACTGGGTAAATGCAGTGGCGGATGGGCCTGAGGCGGATAGCAATTTGGCGCATGTCCTTCCACCACCGAGGATTGCAGGGCGCTTCAGTTTGCCTCCTGTTCCTAACTCCTCCTACTCCGCTTCCTCATCCTCTACCGCCTCCTCATCTGGACAGCGTAACACCTTCACCACCAACTTCAGCACGGCCAGGGGTAAACGACAGCAGGCAGTTTTACAACTTGCCTGTTTGGGGGACAAACCACACACCGCGCAGGAGTTGTGGAGGAGCATGGAACAGCAGACAAATGAGTGGTTGCTGCCAGCGAGCCTCAAGCCCGGCCTGGGCGAAATCTCATAGCAGCTCTGGGCCTAGCCGGTTTGACGCACATCCCTTGCCTGGCGCATGTGCTGAATTTGGTGGTGCAGAGGTTCCTTAAAAACTACCCCGATATGTCAGAGCTGCTGCAGAAAGTGCGGGCCGTTTGTGCGCACTTTCGGCGTTCTCACCCTGCTGCTGCTCGCCTGGCAGCGCTGCAGCGTAACTTCGGCCTTCCCGCTCACCGCCTCATATGTGACGTGCCCACAAGGTGGAACTCCACCTTGCACATGCTGGAAAGACTGTGCGAGCAGCAGCAGGCCATAGTGGAGTTTCAGCTGCAGCACGCACGCGTGAGTTGCTCTGCGGAACAGCACCACTTCACCACCAATAACTGGGCCTCCATGCGAGACCTGTGTGCCTTGTTGCGCTGTTTTGAGTACTCCACCAACATGGCCAGTGGCAATGACGCCATTCTCAGCTTAACTATCCCACTTCTATGCCTCCTTGAAAAAACAATTCGGGCGATGATGGAAGAGGATGTGGCACAGGATGAGGAGGAGGAGGATGAAGAGGTAACATTTCCAAGGCTTTCAGGGCAGTCATTCGCAAGGGGCTCCGAGGGTGGGTTCCTGCACACACAAACGCCAGGGACACAATTGTCCAGCAGGGGCACAGTTCTGGAGGATGAGGAGGATGAGGAGGAGGAGGAGCTGGAGGAGGAGATGGAACCATGTTCACAGCAGGGTGGCACCCAGGCCAGCTCATGGCCATCACTGGTGCGTGGCTGGGGGGATACAGAGGACACGGACGATACACCTCCCACAGAGGACAGCCTTTCGTTGCCTCTGGGCAGCCTGGCACACATGAGCGATTACATGCTGCAGTGTCTCCACAACGACCGCCGAGTTGCCCGCATTCTAACTTGTGCTGATTACTGGGTGGCCACGCTGCTGGATCCCCGTTACAAGGACAACGTACCGTCCTTAATTCACTCACTGGAGCGCGATCGCAAGATGCGCAAGTACAAGCGCACGCTGGTAGACGCCATGCTGCTGGCATTCCCATCTGACAGCGGGGCCGCAGTGGAAGCACAAGGCAGAGGAGGAGGAGGTCGCCAACGCAACCAGGGCACCGCCAGCACCTCAGAAGGCAGGGTTAGCATGGCCGAAATGTGGAAAAGCTTTGTCAGCACGCCACAACAAACAGCAGCACCAGCAGCTCAGATGGAACGTCTTAGCAGGAGGCAGCATTTTACCAACATGGTGGAGCAGTATGTGTGCACACGCCTACATGTAGTGAATGAGGGGTCTGCCCCCTTCAACTTCTGGGTCTCCAAATTGGGCACATGGCCTGAGCTTGCCCTTTACGCCTTGGAGGTGCTGGCGTGCCCTGCAGCCAGTGTATTATCTGAACGGGTATTTAGCACGGCTGGGGGCGTTATAACAGACAAGCGCAGCCGCCTGTCCAGAGACAATGTGGACAAGCTCACGTTCATTAAAATGAACCAGGCATGGATCCCACGGGACTTTTCCGTACCTTATGCAGAATAGCAATGGATACCGACCTTACCCACCCATTGTTCCATTTTTGCTCTTTCTCACTCTTTTGGGGTGTACCCTCATTTAAAATTTGTGAAAAGAAGCAGTGTTGGCTACCTCGTCCTCCACTCCTCCTCCACCGCCGCTTCCACCTACACCGCCCATAGGTGTGCGCAGCCTATTGCATTAAGGTGTGCACCCCAAAGTTGAAATTCACATGCATGTGTTTGCCAGCAGGGAGAGTAATGTATCGGGGCCATGTACCTGTAGGCAAAGAGAAATAGAGCAGAGCAGGTCCGAGGGAGATCTTTCCCATCTCCTCATTGGCAATGCTATGTGCCCTAGGTGATTAGGGTGTGCCCAGGCACACCCGGCACACCCTGTGCGCATGCCTATGTCACCGCCACATCCACCACCACCTCAACCTCCCTCCTACTCCATATGGGCCTCGTCCTTCAGAGATGAAGAAGAACATTGTTTTATTTTTCTGTTTTTTTTTTTGTTGTTTTAAGTTATTTCCCTATCCACATTTGTTTGCAGAGCACTTGCCATGCTCTTAATTACGTTTTGCTGCCATTTGCAGCACTCTAGCCCTTTCCTTTGGTGTTTTAGAGCCATTTTAGTGCCTTAAAGTTCGGGTCCCCATTGACTTCAATGGGGTTCGGTGTCCGGGAAAAGTTCGGTAAAAGTCCGGGACACGGACCCGGACTTTTTTTTAAAGTTCGGCCGAACCCGTCGAACACGGACATCTAGGTGTCCGCTCAACCCTATCGGAAACAATCATACCGCCAGGGAGGTTAATAAGGCTTACCTATAGGTACTGTAAATATCTCCTAAACTTGCACCGTTTAGGTGATATTTACTTTTAATGCAGCCGATGACGTCACCGGCGCATGCGCTCTGAAGAAATGGTCACCCGTGCCGTTCCTTCAGGCCCCTGTCCTGTCAACGGCGGCTCCCGCGCAGAACATACATTTTGGTGAAAGTGCATCAAGGATGCAACATGCAGGACTTATTTTAACAAATCACACCTAAAAACCTTAGGGCAGGAGTTCCCAAACTGTGGGTCGCGAGCTGCGTTTAAGTCGGTCGCGCTGAGCCGGAAATCACTGAGAGCGGGCCTGCTTAAATTGTGCTGCGCGAGCCCGCACAAATTACAGAGAGCCAGAGCAGTCAAATCGTGATGGATTCAGGACCCCGCCCACGCAGGTTACAGAGGCTGGTCTGCATTTTACGTGAGTAGGATACTTGCATCAGTGAGTACATATGTGGGCTGTTATGTAGAATATGTTCATGGGGTGCAGAGCCAGCTCCTTGGTCCTGATGGCGGCACCGGTGGTGGCTAGACTGGCAGCGGGATTCTCTCAGCTATAGCGGCAGAGACAGCAGCCTCTGTGTCATAGGAGGACCAGGTGGCCTGGCGGTTTCAGGAGTTCATGGCAGCTTCTGTGACCCCAGTAGAGGATCTGAACGAGAAAAGCCAGGACACCAAGACCAGCATAGAGCTTCTCATCATGTTGACTCTGGGTGAGGTGTGCTGGGCCCTGCAGAGGGCAAACAGGGCTTCCCCTTCACTGTGGACCGCTGGGAGAGGAAGGAGGGTGAGTGCCATATAGCCTGCTGATCACTGTCCTAGGGTAGTTTTCTGTCCTCTGCCTGCCTTATACTGTCTTTTAGGGTGCTGATTACTTACAACTCCGCTTATATGCCACAGGTTTCTGACCCCTCACTTAGAACATCAGGCCAGTGTACTCAATAATAAATTGAAAAGTAGTAAATTGATATTTTTAAATTTAACATCCCCCTCCCTTTAAAATATGCATTATTATTATTATTTGCATTTATATAGCGCCAACAAATTATGTAGTGCTTTACAATATTAAATTACAAGCAAGTGGGTCCCGAAAAAAAACTGTATTCAGAAGTGGGTCTCGGCCCGAAAAGTTTGGGAAGCCCTGCCTTAGGGTATTCTCTCCACAATGTTGACCTCTATAAAGCACTTAAAGAGGTTGTAAACCCTCTTTTATAACTTGTACCTATAGGTAAGCCTTTAATAAGGCTTACCTATAGGTACTGTAAATATCTCCTAAACTTGCACCGTTTAGGTGATATTTACTTTTAATGCAGCCGATGACATCATCGACGCATGCGCTCTAAAGAAATGGTCACCCGTGCCTTTCCTTCAGAGCTCTGTGCCGTGAACGGCATGCGCGGGAGTGATGTCATCGCGCCTCCGGCCAATCGGATGGCCGGAGGACGCAAACCAGGAAGCAGGACAGCCAAACATGTTGGCCATGTCAATGTTGAGCGGGTGGCACTGCAGGGGCTTAGTTCTAAGGTAAGTATTTCATAATGAGCTAGTATGCGATGCATACTAGCTCATTATGCCTTTGTCTTTTTTTTTCTTTTTTTGGGGGGGTTTACAACCTCTTTAAAGTATAACTAAAGGCAATTTTTTTTTTTTTTAGGCAAAGTGGAGAGGGATTAGCACCCTTTTCAGTTTCTTTTTGCTGTCTGTGCCCGCAGGGAGATTCATCCTCTCTATTTGTCCCCTAGAAATTCCTTTAATTTGCAGGGATTTCCTCTAACTTCCTGTTTGGCTTTGGGACAGGAAGTGAAAGGAAATCTCTGCAATAGGACACAGATGGGGAAAAAAAAAATCTGACATGGAGTTATAAGTTATAACCCTCCTTTGCTCTATCCAAAATAAAAATAAAAATGTTTTTTTCCCATAGTTCTACTTTATTATTGATTAGTGCTGCCCACACAGTTATTTGTATTCTCACACCATCAACATATCATTATCACATCTACCTGGAGGGCAGGGCCTAGTGACATCATCATGTCTGCCCAGAGAGCGAGGACTAGTGATGTCATCACGTCTACCTGGAAGCGCTGTTTGAGCTGTATTGGGTGATGAAGATGTCTAATCCTTAAGGGGACACTGAAAGTATCGTAGAAGACAAAACCCAAGCTCTACTGCTCTGTTAAATATACTGTATGTACCTGTATACCAGTGCTCCTGGCTGGGATAATTACTGCCAAAACATGAGTGCATGTTGAGTACAAGCCAGCTACTCGGTAAGTTCCGAAAGCCAAATCTTTTTTTTGCTACATGTTAAAAATACAGCGCATACAGCTAATGCATTTTGGCTGAAATGGCCCTAATCGTAGCATCATTATGATGCTATGGTTAAGGCCATTACAGCCGAAATGTATTAGCTGTATCCACTGTACTTTTAACATGTAGCAAAAATAAGATTTGAATTTTGGAACTTTCAGAGTAGCTGAATTATATTCAACACGGACTGAAAGTGACATTAAAAGCAATTATTTTTGAATAAAATATAAAATATCATGCTTACCTGCTCTAGGGGCACCCAGGCAGGTCCACTCCCAGACCGCTGTTCCACGTGTACATTTACATACAGAGCCGTGACTCATTCCCACCCCCTCTCTGTTCTTATTGGTTCACTGGCTGTGATTGACAGCAGCGGGAGCCAATGGCACCTGCTGCTGTCTCAGTCAATGAGGAGGAAGAGTCCCGGGAGAGCCAAGGCTCTTGTGCACATTGCTGGATCACAATGGGCCTCAGGTAAGTATTAGGGGGTTGGGGGGGCTGCTTCACAGAGAAGGTTTTTTTACCTTCATGCAAAGAATGTATAGAGGTAAAAAACCTTGAGCCTTTAGAACCACTTTAAGGAGACACTATACTTGTATATATTAACAAAGTTTTAAAGTGGTGCATTGCTTCCTGTGTGCACTTTTTTGTGAGTGGATAATCTTATTAATTTTAATAAAAGGTATTGGTTTTCTTACTATGGTAAACTTTTTTTCATGAGCAGAGAAGCAAGTGGAGGTTGTTTGACTCTGCAGGGATCTAACCAGGAACCTGTGAAGCAGAGTCCAGGAGTGGTGAGTTGGAGTACCTGGGAGTGGACCTCTTAAAGAAGAATATCCAATCACATGCAAGGAAAAAATGGATAAACACCAATTAATTATAACTTTATGACCACCCACCTAATATTGAGTAGTTTGCCCTTTTGCTGCCAAAGAGCCCATTTTGCCATCAAAACAACCCTGACCTGTTGAAGCATAGGTGCCACTAGATCCCAAAAGGTATACTGTGGTATCTGGCACCAAGCCATCAGTAGCAGATCCTTTAGGTCCTGTAAGTTGTGAGGTGGAGCCTCTACGGAGTACACTTGTTTTCCAGCATATCCCACAGATGCTCCATTGGATTGAAATCTGGAGAATAAGGAGGGCAAGTTACCACCTCAAATTCTTGATTGTGTTCCTCAAACTATTCTTGAACCATTTTTGCAGTGTGGAAAGCACATTATCCTGCGGAAAGAGGCCAAAGCCATCAGAGAATACCGTTTCCATGAAGGAGTATACTTGGTCACCAACAGTACAACAGTATTTAGGTGGTTCGTGTCAAGTAACACTCACATGAATGGCAGGACCCAAGGTTTCTCAGCAGAACATTGCCAATGCATCATACTGGTTCTTCCAGCTTGCATTCTTCTCAACTGCATCCTGGTGGGATCTCTTCCCACACACACACACTCCCAGCCATCCACATGATGTAAAAACATGATTAGTCAGACCAGGCCACCTTCTTCCCTTGCTCCATGGTTCAGTTCAGATGCTAATATGCCCATTGTAGGTGCTTTGGTCTGTAGACATGGGTCAGCATGGGCACCTGACTGGTCTGCAGCTAGGCAGCCCCATACACAAAAAACTGCAATGCACTGTGCATTCTGACACCTCTCTATCAGAACCAGCAGTATATTTTTCAGTATTTTGAGCTACAGTAACCCTTCTATTGGATAGGACTACATGGACCACTTTCGGTCAGTCCTGACCTCTGCAGACCGGGAACATCCCATAAGAATTGCAGTTCTGGACTTGCTTTGACCCAGTCTTCTAGCCATTACAATTTGGCCCTTGTTAGAGTCTCTTAAATCTTTACGCTTGCCTGTTTTTTCTGCTTTCAACACATCAGCTTCAGGGATAATATGTTTACTTTCTAATATATCCCACCCATTTTCAGGTGCCATTGTCACAATATAATCAATGGTATTCATTTTACCTGTCAGTGGTCATATTGTTATGGCTGATCGGTGTTTAAGGATTGATTAACTAAAGACAAAAAAGCTTGTTCCCTTTGCAGGGGAATTTTTACTTTGCAGGGGGATTTTTCATTAGCTTCGTGAACGTGGGGTAAAGTTCACCTTGCAAAGAATACCCAATTTTGTGGGGAAAAAAACAGTATTTTTGCTTGCACATGATTGGATGGCTATAACAAATTAATTGTTTTATAAATAAAGGCAATCTCCTCTGCCCTAAGTCCATGATCCAATACACGAACAAACAAAAAGAAACTCTCTACACTCGGATGGAATCACATGGATCCCGATTTATTGAGGCAAAAAGGCACTATACAGTCCCCGCCTTTGGGACCCCCCCCCCCCCCCAACAAGTTTCACCCAAAAGGACTTGCTCATCTGTGTACTTAGTGCTTTCTCAAGGTATACTCATCTTTATGAATAAGCCCTTTTGGGTGAAACGTGTTAGATGGGGGGGGGATTCCCAAATACGGTCTGTACAGTGATTGTTTGCTTCAATAATCAGGATCAATGTGATCCCATTGGAGTACAATATAATAATGTTACCAAATGTGTTGGACCACGACCAATGGACAGACATGGCTTTTCATTGACCAGTACAAGGTGTTAATCACTGGTGGTCTTTGCTGGGTTCAATATGTTGATATTCACTGATAGCAAGGAAAGGGGGATTACTGGCTGTATATTTTGGTCATGCGGATTGTTATGTTCATTGGGATTGATTTTATTAAAGGACACTTGGCCGTTCACTTTGTAAGGGAAGTTTCACTTTGCAAGGAAATTTGTCCCAAAGCTTAACGAACAAGGTGAAGCTCTACGGACCTCCATCATCCAATTTTGTAAAAATTGTGTTTTTTTTTTTCCCTGGATGTGGTTCTTTGCAAGGTGAACTTTTATTACATTCAGTAAAGTAAGGGAAAAATCTCATCCCAAAGGGAAAAATTCCCTGCAAAGTGAACAAACCTATTTGCCTTTTTGTAAATCAACCCTTAACCACAGCCCCTCTCATTGTGGGACGACGTCCCAGGGACACCGATCTCGGGAAAGAACCATCAAGGCGTTCTATACCTATGTGATCGGCTGTGTCCAATCACAGCCGATCACATGTAAACACGGAAATGACGGTAATCTGCTTTTCTCGCCTAACACTGGCAGAGTGGGAGGAGAGGAGAGCCGATCAGCAGCATCTTCTTGCAAGAGAGACTTGTACAGGTAATCAGAGCAATGATCATCAGTGCCCTGATTATCAGTACAGCCCCAACAGTGCCCATCAGTGATGCCAATCACTGACCATCTGTGATACACATCTGTGCCTATCAGTAATGCCAATTTGTGCAATCAGTGATGCCAATCTGTGCTGCCTATTAGTGGCCATCAGTGCCTGCTCATCAATGCTGCCCATCAGTGCCGCCTATTAATGCCCAACAGTCTTGCCTATCAATGCCTATCAGTGCCACCTATCAGTGCTCATCAGGGCTGCATATCAGTGCCACCTATCCATGCTCATCAGTGCCCCCATCGGTGCTCATCAGTGCTGCATATAAATGCCATTTATTAGTGCCCATTAGTGTGGCATATTAGTGCCTCCTCATCAGTGCCATCCCATCAGTGCCCTTCAGTGCCATCCCATCAGTGCTCATAAGTGCCACCTCATCAATGTGTAATATAGGTATCAGCGCTTCTTTAAATTAGTTGTAACCTTCCTATAATGTCCTGTGTCACTTTGCACTTGATGTTTTGGCACTTTATTTACCACCTCATCAATGCCCATCAGTGCAGCCTATCACTGCCCATCAGTGTCACCTCATTAACGCACATCAGTGAAGGAGAAAAATTACCCTATCTAAAAAAATTTGTGACAGAAATTAAGAAAACCTTTTTTTCTTTTTTTTTAATAATGACCCTTAAGGGTTACAGTGAACCTACCATCCAATTGCATTTGTACCAACCGATTCTGATCACTATGCATTGCCGTTTTTCATCTTCTACATTGTAGGTTTTCTACTTTTATAAATATACTTATCTATGCATTATTACACCATGTGGAGGCTTTCTTTTGTTTTCTGAGTACCAGAGTTCTGGGGAAAGGACGCATATCCGAGTGAATGTGTCTTACTGGAGGAGAAGGTTATTGGTGATGGTCATTTCCCACGAGATTTTAACCTACTGCCTGTATGACTCTGTGCCAAAGGAATAAAGAGTCCACATGTTCCGGTAAGCGCTCCTGAGTTTATTGTGATGGCAGCTACACTGGTGGAGATTTACCTGCTCTTCCACTTGGAAATATGATGAACAAACACTAGGAGATCAATATTCTTACTCCTTGGACACTTTTTCTTCACTAAATTGACTTTATAACTGCACCTTAATATAAGTTCTTAATTTGGTTTGGTGAAAACACCACATTTACACTGTTATTGTGTGAGCTATCTCTAAGTTGTGGAGGTGGTCAATACTCATTGAGTGGTATAGTGACCCCCACATTAGATAGAACCAGGGCTTTTTTTCACAGAGAATAGGTGCAGGAATTCCCCCTTTTCAAGTCACCCCTTGTCTCCACCCCTAACCACCTCCGAGCACCGTTTCTTTGTTCAACCCATTACCCACCTCCGAAGACCACCCCTTTTAGATAATACAGTAACATTTGTGGTACTAACTAATTTGTATTGGGATTGTTAATGATAATAAGAAAAGCAGTAGAATAGATCCCCTGCAGCCAGCAACAATGGACCACTCACAACAAAACACCCCCCTCCCTAGCAGCAACAACAGATTTCCTCGCAGCCAGCATCAGCAGACCCTCTGGAAGAATAGATTCCCCCCGGGCCCCCCAGCAACAATGGACCACCTACAAGTAAATACCACCCCCTTCCTCAGCAACAATAGACCTCTGGAAGCAACAACAGATCTTCCAGCAGCCAGCAACAATAGACCTCTTCCTCAACAGTAGATCCCTCCCAGAAACGACTGACCCCCCCCCCTAGCAACAATAGATCCCCTGCCAGCAACAACAGATCTCCCCAGCAACAGACCCCCCTGCAATAATAGATTCCCTCCAGTGACATTAGATCCTCAGCAACCAGCATTAACAGACCCTGCAGCCCACCTCCAGCACCCCGTGCCATTACATACATTCAGTCCTGGAGGTGCCGGAACTGCGTTCCCCCGCGTTCCCGCTGAAAAAAAAACCCTGGATAGAACATTGATATTCAGCTCCTGGATGACTTTGCACTTTAATTTTTCTCATTTCGCACAGTATGCAGTAGACACTTTTTCATTTGTTTACTAACCTATCTTCTTCATATGTAAATGGATGACTTCTGAGCCAGGACTAGTATAGGTTTTATGCATTGGGAGATTTATGTTTCCTAGTATGTGAAGATACATATCATATTGTTTTGTTGTTATATTATATGCACTTAGCACCTTTAAGTGTATACACTTTAATAACTATTACACAAGGGGGAGGAATCCAACTTTATAGGTTCTGAGTGCGGCACATATAAGGATTATATAAGTTAGTAACAATATTGTTGTATTGGAGCGCCTGCAGCCTCTTTTTCTTCTTCCTTGGTAAGTGCAGTAATCCATCCTAAATCTATTCCTTATACTGCCTTTTGAAATTTCCAAAATGCAGCAATTTAGAAAGTGGACAAAAGGTTTAGAACTGTAAAACATTTTTTGAAAGATAAATAGTGCATTTTATATACAACTATATAGATCAGACCAAGATGAGGGAGACGTGTAAAGGAAAGAGGAACAGAGGGATTTTGGTCCAAATCAGGGACAGCAACAGTTTGGAGCTATGGGTGAGGGTTTACATGTATTGATATTATAATGCAAAAATGTAACATTTGTGACTTAGGTTATTCTGATCAAAACTCCCAGTATGATGCCTGAATGGGACTGCTGATCACAAGGGGGTTCCACAGACCTCCAAAGGACAAAATAAGTGTCCAAACGAGACCTCTCTCAAACTGGTGAGCTGGCGTCTCTGTTATTTGATAGATGAGCTATTGTATTTGAGAATACTGATGTACTGATTTTGTCATATTTGTAAGAGTGGCTTTCTTTGAATTATTATTATTATTATACAGGATTTATATAGCAAAACAGTTTATGCAGCGCTTAACAAAATGAAGGAAGACATTACAGTTACAATAACCTTGGTACAGGAGGAATCAGAGGACCCTGCTCATTAAAGCTTACAATCTAAAAGGGAGAGTCAATTGATACAAAAGGTAATAGCTGTGGGGGGTGAACTGTTTGAGAAAGTGAAACCGTGTATTAGTTAGAAGCCAGATAGGCTTCTTTGACCTCCCTGGCGGTATTCCCGAGTGTGGCTCGGGGTAGGATTTCACTCCCATAAGCGGTAACCCCGAGCCACACTCGGGGTACCGCTAGGGAGCATCGCTGGATCCTTGTAGAGGTTACTTACCTTGTCACGGGATCCTGCAATGTGTCTCTTCGGCATACGGCGGCCGGATCTTCTGCCCGATTCTGGAAAACCCCCGGCTTCCGTCTCCTGCGACGTGACGCTCGCAGGGGGGTGGAACCGGTGGCAAATTTGAAAAGTTATACACACACAAGCGCACTGATTTCATTGCAAAATAAAATAAAATGATATTAGTTTGCCCCCCAGTGCCCTTTCCTGCAGTTTTACTGTATTTTTTATACACATGTGCGTTCTTCTTTATAACATCTCGGGTATGATAAAGTTTGAAACACAAAATCAAAAATTATAATAATAATAAATAACTATAAATAAGTTAAAGAGTATATATATGTATATATATATATATATATATATATATATATATATATATATATATATACATACACATATATATACATACACATATATATATATATATATATATATATATATATATATATATACACAGTAAATATATACACAGACAGTATATATATATATATATATATATATATATATATATATATATATATATATATATAGATATACACAGATAGATAGATAGATAGATAGATAGATAGATAGATAGATAGATAGATAGATAGATAGATAGATAGATAGATAGATAGATAGATAGATAGATAGATAGATAGATAGATAGATAGATATGTATGTATATATATATATATACTCTTTAACTTATTTATAGTTATTTATTATATTATAATTTTTGATTTTGTGTTTCAAACTTTATCATACCCGAGATGTTATAAAGAAGAACGCACAGTAAAAAAAATCATATGTAAATAGGTGGTTTGGGCTGCTCGTCCTTAAGAATTACATGCAAAATAATTGTACCGCTTTCAGCACCTAAAATCTGAAAGAATCATACCGCCAGGGAGGTTAAAGAAAAGGTTTTTCAGGGATCGTCTAAAGATGGATAGATTATGAGACAGTAGGACAAACTGGGATAGGGAGTTCTAAAAGATGGTAGAAACTCAGGAGAAATCCTGGAGGCGAGCATGGGAAGAGGTGACAAGGGAACTACAGAGCAGGAGGTCTTGGGAGGACCGAAGAGAGCGGCTCGGTTGATATTTTGAGATCAGATTAGTGATGTAGCTGGGGGCAGAGCTGTGGATGGCTTTGTAAACTATTGTTAGTACTTTGAATTTTATTTGTTGGGTGAGTGGAAGTCAGTGGAGGGATTGGCAGAGAGGGGTGGAGGACACTAAACGGTTGGTAAGGTAGATGAGTCTTGCAGCAGCATTCATTATGGACTGAAGGGGGGATAGTCTATGTAAAGGAAATCCAATGAGGAGGGAGTTGCAGTAGTCGAGGAGAGAGATAACCAGGGAGTTAATAAGAAGCTTGGTGGTGTTGTTGGTTAAAAAGGGGCATATTCTAGAGATCTTGCGGAGGTTAAGGCAGCATGATTTGGACAGGGATTAGATGTGGGCCTGAAAGAACAGTTCAGATAGAGTCCAGCGTTACCCCTAGCACCCTGAAATACGTGGAAGGACCGATAGTTGTGCCATTGATCTTGACAGACTGAATGGAGACAATGCACACTGTAGTAATAAAATTAACTGCATTCGGATTCATAGTGTCTTTACTAAAGCAAATGAACAATAGGCAATCATTTACTGAAATGCAGACTATCTTCATTGGCACACACAGCAGGTGTTGGGACCCAACACACCACTGGACACTTGCCTCATTGGAAACGCACATCAGGTGGTTCAATCTCACCAAGTTGGCTCTCATGAAATCTTCAGGAAATATGCCTGGTATTAAAGCGATATTAAACCCAAAAACCAAACATTTATTACATTACAGCTTACAATTTCTTAGATGTCAAAGGAAAGAAAATGTGCTATAAATAATCTATAACATCAGAGCTGCAACTTGATTGTGAGGTAGACACAAAGTAACAAACCTAACTGGAATAAAGTTGCGCTATGCTACAAACACAGTAAACCAATAAATTGTGAATCAAACCGATGTACACTGTGTAAATTGATCCATGAGTAAGAAAGTCCTTTCACTGTGATTCACAGTGATGCGACCTCCACCAAATCATGAATGCCTGCTAACCAGATAAATTGGACCTAATGGGTGAGAGGTCAGTAACACATTTGGCTTAACCCATACAGGGCCTCTTAATCCTCCAAGAGGGATAAGCGATTATGGATGCAGTCTCCCTTAAGAGCCATGCAGCAATGGTCCAACTTCAGATCCTCTTGCATAGTGACATCCCCCAAAAATGTAATAGAAACTTCACAATAGTATAAAACCACTTATAACTTTATTTGCTAATTAAAAGTTGAACTAAACCACATGTAAACAACATAATTGGCTGGCTAATACACTCTCACTCGTCCTTCTGGGATCACAATACGTGACGTCAGCATGCTGCTCAACACAATGCGTTTCGTCACAATCTGACGTCGTCCTGGGGCACCTAATGTAGTTACCACATCTAATGATTGGTAAGCTGCAATATATAAAATTTTTGGCTTAGTGCTTAATGCCACTTTATTACAGGCAGCTTTACCCACGATAAGCACTGAAAGTGCTGATTATGCCCGCCCTTTCTGGCCCCCTCCTTCATTCATGTCAGTTTTTCATTCATTTGCCCATCATCTATTCATTGAGCGCTTCAAGTATCCCCCAGGGCACGTGTCATACATGCCTGGATACCCAACTGGGTAAGTATGCTATACAATAATGCCTGGTTGTACGAAATGCAGGTAGTATTGATAAAAGTTTAACCCCTTCACACCTAAGGGTAAAACAAATTTTAATGCCTAAGCACAATTTTGCAACTTTGACATGTGTAAGTAAAGCTGTACATATCATCACAACTACTTTGTGTATACAGATGAATTATACCTTGTTTTTCTTCAGGACAATTTGGGATTCCATTTAGTGGTAAATGGTTATGGATATATCCTGATTTAGTATTATTATTATTTTTTTTTTATTATCAAAGGAAAACTGTCCCAAGATAGTAAAAAAAATAAATAAAAATAAATGTTGCTGTATATTTCTAGTTACTACCATAACCTAGCACCAAAGAACAACCCAGAATAAATTCTCCTGCTCCAGACGATCGCAGTTATACCACATATATGTATGTTATTTGTGGGTTGTACCCATAGTACAGCCCAGAAACAATAGTGCGCATTTTGTTTTGTTTTTTTGTTTTTTTTTGTCCTGCCTAAAACACACTGACACCAACTGACACTAATACAAATTTAAAAATATAATTTTTTTAAAACCTGCCCAAAATATACTGACCTTTGACCCTGTCCTTTGACCCTTACATGACCCAAACACTGACCTAGATCAAACCTTGATTTAGGATTTTTGTCTTTATTATTATTATTATTATTATGTATTTTATTTTTTACACAACCCTCTACAAGAAAAAAGAAAGATACAATGTATCTTTCCTCCCCATTTACAGAGAGAGAAACACAGGGATGGGCTTCACAGTGACTGATCACTGTGGTAGCCAATCAGAGGCCAGGAACCGCTGTGCAGTGCGCTACCAGCACAAAGACAGATACGCATATAAGAGGCCCCACGGCAAAATGCCCAGTCCAGTGAGGCCGCATATATGTGTTATATCTGAGTCAAGGGGTTAAACAAGTGAAATATCATACGATACCAGTAAATTATAATTCTGCTTTAGAAAACAATTCTAGGCTTCATATTGCATTGTGTTAAATTACCCTTGCAGAGGCTAGTTCCTATGTTTGAACAAAAAAAAAAAAAAAAAAAGAAGAAGAAGAAGCTGACTTCGGGGAAATAATGACAGACTTAAAAATGTCTTGTTCAGACACGGGGAGAGGAAACATAAACTGGTCTAAGGGGAGACACATCTTAAGGCAAAGAGCATCCTGCCATTCTTCCAAGTCACTGACTCACAATTTCGACTCGCAGGGCATCTCTGCTTCTGGAGACAGAGGCAGGGGAGTAGAAATCGAACACAACCGCGGCTGCACAGAAGTGACATAGAGCCGCTCTATTGTATACTCTGCCGCATTGTCATCTAATGGACAACTTTTACCAAAGAATCATTATGCATGATTCAATTCCATGGTCTGGTATTTACTTGCTTCATTTGTAGTGTTAGATACCCTTAGTATGTTAGTCTATGTAAAAAAATTGGAAGAGGTTATGAAGATGCTTTTTTTATTATTATTATTATTAATATTATTATTTTATTGTAAAATTACTAAAACTAACAAAGAAATCTGGGTTAAAAATCATAATCCCTAGACCAGTGGTCTCCAAACTGCAACCCAAGGACCGGATGCGGCCCTCTGCTTGCCTCTATCTGGCCCTTGGGGTACTAAGTTTTCCACCAATTCAAGGAACTCTTCCTCCCACTGATACAAAAGATGGGGCACTATTCCACCCACTAATACCAATGATGGGGCACTATTCCTTTCACTGATACCAAAGATGGGGCACTATTTCCCCCAGTGATTCCAATGGTTGAGCACTATACCATTGACTGATACCAATGATGGGGCACTATTCCTCCCACTGATACCAAAGATGGGACACTATTCCTCCCACTGGCATCAAAGATGGGGCACTATTCCTCCCACTGGCACCAATAATAGGCACTATTCCCCCAGTGATACCAATGATGGGGTGCTTTTCCACCCACTGATGCCAAAGATGGGGCACTATTCCTCCAACTGATACCAATGATAGGGCACTATTCCACCTACTGATGCAAAGATGGGGCACTATTCCTCCAACTGACACCAATGATGGGCCACTATTCCCCCCACTGATACCACTGATGGGGCACTATTCCCCCACTGATACAAATGATGGGGCACTTTTCCCCCCACTGACACCAATAATGGGGCACTATTCCACCCACTGACACCATTGATGGAGCACTATTCCACCCACTGACACCATTGATGGGGCACTATTCCCCCACTGATACCAATGATGGAGCACTATTCCCCCACTGATACCAATGATGGGGGACTATTCCTTCCACTGATACCAATGATGGGGCACTATTCCCCCCACTGACACCAATGATGGGGCACTATTCCCCCCACTGACACCAATGATGGGGCACTATTCCTCCCACTGATACCAAAGATAGGGCACTATTCCTCACACTGACATCAAAGATGGGGCACTATTCTTCCCGCTGATACCAATGATGGGGCACTATTCCCCCACTGATAACAATGATTGGGCACTATTTCCCCCCACTGTAACCAATTATGGGGCGCTATTCCCCCCACTGACACCAATGATGGGACACTATTCCTCCCACTGATACCAAAGATGGTGCGCTATTACCCCCACTGATACCAATGATAGGGCACTATTCCCCCCTTCCCCCACTGATGCTAATGATGGGGCATTATTCCCCCGACTGATACCAATGATGGGACAATATTACCCCCCACTAATCCCAATGATGGGGCACTATTCCTTCTACTGACACCAATGATGGGGCACTATTTCCCCCACTGATGCCAATGATGGGAACCTATTCCTCCCACTGATTCCATGATGTAGCGCTATTTAACTCACTGATGCCAAAGATAGGGTACTATTCCTCCCACTGATAACAATGATGGGGTCGCTATTCCACCCACTGGTGCCAAAGATGGGGCACTAGTCCTCCCACTGACACCAATAACGGGGCACTATTCTCCTGCTGATACATAAGATGGGGCACTAACTCTCCCACTGATACCAAATATGGGGCACTATTCCCCCACTAATACCCAAAATGGGGCACTAATTCTCCCACCGATACCAAATATGGGGCACTATTCCCCCAACTGATACCTAAGATGGGGCACTATTCCTCCCACTGACACCAATGATGTCAATGCCCAACTATCGGTTCCCAGTGCAGCATCCAGCCCACAGTCTCAGGGATCAACTTAAGGTCACTATTCAAACATCTCCAAAGACAGCTGCCTCCTACCAGCTTCCTTCTGACTCAAACCAGTGAGTGAGATGGTGCCTATCTGGACCAAATCTCTTGTGATGTGGTTCTGCAGTTAGTTCTGAGTCCATGTAAACCTTTATTTCTGACCCTTCTTAGACCTCCTAGAGCCTCCTAGAGCAGCTGTTCAGTTCATGGGCTGCCTGGCTGCAGCAGCCCCTGCACCTCTGGAACTATCCTGGGAAGAAGGAACCCTACTCTCCGGTGTCTTAGAATATTCATCCACACTCCAACCAACTACTAAAGACTTCTGTTACAAGGACAGGCTGAAGCCCAATAAATATTCAGGCTGGTTGATTTTGAGCCCCCCCCCCCTCTAAGCTCTGGAAGCTTCTTCCAGAGGAAAAGGGAAGCAGTCAAACTCCCAACCCATGAGACCTTAAACAGGCCAGAACAAACAACTTACTACCCCTTTGGTTACATAAGGAGCCAAAGCTAAATTTGCATAGCAACCCATGCTAGGGGGTGCTATATCTACAAAGTGAACAGCCTTTATTAATTTAAAGCGGTTGTAAACCTAAAAAAAACCCCAAAAAACCCTGCAAGACAAAGGCATAATGAGCAAGTATGCATCGCATACTAGCTCATTATGAATTACTTACCTTAGAATGAAGCCCCGACACCGACCCCCGGACACCGCTGTGGGAGCTGACATGATCCCTCGGCGTCTATTCCGGGTTCGGCAGCTCCGGTGCTGTGATTGGCCGGAGGCGCGATGACGACAATTCCGCGCATGCGCTCGGGAGTCATTTTCCGTCCCGGTTTAGGAGATATTAATTGTACCTACAGGTAAGCCTTATTATAGGCTTACCTGTAGTTAAAAGTGTCAAAAAGCGGTATACTACCGCTTTAAGCCCACTGATTCCCCAAATAGTAAAGGAAGGATGAATATGGCATTTCTGGAACATGCACCTTCACCTCCTGTAGTTTAACTCTTCTGAGTTCCTTTGAGGTAGCCATTTAAGGACAGGTACTATACCATAATACAGGAGTCCATGTATTGTTTCTCTAATGATGTGGACATTTTTTTTTTAAAAATTCATCATCAAGGCTTTCTTCAGTGGGAATGCTGGGGAAATGACTATGGCCAGTACCGAATAGAGACGCAGCTGCAGCAACCATCCTAACAAATGGACAATGGGAAGATTTGTATGCCTAGGTTACAATACAGGATACAGATCACTTATGATCTGTGCTCTTTCTCCGGATTATCAATGATAAGTGATTGTTCTAGTATTGGCTTTCTGACAATGCTTGGAATGAAGCCATTTTTATTAATTTAGTTATTTTTGCTGATCTTAAAGGTCTTCTATCATGTTAATGATGTATTGGTCTGTGGTACCACCAAACAATAATTACAGAATGTTCCTAATAGTAAACCATTTGTCACAATCAGACCGAGCTACAACAACCTTTTGTAAAGCAATAGAACGAATTAGCTGCCTAGCAATACACCTTTATGCTGACCAATTAAAGGGCAATACACATGGAAGAAAACGCAGTATGAAATTTTATTATGAGTTATTATGGGGCGGCTATTATAAATTGCAAATTTCATTGCTGGGATTTCGAACTGCACGTGCTGCATTTATATATACTGGTTCATTAAGTGGATTGTAGTCTTAAAGACACTGTTTGGATTCTCAATTAATCAAGTAGGACATGCTTTATTTTTTTTTTTATTATAGGCATTTATATAGTGTTGACAATTTATACAGCACATTTACATGTTATGAATTCACATCAGTCCCTGCCCTCAAAGAGCTTACACTCTAAGGTCCCACATGCATATATGGATTGACCGATTATCAGCAAAGCCAATATATCGAGAGCCGATATGCACTTTACCCGATATATCGGAATCGACCCCGTAGGTTACCGACATTGCCAATATTTCGGAAAGTGCTTGTACCGGAGTGATGCCTGCAGCTAGAGGCATCACCCCAGTACCGGCGTCCATAGCCGACGGTCGGCTGTCTTGTAATGACAACCGATGCGGCTGAGAAGCCACTCGGCCGTCATTACAAGGAGCGGGAGGGCACGTTCCCCCCTCCCGCTGCTTTTCGCAGCTTGCCCAGGTCTCCAGTCTCACTGGGAGACCCGGGCAACCAGCCTACACGGCCGCCAAAGACCCGATCAAAGCCACATCCGGTTCTGATTGAGTCTCCATGCAAAAACCCGGAAGTGATGTCATGACATTACTTCCGGGTACTGGCGAGACTTTCATAAAAATGACAGCATTCAAAACGAATGCTTTTAAGTGCAGAGGAGGGGTTTGGGGTCTTTTAGACCCCCCAGATCGCTCCAAAAGAGTACCTGTCAAGAAAAAAAAAAAAAATTAAATGTACAAAAATATCGGCCGATACCAATATGCATTGGCCAAAATAGCGGTATGGGCAACGAAAAACCGATATCGGGCGATCATTAATATATACACATACTAGGGACAATTTACCTTACTATCATGTCTTTTGAGTGTTGAAGGAGACCTATACAAGCACAGGGAGAGCATGCAGACTTCATTCAGCTAGGATTCAAACCAGGCACTCCAGTGCTACAAGCCAAAAGTGATATCCACTGAACCACAGTTATTAACCACTTCTGGACCGGAAGGATTTGCCCCCTTAATGACCAGGCCATATTTTGCGATTCGGCACTGCGTTATTTTAACAGAAAATTGCGCGGTCGTGCAATGCTGTACCTAAATAAAATTGATGTCCTTTTTTCCCCACAAACAGAGCTTTCTTTTGGTGGTATTTGATCACCTCTGCAATTTTTATTTTTTGCGCTATAAACAAAAAAAGAGCGACAATTCTGAAAGAAAAAAAAAACAATATTTTTCACATTCTGCTATATAACCTTCCCAAAAAAAAATTAAAAATCTACATTTTTTAACATTTTAGGCCAATTTGCTTTCTGCTACATATTTTTGGTAAAAAAAGAAAATGCAATACGCGTATTTTGATTGGTTTGCACAGAAGTTATTGCGTCTACTAACTATAGGAAAGATTTATGTCATTTTTATTGTTTTTTTTTTTTTTTTTTTTTACTTGTAATAGCGGCAATCTGCGATTTTTTGCATGACTGCGACATTGCGGACAGATCAGACCCCTGACTGACATTTTTGACACTTTTGGGGGGGACCAGTGACATTACTACAATAATCAGTGCTACAAATATGCATTGTTACTGTAATAATGACACTGGCAGGGAAGGGGTTAACAGTGTGGTTGCTCAAGGGGTTAAATGTGTACCTAGGGGCGTGTTTTTAACTGTGGGGAGGGTGTGGCTTGTGAAATGACCATAGAGACCTGTGATCCTATATAGCACATTATGAAATACTTACCTTAGAATGAAGCCCCCACACTGTCGCCCGGACACCGCTAAGGGAGCTGTCATGTAGCCTCTGTGTCTCTTCCGGGTTCGCGTCACTCCTGCGCATGAGCCTGGGAGTTCACTTTCTGGCAAGGAGCCGGCAAGGAGCTCTGAAGGTCCGCGGGACCTTCAGAGTGCATGCAGCCGCTGGTGTTAGCGGCTGCATGCATGGTGAATATCTCCCAAACCGTGCAGGTTTAGGAGATATTAGTTTTACCTACAGGTAAGCCTTATTATAGGCCTTATTATAGGCTTACCTGTAGGTAAAAGTTAAAAAGTGGAGTATACTACCGATTTAAATACATGTTATGTACATTATGTACATTGGAATGGTGGGAATATGTAAATAATGAAAGTAAGGGCTCTTTCACACAGGCAATCTGATCAGATCTGCCTGTCAGTTTTTTAGGCGGATCTGATCCTCCATGCAGCTCTATGGGGCAGTGGATGGCAGCAGAGACACCTCCGCTGACACCCGCTGCCATCCGCATCCGATCCTGTCCGTGAAATCTGGACGGATGGAAACCCTATTTTTCCATCCGTTCAGGGATCGGATCAGATCGGATGAGAGCGGACAGGCGGTCCTCTCTCATCCGATCCCCCATAGAGAGCAGCGGGAGCTGTGACACCTTCCTCTCCGCTCTGCAAGTGGAGACGGAGCTGTCATCCGCTGGCTCAGCGGGGATCGGCGGATCGATCCCCGCTGAGCAGCATGGATGCGCCTACGGAGGCGGACCGTGTGAAAGAGCCCTAAACAAAACATCAGTGGTTCATTTTCTACATGTTTTAAATTGCTAATGTCTAAGTTTTTATTTTTTTATTTTACTGTAAGGTGTCTTTTTATATAAAGTTTGCATAGCTGTATCTACCATTTTGAGAATGTTATGTAGCAGAAAGTAAAAAATATATATATATTTTTTTTTTCAGAATTGTCGCTCTTTTTTTGTTTATAGTGCAAAAAATAAAAATCGCACAGGTAATCAAATACCGCCAAAAGAAAGCCCTATTTGTGGTAAAAAAAAGGACGTCAATTTTATTTGGGTACAACGTCGCACGACCGCGCAATTGTTCGTTAAAGTAACGCAGTGCCGAATCGCAAAATATGACCCGGGAAAATCTTCCGTTCCAGAAGTGGTTAATCACTGCACTGGAATATATGTTTTCTGTCCTGCAGACTTTATTCCCTTGGGCTGTCATTTTATTATTGTTGTTATTATATGTATTTCTTCACATTTTTTGTTCAGTTTATTATGGGATATCTATTATGCGATTTGGTTTAGCGCTGCACTTTCTTTGATTATCTGTTTATTGCAATGACACGTCCATTGTAGTGCGAGCAGCTGGAGATACATTGGAATTAGCGCAGTTTCTGCACATTTCGCACAGATTAAAAAAAACTCAAATTGTGGCAACATCACTACATGCTTTTCTGCAGCTTCTCCATTGAAGTCTATTGAATCAAAAATGCAAAAAAAAGCAGCGTTTTTCGTTAAAAAAAAATAAAAAATAAGTCCCTGACTATTTAAAAAAATTCAGAGGCACAAAAATGCATTGATGTGAACGTGTGCCAAAGGAACCCATGTTAAAAAAAGTGTTCTGCATGTCTGTAAAAAACATGAAACACACATTGTTTGAAAGGAACCTAAAAACGCACCAAAAATGCAACCATGGTGCGATTACGATGCATATTTTGACATGGGCTGATGCGTTTTGATGCATTTTTAAAATTAATTTCAATAGGAGGATGTGTGCTTTTGAAAAGTGCATCAGAGATGCACCATGCAGGACTTTTTAAAATGCACCGCACCCGCAGCTCAGTGGTTTGAAGAATCCCATAGGATTGATAGGATTGCGTTTAAAAATGCAGCAAAGTCGCATCAATGTGAAAGAGCCCTTAGGGTTTTTTTTTTTTTCTATGTTAAATGAAAGAATAGCTAAAAGCACTCTTAAATACATATGAAAAAAAAAGACCAGACCCACTCTTGTACAGAAATTTGCCATTCGTTTCTCTTTGCAATCATCATGAGGGAACAATGTGACAGTTGTTACAGTTGACCTTTCAGTAACTTTACAAGTCTGCATGAATATATTCCTGACATGTCACAATGTACGCCAACATTATGATCTTTCAAATAAGCCGTACCTTATCATTTATAAGAAGCCCTTGAGCTCCAAGCAAGTGACTTTGCCTAGGCTGAGATGATGTCAAGCATTTTCATGTTCTTCTCTCCCCCAATGATTAGATTGCAACATTGCAACTTTGTTTCAACTCAAAAGGTGACAGGTAAGAGCAAGGGCTAATCCGTGTCAAACATTTGTGAATTAGCCACTTCAGCCCCAGGAAGTTTACCCCCCCCCCATGGGCGTCCGCATAGGGGGGCAAGCGCCCAGCCACCCTGGATATTTGCTGGCCTGCTCTAAGAGGGAATCTATAGGGACCCTGGCCTGCTCTAAAGGGGGATCTATGGGGGACCCTGGCCTGGCCTGCTCTAAAGGGGGAGCTATGGGGGACCCTGGCCTGGCCTGCTCTAAAGAGGGGCTATGGAGGACCCTGGCCTGCTCTAAAGGGGGATCTATGGGGGACCCTGGCCTGGCCTGCTCTAAAGGGGGAGCTATGGGGGACCCTGGCCTGGCCTTCTCTAAAGGGGGAGCTATGGGGGACCCTGGCCTGCTCTAAAGGGGTATCTATGGGGGACCCTGGCCTGCTCTAAAGGAGGATCTATGGGGGACCCTGGCCTGGCTTGCTCTAAAGGGGGATCTATGGGGGACCCTAGCCTGGCCTGCTCTAAAGAGAATCTATGGGGACCCTGGCCTGCCTTAAAGTTGATCTATGGGGATCATAGCCTTCTCTAAAGGGGGTCATATTGGCTATATCTATATCTATATCTATCTCTATATATATATATATATATATATATATATATATATATATATATATATATATATATATTCTTTGCAGGAAGTGCCTGGAGTACCCGGTGGTGCAGGAAAACCTGGTAGCAAGGGGAATATAGGTGAAAAGGTAAAAATAAAGCGGGATCTTTGGGGGCCCTGGACTGCTCTAAAGGGGGATCTATGGGGACCCTGGCCTGTCCTAAAGGGGATCTATGGGGATCCTAGCCTTCTCTAAATCTCTAAAGGGGTCATATTGTCTATATATATATATATATATACATATATATATATATTTTATTTTTTTTTTGCAGGGAGTGCCTGGAGTATCCGGTGGTGTAGGAAAACCTGGTAGCATGGGGAATATAGGTAAAAATAAAGTGGTATCTTTGGGGGGCCCTGGCCTGCTCTAAAGGAGAATCTATGGAGACCCTGCTCTAAAGGGGATCTATGGGGGGCAAAAAGGGGCGGAGCATGGGTGACCTTAAAATGATGCCCCCCCCCCCAGAAAAAAAGTTCTGCAGACACCCCCCCCCTTTCCCCTTCATGACCAGGGTATTTTTTGCGATACAACACTTCTGGACCGGAAAAGGTTTTACTCCCTTAATGACCAGGCCATTTTTTGCGATTCGGCACTGCCTTACTTTAACTGACAATTGCGCGGTCGTGCAACGCTGTACCCAAATAAAATTGATGTCATTTTTTTTCCCCACAAATAGAGATTTTGGTGCCATTTGATCATTTTTATTTTTTGCACTATAAACAAAAAAAGAGCGTCAATTTTGAAAAAAAAAAAAAAAGATAACATTTTTTTACTTCCTGCCATAAAACATATCCAATTAAAAAATAGTAGCGCCGAACGTCACTCTGCTCTAACTACTGTAGGGACAGGTTCCTGCTGTTGCTGATATGAGGGAGAGATAGGAGAATATTGTAGGGGCAGGCTGGAGATTGCTTTCAGGGAAAGAATAGGAAGAATCTTCTTTAATCAGACAGCGATGTACATTGATTTTATTGTGTGGGGGTGCAGTGCACAATCTTTTTGCCCTGACCTGAGCCCAGTGAAGAGGAGAGAGAAAAAAAAAAACTTTTATCAATCTGTTAGGTGGGCGGCGTGCGGCGTGTAGCAGCCATGTAATGCAAGCTCAGTGCATATGTGTCTGCTTAATCTGGATTTAAAAAAAAAAAACTTTTTTCCTGTGACATACAGTGTTTAGACACTGCTGTTCTAATATGCTATTCAAAAATCACCAATTAAAGGGAAAAATAAAAAATTTTCATTCATACGTTATTGGGAGATACACCCTTTGGATACTGTTGTTCTATTCCGCTATTCAATAAACACCCATTTAGGGGGAAAAAAAAAATTGCGGCCTAGTCTGCATATTTTACTGTGAGATACACCCGTTGGATACTGTTGTTCTATTCTGTTATTCAATAAAAACCCATTTAGGGAAAAAATATTGAATTGCGGCATAGTCTGTATCTGTACGTGTGAGATACACCCTTTTAGATACTGTTGTTCTATTCTGCTATTCAATAAACACCCATTTAGGGGAAAGAAAGATATTAAATTGCGGTTTAGTCTGTATCTGTACGTGTGAGATACACCCTTTAAATTTGTTTGGCGCATCTCCTTCCACCACCGAGGATTGCAGGGCGCTTCAGTTTGCCTCCTGTTGCTAACTCCTCCTACTCCGCTTCCTCATCGTCATCCTCTACCGCCTCCACATCCGGAGCAGTGATCATTTCCAAGGCTTTCAGGGCAGTCATTCACAAGTGGCTCCAAGGGTGGGTTCCTTCCAGGCCACCATCACTCCAGCAGGTTTGCATAGCTGCCACCCAACCTTGGACAGGCCGGATGACAGCACAGCGCCCCCACTGGATAACTGATAACAACAGATACTACACTTGATCTTAGCCAAAAGGTCGAGAAGTGATGCTGGTGGCATTCCAACCTGACAGCGGGGGCACAGTGGAAACACAAGGCGAAGGCAGAGGAGGAGGAGGTCGCCAATGCAGCCAGGGCACCGCCAGCACCTCAGAAGGCAGGGTTAGCATGTATGACATTTGGAAAAGCTTTGTCGGCACGCCACAACAACCGGGACCGACCGCCAGCTGTTTTTCTTTATTTTTTTTTTAAGCCCGTGGTTTGTGAACACAATCAGACTATCCCCCGGCGGGTGCATAATAAAAAAGTGCACACCAAAAAAGTGAAACACAAAAAGTGCACAGGGTGTACACATGGTCCCTGACCCTGATCCCCCGGGGCACAAGGCTCCTGACAGGGACTGGGGTACTTACACTGGCCAATCTGGCCAAACCAGGCAGCCCCGTTCTTTAGGAGGTCTGCTGAAACAGACCACTCCAAGTACTAGGTAGGGCTCTCCCGAAGAGAGACCCCATGAGAGAGGGCGAACCAAGCCAGAAGGCCATATCCACCCCCTCCCAAGACTTTCAGGGACAGGCCCAAGGATCTACACCCTACTAGTCACGCTGTGCAAAATAAAGTGTACTGCCACAATAAAAAACACAAAACGTGAGGCACACAACACATAAAAGGCCAGGAATAAAAAATTCCTCTGGTCCTGACTCCTGATCAAAAGGCCCAGCCCTAGAGGCAGGTGTGCAAAACGTGTGTAGGAAGTGCAGTGTCCTTGGTGCCATACTCATAGTGTTGCCATCCACTGTGAATTATGGCACCCCTGGACTGCCATTCCAGGGGCATATACACCTTAGGCTTTTCAGAATCCCGGTCCCTGGCAAGAGCAGTGCAGCCCTGTCCCTACCAGAAGGCCTCAGAACTTAGACAGCTTTGGGAGAGCCCGGCCCACAACCAGGGACACATACCTTTCCAATGCCAGACTAAACCCAGAAGGGGGAAAAAAGCCCCCCCCCCCGCCACCATCACCGTTCCTTACCATATACCATATACAGTTCCTTACTGTTCCTTACGTCCTATACACGTACTGAATGACGGGTCTGCCCCCTTCAACTTCTGGGTCTCTAAATTGGGCACATGGCCTGAGCTTGCCCTTTACGCCTTGGAGGTGCTAGCCTGCCCTGCAGCCAGTGTATTATCTGAACGTGTATTTTGCACGGCTGGGGGCGTTATCACAGACAAGCGCAGCCGCCTGTCCAGAGGCAATTTGGACAACCTCACGTTCATTAAAATGAACCAGGCATGGATCCCACAGGACTTGTCCGTACCTTGTGCAGAATAGACCGGCCTTACCCAGCCATTGTTGTATTTTTTATCTTTCTCACTCTTTTGGGGTGTACCCTAATTTAAAAAGAAATTTAAAATTAAAATCAAAAACCAGTGTTGGCTACCTCGTCCTTCTCCACCGCAGCTTCCACCTACACCGCCATATCCACCGCCACCTCAACCTCCTACTCCATATGGGCCTTGTCCTCCTAGATCAAGATGATTATTTTTTAATTTTTATGTTTTTTATGTTATTTTAAGTTATTTCCCTATCCACATTTGTTTGCAGAGCACTTGCCATGCTCTTAAGAAGATTTTTCTGCCATTTGCAGCCCTCTAGCCCTTTCCATGTTTTTTTTAGAGCCATATTAGTGCTCAAAAGTTCGGGTCACCATTGACTTCAATGGGGTTCGGGATCTGGGGAAAAGTTTGGGTTAAATCCGGGTCACGTATAGTGTATAGATCACCCCAATTTATTATTTTTTTTTTTGGGAGGGAGGAAGGAGGGAAAGGAAAAGGAAAAGGAAAAGGGAAAATGAAAAGAAAAATAATTGAAGGTTAAGACACATGCTGGAGACACCAAAATTGTATGGTTTTGTGCAAATTGATGTTTTTGTTTTGTAATGACATATTTTTATTTGCTATGTATGTGAAGAAATGTATTAAAGATTATTTAAAATGTACATACATTTAAATATATCTAAAATGCTCCACTCCTGTTCTCCATTTAACAGCACTGTGTGGATACGAAAACGTCTTTTTTTTTTATTTTTTTATTTATATTCTCTTTATTATTTTCAGCTCATCAACATACAAAACATTTCTCCAAAAAAATAAATAAATAAATCCCAATCACAGATATTTAATAATATCTACAATTCTCGACTCCTTTTCTCTGTTTAACAGCACTGTGGTGATACGAAAATTTTTGTTTTTTTCTTTATTTTCTCTTTATTATTTTCAACTCATCAACATACAAAACATTTCTCCAAAAAAAAATTCCAATCACAGACATTTAATAATATCTACAATTCTTGACTCCTGTTCTCTGTTTAACGGCACTGTCTGGATACGAAAACATTTTTTTTCTTTATTATTTTCAACTCATCAACATACAAAACATTTCTCCAAAAAAAAAAAAAAAAATCCCAATCACAGACATTTAATAATATCTACAATTCTCGACTCCTGTTCTCTGTTTAAAAGCACAGTGTGGGTACAAAATTTTTTTTTTCTTTTTTTTTTTTTTAAATCTCCGTGACCTTCATTACCAGCCTCAAAGGCTAAAAATCAATTTGAAAAAAATTCAAATGGTTCCCTTTATCCCTCCTACCGGCCCCCCTTTTGTTTTGTCCAAGAAGAAAAATCCCCTGGCTTCAATGGTTGTTTTTATTAAATTCTCTTCAATAAAAAGCTCAGGCAGGATTTATAAGGTACTCAGGACTGGCGTTTAGTATTTCGCCAGTTATTAAGTGAAAATCAATAGAAAGCAAAGAAAATGGAAGTGCGTGCACTGTTAGCACGCTGTTGTCGCCCTCATACTAGGCCGGCTGTCTTGTAGATTCATGACAGACGAAAGCGGCCGGGAGAGAACTTTCTGCTTACATCGCAGGAGCCAAAGTGGGGTTATTCATTAGAGCCGGCAGCCGGCCAGATGGATTTCCACTTCTTTTTTACCATTTATCTTTAAAACGCCTGTATCGAATGAGAAAGAACACTGATATTATGTGATATCAATGGCAGGTTTATGTATCTCAATCAGGATTTACTGTTATTTTGTTCCAGAGACCTTTTTTTCCGGAGAAATAGCATTTCACCGGGAGAAAATAATAGCCAAAAAAAAAAAAAGCTTGTCACAGATAACCTTTCCTGTTGCCCGTGCGGAGCCAGCTGTAAAATCAACCGCACCTGGGTCGTGTAGAATTTGTGCATCTTTCTAGGGTTTTGTCTTTTTTTTTTTTTTGCAGATCTGTTTTTATGCATTTTTTTTTTCAATCAAAGACATTTTTCCAGGTAGCTTTGCCGGCAAATCCTGCCATGCCGAAATGAAGAGATGGCTCACCCTGTAATTTAACAGACAGCCTGGAGGTGAAATGTGACCAAAAGTTCACATTTTCCTTTTTTTTTTTTGTTCCTTTTGGCAGCAAATCAAAAGCAATCTTATTGTGCATTCATGCCTATGTGGTTTATATAAGCTCGGAGGCACTGAAACTGCGTAGCTGCTTATAGATCATTTAGCAATATGCGAGCTCGGAGCGAGGTATCATTACTTAGCCAATACGTCAATAGTGCGCTAGACGGTTTGGAGGGCCCCTTGGAGCTTGTTTCGGGTTGGCATCGGTATTACAATGGAAGGATGTCGCTGTCGTAGGATTGTTTTATGAGCGTTTTAGGTTTGCATTGGATTGATGCAAGGGGTTAAACCAAAGCTATGGCCTCCTTTACTCATGGATTCATTCAGTGCTAGCTCACTGGATTGCTTTTAAAAAAGGCCTGGATTCTTTCCTAGGTGTACATAATATAACTGGGTACTTATATTTGTAGGTAAAGTTGATAAAGGGAATATCCAATTGCCTCTTGGGGGATCAGGAACGATTTTTTTCTCCTGCAGTAGAAAATTGGATCATGCTTTGCTGGGGTTTTTCGCCTTCCTCTGGATCAGATGCGGGTATAGGATTGTGCAGGAGTTCCAAAACTGTGGGTCCGCGTTTGAGCCGGAAATCACTGAGAGCGGGCCAGCTTAAATTGTGCTGTGCGAGCCCGCGCAAATTACAGAGAGCCAAAGAAGTCAAATCGCGATGGATTCAGGAGCCCCCCGCCCACACAGTTTATGGAGGCTGGTCTGCATTTCCCACGAGGAGGTTACTTGCATTAGTGAGTACATATGTGGGCTGTTATGTAGGATATGTTCATGGGGTGCAGAGCCAGCTCCTCTGTCCTGCTGGCGGCACCGGTGGTGGGTAGATTCTCTCAGCTATAGCGGGCAGAGACAGCAGCCTCGGTGTCATAGGAGGACCAGGTGGCCCGGCGGGGTCAGGAGTTCATGGCAGCTTCTATGACCCCAGTAGAGGATCTGAAGGAGACCAGGACACCAAGACCAGCATAGAGCTCCTCATCATGGAGACTCTGGGTGAGGTGTGCTTGGCCCTGGAGAGGGCAATCAGGAGCTTCACCCTCACTGTGGACCGCTGGGAGAGGAAGGAGGGTGAGTGCCATATAGCCTGCTGATCACTGTCCTGGGGGTGGTTGCTTTCTGTCCTCTGCCTGCCTTATACTGTCTATGAGGGTGCTGATTACTTACAACTCCACTAATATTATTATTATTATTATTATTATTTCAGGTACTTATATAGCGCTGTCAATGTACGCAGCGCTTTACATATACATTTATATGCCACAGGTTTCTAACCCCTCACTTAGAACATCTGGCAAGTGTATTCAATAATAAATTGAAAAGTAGTAAATTTATATTTTTCAACATCCCCCTACCTTTATTATTATTATTTGCATTTATATAGCGCCAACAAATTCGGTAGCGCTTTACAATATTCAATTAAAGCAAGTGGGTCCCGAAAAAAATAACTGTATTCAGAAGTGGGTCTCAGTCCAAAAAAGCTTGGGAATCCCTGTGATTGTATATATGGGATTGTATGGTTGGGTTTTCTTTACTGTTTTTTATTGGTTGAGCCTATATAGCTGGTTGAGCTATGTAAGTGCTAGCTGACAGATTCTCATCTCATTGCATTGTAAAATCTGGTCACTACAATAGACACACGCAGGGCTGGCCCAAGACATTGTGCTAAACCAAAAAATTGATGCAGAGCAACCATCTCCAGCGCTCTGAGAGGTGATCTTCTAACCACATCCAGCCACACTCATGCGTCTACCAAAGACCTTCTACCTGGCTTCTCTTGGATGCTTTGGCCTTGCAGCCCCTTTCAAGACCAGGGTAGTCTGGGACCACTAAAATCTAAAAACAAACACAAGGGTGCACCGGCCTGGCGCATTATCCTCCACAAAGGTTTTATTTCATAAAATGTATACAAATACTCACAAACAAGTTCTTCATACAAGCATATCAAATGGATATATTGCCATCAGCATCAGAAGCGAAGGGTGTATCGTCCTCTGAAGCCTGAAAGGCTTCCTCAGAGCCTATGGACCATGTCTAAGCCCTTGCTTCATATAATTGACAATGGTCTCTTAAACCAGGTGCAATTAGACCTAGACCCTCCCCCACAGGGGTGTGTACATGGGGTGCCGGCCCAAGTCAGCCTGCCCAACCAGATAAGCTACTGCCCGAAAATTGGGGTGATCCTAACCATTGAAAAATGTGTATTAGACACTTAAAATAGGATCATTTAATAAAATTACATGTACTAAAATATGTACCACAAATATAAAGACATATAGAGAAGCAGACGTGGATAAAAAACAACAAAATGGACATACAAGTCAAATTGGATTAAAAGTAGGTAGTACAAGACTACAAGTGAATCCCAAAAATGGGCATTGCTTACCAAAGTGTGTGTCTCTCCCAGGGAGAATAGTCTGCAGCCCCTTACCCAGTCCATGTCTTGCTAGTCAGGGCCGTGTGGGGGCTATAGCTGTATCCCCAATGCTGCCCCACGTATAGAGGATGTCTGCAAAAGACATTGTGCTGCCTGGGTCCAATAATGAAAGGCTGCCCCCCTCCCCCTTCTGAAAAAAAAAAACAAGCCCACCAAATGACCCCCACATCCATTATTTTATATCATCATAATTAAAACTAAACAGGGGCAGACTGAGCGGTGGGGCACTTTGGACGTGGTCCGAGGGCCCGGCCAGGAAGCCAGGAAGGGGGGGCCCGGCCGGCAAGGGGGCCCGCCGCCCAGTATAAAATCAACTCTCCCAAATGGCCCCTCCCAAACTCCCCTCCTCACACTGAAGCAGCGCCGGGCCCCTCCCCTCCTCCCACTACGTATCGCCAGGTGAGTTAATTTTGTACTGGGCGACGGGCCCCTTTGCCGGCCGGGCCCCCCCTTTCCGGCCAGGCCCTCAGGCCTCGTCCAAAGGGCCCGACCACTCAGTCCACCCCTGGCCACAGGCCCACAGCCTGCCAGCCAGTAAGCCTGCCAGTGCCAGCCACAGGCCCACAGCCAGCAAGCCATAGGCCCACAGCCAGCCAGAAAGCCTACCAGTGCCAGCCACAGGCCCACAGCCAGCAAGCCACAGCCTGCCAGCCAGCCAGCAAGCCACAGCCTGCTAGCCAGCCAGCAAGCCTGCCAGTGTCAGCCAAAGGCCCACAGCCAGCAAGCCATAGGCCCACAGCCAGCCAGAAAGCCTGCCAGTGCCAGCCACAGGCCCACAGCCAGCAAGCCACAGCCTGCCAGCCAGCCAGCAAGCCACAGCCACCCAGCCAGCAAGCCACAGCCTGCTAGCCAGCCAGCAAGCCTGCCAGTGCCAGGCACAGGCCCACAGCCAGTAAGCCACAGCCTGCCAGCCAGCAAGCCACAGCCAGCAAGCCTGCCAGTGCCAGCTACAGGCCCACAGCCAGCAAGCCACAGGCCCACAGCCTGCCAGCCACCCAGCCAGCAAGCCACAGCCTTCCAGTGCCCAGCCAGCAAGCCACAGCCTGCCAGCCACAGCCTGCCAGCCAGCCAGCAAGCCTGCCAGAGCCAGCCACAGCCAGCAAGCCACAGCCAGCCAGCAAGCCTGCCAGTGCCAGCCACAGGCCCACAACCTGCCAGCGGTATCCAGCAAGACCACAGCCTGCCAGCGGTATCCAGCAAGACCACAGCCTGCCAGCGGTAGCCAGAAAGACCATAGCCTGCCAGCAAGATCACAGCCTGCCAGCCAGCAACTGTAATTAAGGTAAGAGGAGCCAACTTGGCCTAGATACCAGAGAGCTATGTTGTGTTGTTTAATTGTGGGTGTGGCTGGAGGTGGGGTGTGGGTGTGGCTGGAGGCGGGGCGTGGGTGTGGAGGGAGGCATGGCAAGGGTGTGGCTGGAGGCAGAACATGGGTGGGGCCTGGAAGGGGCCCTTGATTTATTTTGCCCAGGGGCCCTGAAGGTTCTCAGCCCGCCCCTGAAACTAAATTTAAATTTATCAGGAAGTCAGATTTACATGCAACAGCACGTTGTCTACATGCACAAATATATGACATACCATTATGTTCAATTCCAAACCACAATCTCCAGCATTATTTTGTTTGTCTGAATGTCTGACGTCATTGACGTCATCACAATCACGTAAGGGACATTCCCCAGAGGAGATGCTCTGCCTCCTCATACTCCTCAGTTTGCACTACGGGCAGCAGTATGAGATGGGGAAATGCTGCCCGTAACGCGCTGCAAACTGATGACACACAAAACTGCTGGAAAAAAAAACTTGGGCATCCATTTTTTTGCCCCTCTCAAAGTGCTGCCTGGGTCCAATGGGACCAATGCTACCAATGTCCAGTGGGACCCATGGTAGGGCTGGCCCTGGGCACACGTGATAGGCACATTTGCCTTGCTTCAGGATGCTGTCGGTGAATTTAAACCTGTTTATCGTGAACCTTTGTTTTTATGTGCAGCTGATCTCTAAAAGACAAAGGTACACCATTGAAAGGTGAGCAATTGAAAGCCCAGAGCTCATAATGCGAAAGCTTAGAGTAGGGTTTCTCAACTAGGGTTCTGTGGAATCCTAGGGTTCCTCCTGAGGTTGCTAGGGGTTCCTTAAGAAATAGGCAATTTCTGCCTCTCAGATAAGTTCCCACTGACACCATTGATCTTTTTAGCTATCTGTAAGGGGTAATTCTTCCCAATGATGACAGGAGTAAGGAGCATTCTTCCCTCTGGACAGAGGTTCTTTTCATTAAATTCTGTGCCCCTTCTTCTCCAAACGTACCTTTGCTCATTCTGGCCAAAAAGTCAAATTTTAACCTCATCGGTCCACAGAACTTGTTTCCAAAATTCATCAGGCTTGTCTATATGTTCATTTGCAAAGTTCAACGCTGATTTTTGTGGTGAGGACGTAGAAGAGGTTTTCTTCTGATGACTCTTCCATGAAGACCGTATTTGTACAAGTATCTCTTTATAGTGGAATAGTGTACCACAACTCCAGTGTCTGCCAGATCTTTCTGGAGGGATCGTGCAGTCAAACATGGGTTTTGAATTGTTTTTCTCACAATCCTGCGAGCTGCTTTGTCTGATATTTTTCTTGGTCTTCCAGATCTTGCTTTAACTTCCACTGTTCCTGATGACTGCCATTTCTTAATTACATTCCGAACAGAGGATATTGACATCTTAAAACACTTTGCTATCTTCTTATAGCCTTCTCCAGCTTTGTGGGTGTCAACTATTTTCAGTTTTCTAGACAACTGCTTAGAACAGGGATTCCCAAACTACGGCCCTGCAGTTGTTCAGGAACTACAATTCCCATCATGCCTAGTTATGTATGTGAATGTCAGAGTTTTACAATGCCTCATGGGATGTGTAGTTCTGCAACAGCTGCAGGGCTGTAGTTTGGGAATCCCTGGCTTAGAAGATCCCATGGTGCTGATTGTTGGGGCAAGGTCAGATGAGTCTGGGCATTTAAAACCTTTGAGATTGACATCACCTGGTCTTCCCAGACGATGATTGAGAACAATCCATGACACTGGCAGGTCTCAGCCTTGCTAAGGGGGCAGTGCATGCTATAAACTCTGCAGGGTGCCCAAACTTTTGCAGATGCCATTTTTTGGTTTTCTGTAATTTTGAAAGTGTCAATGATGGAAATAAAATCTAACTTTTGTTGACATATTATAAGAATGTCTAATCTGTAATTTGATGCCTTTTGGAGATTGTTCCATCTCTCCTTGGCTTCTTTATGCACATTAATACAAATGTTTACCTGGGGTGCCCAAACTTTCGATCACCACTGTATATATATATATATATATATATATATATATATATAATCTGATTTCTTTAAATATTTAGGTCAAAACGTAAAAGGAAAAAAAAAAAACATTAAAGAGGAAGTAAACATAATATATATATATATATATATATATATATATATGTTACATATATATATATATATATATATATATATATATATATATATATATATATATATATATATATATATAGGATATATTGGTTTCCTTTAAAATTGTCAATCTTTTTGCATTTATATAATAAAAAATGTTTAAAACGCAGCGATGTTCAAATGCCACCAAAAGAAGGCTCCATTTGCGTGCAAAAATGTAATAAATTTCATTTTGGAACAGCGCTGTAATTACCAGTTAAAATAGAGCGGTGCCGAATAGAAAAATCCTCCGGTCACCAAGGGGGTAAAACCTTCCCGAGCTCAAGTGGATAAAATTGGTGCTATACAGCAGTAGGGAACATCTTTCCCACCTAAAATAGTGGAGTTTTCCTTTAAATGATATGACTTTGTGATTATTTACTTATCAGGATCCGCGCCTGTCTATTATTTCAGAACGCGATATACTGAAGTTAGCGTATACCGAAAGAAGCCGAGCCAAAGCAGTTCCTTTTTCCTGACCCGTCAGTTTTTCTGTGCGTTGGTGAACATGCACTAATCTTATTGGGACTGGCACAAAGCGATAAGGGATCCAAGTGGCTGAAGGATCAATTCTTTTCATTATGCCCTCTTCTCCTTTCCCTATCTGCCAGTGAAATAGCTGTAGCCAGAGAGCCTTATGGGACTGTCTGGCGGTCCATAACTATCAGCCGGGGGCTCTCTGCCTAATGCAGGATGGCAGCTCTTCAATACATTCCCATATCTGCTGCCTCGGCAACTTTACGTCTTAAGTTTGGTGGAATTTACAAGGAGCATTTAAATTGCACCAAACACGCAATTAGACGCATCAAAAATTTACAGTAATTGTTAATAAAGTCACACTTTTCAAGAAAAATGGAATGTAAATGTGGTGCTAATTTAATTACACTTTGGCACTGCAAGACAGTAAAGTAAATATTCCAGTGAGAGGGCTGAAGACACTTGAAGTAATTACTTAAAGGCTTCCTTTAAAAAAAAAAAAAAAAAAAGCTTTTTATTAAATGCCTTTTAACATTAGCACTTTCCTCCTGACAAATTAAATGAAATTTCATTACTCTCACTGGCTTAATGGCAACAGATTGTCTGTTTCTCCTTCTGGTTAACTCTTTATGGACGTTCCCAAAGAAATATGGCTGTTAAACTTGTGAGCATTGGGATGGAGAATTAGATCTGACAATAGGAAAATGATGGAAGATAAAGTGTAGTATTCATAATGCATCTTCTATGTCTCCCAAATAGTGGTCATTATCAAACTTTTGTGCAAAAATGGACTCGTGCACACTGGACATTTTTAATCACTTCAGCTTCAGAAGGTTTTACCCCCTTTATAACCAGGTCATTTTTTTGCTATTCAACACTGCGCTACTTTAACTGGTGATTGTTTGGTCACACACACAATTTGGCCTCTTGCACACAATACTCCTGTTTGAGCATCTACTTTTTCCAGACCAGGGCCGGCCCTACCATGGGTCCCACTGGGTCCATTGGACCCAGGCAGCACTTGGAGAGGGGCAGCAAATTGACTCATCAGTTTGCGGCATGTTATGGGTGGCATTTCCCCATCTCATACTGCCACCCGTAGTGCAAATTGATGAGTATGAGGAGGCAGAGCAACTCCTCCGGGGACTTCCCATACGTGATGGTGGTGTGCGCACTGACCTCAGACATCAGCGCACTCCATCTCACACAGGGCAGGTTGGATCTTCTAGGACAGTGGGCGTGGCAGACACGGGAGTGACAGAAGGACTGAGGACAGACAGTGGGTGTTTGGTGGACCGGTCCGGTAGTGAGTTATGGAAGAAGATAACAGTATACATAATATTTTCTAAAGGTTATATTTAATGGATTTGGGGGCCCTTTTGTTGGGCGTGACTTTTTTTTTGGGGGGGGGGGGCGCAGCATTTCATTCTTGGACCCAGGCAGCACAATGTCTTGGGCCAGCCCTCTTCCAGACCTTTTTTTTGTATGTATTAGCGAGTATTTGCGAGTATTCGTGAGTATTCGTGAGTATTTGCATGCATTGAGGCTTAAATTACTGACCAAATAATTAGAGCTTTTTTTTGGTGGTATTTCATCATCACTGCATTTTTTATTATATAAAAAAAAAAAAAGACAAAAATTGAATTCCCACTTTCGTGGGAAAAAAAATCTGCAAATAAAGAAAAAACAATATAGCGTATACAATTGCGACACAAATCATATTGTAATTGAATGTTATTAAAAATGACCTTTCCTTTTCAATCTGCAGCTGTTGTACTTTTTTGAAAATGCAATGCAATATGGCTACCTGGAGGTGTTGTGTACACAGAATGTATACTGACCACACCCCCAGAAACATAATTTCCTGCTTGGGTGATTGGCTCACCAATTTTCCCAGTAGTCTGCACTAAGACACAAGTCAGATTTCTGGCATCCCCTGCAACAAAAATGTCATTTTTGGTGAGATATTCCCAATAGGAACACGTCTAAAGCAGTGGCAGCCCACCCATAAAGATTAAAGAAAATAAAAATCAAGTTTTCGCCCACTAGGGGCGCCGGACTGTGTGCTGGGTATGGGGGGGTTGACCCCATGGGTATGGGGGGGTTGACCCCACCCTCGCCAGGCAGAGGCGCCGATTGGCGCTCTTCTGGGGGGGTGTCGGGTGCAGAGCAATGCGCCCCGACACACCCCACTTTAACGATGGAGGCACGCACGCTGATCTCTGCATTGGGGACATGTACGCTGGTCACTGGCTGCATTGGGGACATGTACACTGGTCACTGCATTGGGGACATGTACACTGGTGACTGGCTGCATTGGAGGCACGCATGCTGATCTCTGCATTGGGGACATGTACACTGGTCACTGCATTGGAGGCAAGCAAGCTGATCTCTGCATTGGGGTCATGTACGCTGGTCACTGGCTGCATTGGGGGCACGCACGCTGATATCTGCATTGGGGACATGTACACTGGTCACTGGCTGCATTGGAAGCATGCACGCTGATCTCTGCATTGGGGACATGTACACTGGTCACTGGCTGCATTGGAGGCATGCACGCTGATCTCTGCATTGGGGACATGTACACTGGTCACTGGCTGCATTGGAAGCACGCACGCTGATCTCTGCATTGGGGACATGTACACTGGTCACTGGCTGCATTGGAGGCACACACGCTGATCTCTGCATTGGGGACATGTACACTGGTCACTGGCTGCATTGGAGGCACGCACGCTGATCTCTGCATTGGGGACATGTACACTGGTCACTGGCTGCATTGGAGGCACGCACGCTGATCTCTGCATTGGGGACATGTACACTGGTCACTGCATTGGAGGCACGCACGCTGTTCTCTGCATTGGGGACATGTACACTGGTCACTGCATTGGAAGCACGCACGCTGATCTCTGTATTGGGGACATGTACACTGGTCACTGCATTGGAAGCACGCACGCTGATCTCTGCATTGGGGACATGTATGCTGGTCACTGCATTGGAGGCATGTATACTGGTCACTGCATTGGAGGCACGCACGCTGATCTCTGCATTGGGGACATGTACACTGGTCACTGCATTGGAAGCACGCACACTGATCTCTGCATTGGGGGCATGTATGCTGGTCACTGCATTGGCAACATGTACGCTGGTCACTGCATTGGAAGCACGCACGCTGATCTCTGCATTGGGGACATGTATGCTGGTCACCGCATTGGGGACATGTACGCTGGTCACTGCATTGGGGACATGTATGCTGGTCACTGCATTGGGGACATGTACACTGGTCACTGCATTGGGGACATGTATGCTGGTCACTGCATTGGGGACATGTACACTGGTCACTGCATTGGGGACATGTATGCTGGTCACTGCATTGAAAGGGGGCATGTATACTGGTCACTACATTGAAGGGGGCATGTACTGTGGGGTTTGTGCTAGGGGGCCTGTACTGTGGGGTTTGTGCTAGGGGGTCTGTACTCTGGGATTAGTGCTAGGGGGTCTGTACTGTGGGGTTTGTGCTAGGAGGTCTGTACTTTGGGGTTTGTGCTAGGGGGCCTGTACTGTGGGGTTTGTGCTTGAGGGGTTTGTGCTGGGGGGGGTCTGTACTGTGGGGTTTGTGCCACTCTCAGTCAGTGTATCCCATAATAGGGTGTCTCTCACAGTATATCCCATACTAGGGCCCCTGCTCCCTATTATGGGATATACTAGTACTGATGGACCCCTTAATATGTGATATATTGGGAGAATTTGTTCACGCAAGCAAAATACAGGGGACAAAATGGGTGGAGTCTATAAGGGGTGGGGCTTCTGAAAAATGGGAGGGGTCAAATGGAAGGGCGGGGTCTTGTGCCCCCATCTTGAAACTTCACCTGCCGCCACTGGTCTAAAGGTATGCAGGCCCAGCGACTTTCCTCACTAGAGCCCTGCAGCTGCCAAAGCTGATGATAGATAATTACGAAACCACTCCCATTAGACCCACTCAGCACAGAGGAACAAACAATGGTTTCTTCAGAGTAACAAAAGGTAGAAATCTGCAACAAAGTTTGTTATAATCCTTGTAATGTACAGAGATCACCCAGAGGGGAATGTTTTTTTCTCAACAAAAGTGGAGTTACGTTTTAAATAAAAAATAATATTTTTTATCAACTTTTGATATAAAACCTATCCAATTAAAAAAAAAAGCAAATTTCCTAATAAATGTTGGACAAAATGTGTTCTGCTACAGGTCTTTGATAAAAAAAATCCCAATAAGTGTATATTGATTGGTTTGTGTGAAAGTCAAAGCGTCTACAAACTATGGTATACTGTTTATACTGGAATTTTCATTATAATTTTTCTTTTTTTAATATACTATTAATGGCAGAAATCAGCGACTTTTAGTGGGACTGTGATAGTGCGGTTGAACAATCTGACACTAACTGAGTCTGGGTGGGAACTGATTAACTATATATATATATATATATATATATATATATATATATATATATATATATATGTGTGTGTGTATATATATATATATATATATATATATATATACACGTATATAAATATATATATATATATATATATATATATATTTATATACGTATATATATATATATATATATATATATATATATATATATATATATACATATATATATATATACATAAAAAAGTACAGTAAAACTGCAGGAAAGGGCACCGGGGGGCAATGTAATGTGAATTTATTTTATTTTGAATGGTATCAGTGTGTTTGGTGTGTTTTTACATTTGAATTTGCAACCGGTTCCACCCCCCTGCGAACGTCACGTTGCAGGAGATGGAAGCCGGGGCATGGAGACGATCGGGAGGAAGATCCGCCGCCGCATACCGCTCGAATACATCGCTGGATCCCGGTGACAAGGTAAGTAACCTCTTTTACAGGATCCAGCGATGCTTCTGGCGGTACCCCGAGTGTGGCTTGGGGTTACCGCTTTTGGCTCTGAAATTTAACCCCGAGCCACGCTTGGGAATACCGCTAAGAAGGTTAAGGCCCCTTTCACACTTGTGCAACTTGTCATGTGATTTGGGACTGCAAAATCGCTTGACAAGTCGTTCTCCATTATTTCCAATGAGCCCTATTCATATCTGTGCGACTTGAAGTCGCACCAACTTCAAAGTAGTCCTTGCACTCCTTTTGGCATGATTTTGATGCGTTTTGAGGAAAAGACATTATAAGCCCACTCAAGCTCGCATCAAAATCGAGTCAAAATTGCGGCAACAAAGTGGCGTCAAAATTGCGGTAAAATCGTGCGACTTTGAAGTCGCACAAGTGTGAATAGGGCCTTTAGGGATACATTTTTTTTTAGCTTTTGTTGCGCTAAATAATGGGCAATAACAAATTCATATTTATTTAAATTCATGATATTAATTAAAAAGTCAAATATAATACAATTGTATATAAATATATATATATATATATATATATATATATATATATATTTTTTTTTTTTTATTTTTTTTTTTTTAAACTGTTATTTGTTGGTTTTGGTTTTCGGCCAAGTGCATCCTGAATTTTCGGTTTCAGCACCAAAATTTCCATTCGGCGCACCTCTAGTATAAATTGCACTAATGTGATTGGCAACTAATTGGCAATTGTAGTCTTGAGTCAATATCTGCAAATTACATAAAAGTAGCCAGAAAAAAAAAAAAAATGCTGGAATATATATATTTTTTTCTCTCCGCCTTTCTAGTTGAGACTTGTAAAATAAAAATGTATCCAATGAATCTGCTACTAAATGGCAGTCCTATCTGTCCAAAAATGCAGTATAACACGTGGGCTAAAAATAGGAAAAGTGATTTGGTGTAACACGTGTAGATTTTGGTAAATGAATTACACATTTCAGTGGCCCTTTGCTTCGCTCTAAAAACGTCATGTAGTATTTGTCGAGCATCTGGTGATAGCAGATAAGCAAACTAAAGTAGACAAACTTTGATTTAATCTTGATCAGCCTAATTTGCGAGCACTCAGGTATTTGTTAGTTTTGTCCAGATCTATTTCCTTTTTTATCAGATACTCCCTGCCGAAAAGCTGGTACAGAAAATACACCAGGAATTCTATATCTTCATCATCCATTGGTGGAGTTATATGAAAAGAATGGGAAGGATTGTTAAGACTTACAGATCATAGTGAGCTAAAAAGAGATCGCCCATTCATTGAGTGCAGCTAAAAAGTTATTAACCACTTTAAGACCGGAGGATTTTCCCCCCTTAATGACCAGGCCCTATTTTGCGATTGGACACTGCGTTTACTTTAAAGGACAATTGTGCGGTTGTGCGACGCTGTACTTAAACAAAATTGATGTCCTTTTTTTCACACAAACAGAGCTTTCTTTTGGTGGTATTTGATCATCTCTGCGATTTTTATTGTTTGCGCTATAAACAATAAAAGAGTGACAATTTTGAAAAGAAAAAACAATATTTTTCACATTCTGCTACATAACAATCCCCCCCCCCCAAAAAAAAAAAAATAAATAAATAAAAATAAATAAATTTCTTTTAACATTTTAGGCCAATTTGTTTTCTGCTACATATTTTTGGTAAAAAAAAAAATCGCAATAAGCGTATTTTGATTTGTTTTCGCAAAAGTTATTGTGTTTACTAACTACGGGAAAGATCTATGTCATTTTTATCCGTCCTGGATGGTTAAGCCTGGATGTCAGCACGCCGGAGGATAGCCACCTTGTGAGTCTTTGCCCCGGCATGGTTCACTAGTGTGGCCAAGGGGAGTTTTGCATAACTTTACATTGCACTGTCCTTTTATGGATTAGCTGTCCATTTATGGTTTTATTTCCAATAAACGTTTTAATGTCCACCATTCATGCTGGAGTCATTCACACTGACTAAACGTTTATATCGCGAATCTTCATCGACACCAGTAGGTTCATTCAGCGCTTTTTTTGTGGTTATATTTGTTTTGACTTATCCTGAAACAAAACTACTCCAGCGCCGAGATGGCAATGGTGTAGGTGCTCTCATCTTCACCCGTCTTGCTTCCGGGTTCGTGGACTCGGGCTCTGTGACTGTCTGAAGCCGCGATGACGTCACTCTCGCGCATGCACACGGGAGCCGCCATTCACGGCAAAGGACTCTGAAGAAACGGCACGGGTGACCATTCCTTCAGTGATGTCACTGTCTGCATTTATTGTAAATATCTCCTAAATGGTGCATTTTTAACCTCCCTGGCGGTATGATTCTTTTGGATTTTAGGTGCTGAAAGCGGTACCATTATTTTGCATGTAATTCTTGTGAATGAGCAGCCCAAACCAACTGTATACATTTATTATATATATTATATATATATATATATATATATATATATATATATATATATATATATATATATATATATATATGTATATATACAGTTGGTTTGGGCTGCTCATTCACAAGAATTACGTATATATATATATCTTTACAAAAAGTGCAGCGCTTTTTTCTCCCTTTTTATATATATATATATATATATATTTACATAAAAAGTACAGTAAAACTGCAGGAAAGGGCACTGGGGTGGGGGGGGGGGGGGGCGATGTAATGTGATTTTTTTTATTTTGAATGGTATCAGTGTGTTTGGTATGTTTTACATTTGAATTTGCCGCCGGTTCCACCCCCCTGTGAACGTCACGTCGCCGGAGACGGAAGCCGGGGCTCGCAGACGATCGAGAGGAAGCTCTGCCGCCGCATACTGCCCGCATACTGCCCGCATTCTTCGCTGGATCCCGGAGAAAAGGTAAGTAAAACCTCTACCAGGAGCCAGCGATCTTCCTAGCGGTACCCCGAGTGTGGCTCGGGGTTACCGCTTTTGGCTCTAAAATCTAACCCCGAGTCACGCTCGGGAATACCGCTAGGAAGGTTAAGAGATATTTACAATAAGTCCTATTATAGGCTTACCTATAGGTAAAAGCAAGAGATGGATGTTTACTTCCACTTTAAAGTGTTACTAAACCCACAACAGTAAAATCAGTCTGTATATGCAGTAAAGCATTATTGTTATACTCACTGTGGAACCTAAAGGGTTAATCCTGTGCCCTCTGATTTCTCCCGTATTAAATTGTACTGTAACTGTGCTGTTTGCCGTCATGTTGTAAAGCGCTGCGCAAACTGTTTCACCAACCCAATATATAAATCCTGTATAATAATTAATAATAAATTGTGCAAAAAGGCTGTTTGATCCTGTCTTCTCTGATCCTACCCTTCTTCTTCTGTCCCCAATCCATCTCCTAATAGAACAGAGCCTTGGAGTCACTCTGCACATGCTCAGTCTGGTGTGTATTGCTAGAGTGTTTTCTTTTTTTTCTTCTCGGGAGGGTGCATGTGATCAGCACAGGGCCAATCAGCACTGTCCAGACACAGGGTCAGGGGTCCTGCAGCCTCATAGGACAGTCAGAGTAGAATGAAAATGCCTACAAGCTTTAACTAGTGCACTGATAGAAATCACAAGACTGATAATGAGAAAAGGTATTTAGCAGTTTATATTTACTAAAATAAATAGCATTTCCACGTTCTGTGTACTGTGGGAGACCAGATATAGTGGACTTAGTAACACTTTAACACTGACAGGGGTGCTTACAAAGATTAGCTTTTATTTATTCATGTAAAACCTTTATCCCAATAGAAAAAAAAAAAAAAACTGTTTGCTGTGACTGATTATAAAGTGTGAGCTGGAGTTTGGCTTTAATTTGTTAGTTTATCTAAATTTGCTAATTCAGTAAAGGTACTACCATTAAAAACGTCCCATGTCCTACAAAAGTCCAAGGTACTAGATAGAGAATACCAAATAGAGAGTGTATGGTTAGCTATGAGCTTTTGCCAGATGTCTCATATAAACCGCTCGCCGATAATATACTGTATATATATATATATATATATATATATATATATATATATATATGGTGGCAAGGCAGCTCTCCTGTGCAGAATCATGTACCTGTACATGATCCTGCATTTCCAGGTCTGGGGCGCGCATGCGCTCTGCCGTCGACCCGCTCCCACTGTGATTGGACACAACGGGAGCCAATCAGTGGGTCCGGCTGACTCAATGTCCACCAGGACTTCCCCGTTCGTTCGGGAAAAAAAGCAAAATTGCATTCTGCTGATGTAAACAAGGCAGACTGCCGTTCTGTCAGAGGGGAAGGTACTGGTCCTGTGTTTCTGCTACCCAAGAACACAGATATTTGCCTTTCCTGAGTCAAAGAACCTCCCCTACAGTTAGTAATCAAAACTTAGGAACACATTTACCCCTTTGATCGCCCCATGATCTTATCCCCTTCCCTGACAGTGTCATTAGTACAGTGACAGTGTATATTTTTTAGCACTGATTACAGTAATAATGTCACTGGTCCCCAAAAAGTGTCAAAATGTCATTTAGGTGTCTGATTTGTCCGCCACAACATCACAGTTGTATAAGTTGCCGATCGCCGCCATTACTAATAAAAAAAAAAAAGGAAAAGGAAAAAAAAATAAAAATATCCCATAGTTTGTAGACCCTATAACTTTGTGCAAACTAATCAATATACCAGTGATGGCAAACCTTGGCACCCCAGATGTTTTGGAACTACATTTCCCATGATACTCATGCACTCTGCAGTGTAGTTGAGCATCATGTGAAATGTAGTTCCAAAACATCTAGGGTGCCAAGGTTTGCCATTACTGCAATATACACTTATTGGGATTTTTTTTTATTACCAAAAATAAGTAGCAAAATAGATACTGACAAAAATTTATAAAGAAATTAAATTTTTTACATTTTTTATTGGATAGGTTTTTATAGCAGAAAGTAAAAAATATTGTTTTTTTTGTTTTGTTTTTTTTTTTCAAAATTGTCGGCTTTTTTTGTTTATAGCGCAAAAAATAAAAACTGCAGAGGTGATCAAATATCCCCAAAAGAAAGCTCTATTTGTGGGGAAAAAAGAACAAAAATGTTATTCGTGTATAGCATCGCACGACCGCGCAATTGTCAGTTAAAGTAACGCAGTGCCGTATCGCAAAAAAATGGGGTGTAAACCTTCCTGAGCTGAAGTGGTTAACAGCTATTGTTTTATGAGCCAAGGTAAGCCCCATTCTGTCTAACCACTTTCCTTAAACAATGCCATAATACTTTAAAAAATATCTGTTTCCATTAGTTGTTTTTTTTTTATATCCTTCTTCCTATCTTCATATCAAAATGCCTTATTTAATTGAGATCAAGTATTATATTTTTGTATATTCAACGTGATACCAATGTTTGTCATGACAATTTGCCAACTCTCTTTGTACCACCAGTTTCTGTTTCTTTTCAATAAAAGTTTGTATACATAAAAAAAAAAAAATATATTATTATTTAGGAATATTCTTTAACCACTTGCCGATTAGTCACGTTGACTGTACTGCGGCAAAGTGGTTCGTTATCGTCTGGCGACGTAGACCTACGTCACCAGACAATCCCCTCTCTCGGCGGCACACGCACCGCCGGAGGCTCGCTCCCGCTGTATTCAGTTACAGCGGGAGTCATGCCAGGGGAGGAGCGGCGGTGATCACCGCCACTCTTCCCCAATCGTCGGGGAATCGAGTGTGGAGATCCGCCAGCTTGTGTAAACAAAGCGGCGGATCTCCTAAGTGACAGACAGGGTCAAAATGCAGGGTTCAGCATAGCTGAACATGCGATCTGTCCCTGTGTCACTCAGTCACCTCCCCCCCTACACGTCAGTAAGTACCAGGCATACATTAACCCCTCCCTCTCCAATAAAAATTAACCCCTTCCCTGCTAGTGTCATTTTTACAGTAACAGTGCATATATATAGCACTGATTACTGCAGTAATGTCACCGGTACCCCCAAAAGTGTCAAAAATGTCAGTCAAGGGTCCGATCTGTCCGCCGCAATGTCGCAGTCCCGCTAAAAAAAAATTGCAGATCGCCGCCATTACTCGTTAAAAAAAAAAACAACAAAAATGACAGAAATCTTTCCCTTAGTTAGTAAACGCAATAACTTTTGCGCAAACCAATCAAAATAAGCTTATTGCGATTTTTTTTTTACCAAAAATATGTAGCAGAAAACAAATTGGCCTTAAATGATAAAAAATTTGGATTTTTACATTTTTTGGGGGGGAATTTCATATAAAAAAAATGTGAAAAATATTGTTATTTTTGCAAAATTGTCGCTCTTTTTTTGTTCATAGCGCATGATCAAAAAATCACACAGGTGATCAAATACCACCAAAAGAAAGCTCTGTTTGTGGGGGAAAAAGGACGTAGATTTAATTTGGGTACAGCGTCGCACGACCACGCAATTGTCCGTTAAAGTCACGCAGTGCCGAATCGCAAAATAGGCCCTGGTCAGGAAGGGGGTAAAATCTTCCGGGGCTTAAGTGGTTAAAATATATTAATAATAAAGGAATACCATTTTACCAGTTTGTATTGTACACTGAAGTATTGACTATTTTACATGGAAATGTTACATTTTATTGGTTGAGCCAGATAAACTTGTGTCTTCTTTCAACCTGACTAACTATGGAAACAAAGCAGAAACAAATTAAATAAAATTTGTAATATTTTAGCGCATCAACCTTTTAGATAATGAGCCTGTTTCTTGCAACATCCTGATTTTATTCTTATTTCTTTTCAACAGAGCAAGATGAGATTTTTTTTTTTGTCCTAAACACAGTGCTGCCTTGATCTTATTATATATGGAAACGCAGTGAACATAGATTCCATTAGGTGAATGCAATTATGGAGTTAGGAATCTAAATCAATTTAAGTCATCACCTTCAGCTGCTGAATGACCTTTCTAATGACTTTTATGTTACAGTGCAAATTTTGTCACTTCATGTGTAAACCAAAAATGTATTTTGGACAGCTGTAGCGGCAGTAAAAACATTTGGATACAAATACAGGGATGGTAATGCTACATGGCTGATAAAAATTAAACATATTGCTACTGGGAAACATTCCAGTATAACAACGTTGGTGTATGTAATCATTTCAATAGTTTATTTCCAATGTAATTTAGCGGTCAATGATGTACTCTGTAATCCACATCTTTACAGCTGAATGTGGAAAGTATTATTTTAAAATGTGGAAGTATACTTCACTCAATTGAGGCAGCTAATCATTGCGATAATTTAGTAGTAGCATTATAGAAACGACTTTTGCTGCTAGTAATGGGGTTGATTTACTAAAACTGGAGAGTCCTAAATCCAGGGTAGCTCTGCATAGAAAACAATCAGCTTCAAAGCTTAACCATTTGCCGACCAGTCGCCGCCGTTATGCACTGCTCATAAAACGGCCACTGTCGCCCAACATGCTGAAGGCCTACCGCATCACCTGGAATGCCTACGGCAAACTCCTAGCCACATGCCCCGGGACGGGCACAGGTCACATCAAGCACATCCTGGCCTTCGTGTCTTGCTGTCACAATCATCTGAGTCTGTCCCACAACTCTATCAGACTATACCTAGCTGGCATCCAGCATTTCCTCTCCCTACAAGCCCCTAGGAAACCCTCGTTGTTCCCGACCCATGCAGTCAAAGCATTGCTGTGTGGCATCCAGAAACATCAGCCCGTAGAACATAGCAAACGCTTGCCCATATCAAGTTCTACGTTACGGGACATGTCAGCCATCCTGTCATGGTCCCCTTTTGGGTTGCTTCCAAGCCTGGTCATCTAAGAAACTATCTACCTGGCCTTCTATGGCTTCCTACGGCCCAGTGAGTTCACTTACAGTGGCCCCGGTTGCCAGGTGCTATGCAGGTGCCATCTGGCCTGCCTTAAAGACCATTTTGTCCTACATCTGGCAGTGTCCAAAACTCATCAGTCTGGCACCGGGGTCAACATCAAATTCTTCCAGACTCACAAAGAATGGTGTCCAGTAGCAGTTCTGGACCAGTTGTTATCACACCTGCTGAGCCAGTCTAGCTCCAGATCATTGTTGCCTTTTTTTTTTCCAGCCCACTAACAGCTTGCCAGTTCATCAAACATGTTTGCATCCTCCTGGCTAATCTAGGCCTCAACCCTAATCAGTTTTCTGGGCACTCCTTCCAGATTGGTGCGGCCTTGGCAGCCTCCCGGCACGGGTGCCAGGTCATGTGATCAGAAGATTAGGCAGATGGAAATCTGCCTGCTTCACTTGGTACATTCCGAATCCCCAGGTTGAGATATCACAAGCCTTCACCAAGCTTGCCTAATACATGTCATGTATACCAATAAAACAGCTTTCCCTATCCTGGTATTTTTGCCTCCCTTTTGGTGTACCGACCAGCTGACCAGGGCACACCTCAGATCTATGTTATGTTGTGAATCTTGATGTGTCTTTATCTGGTTTCACGTCTATCTCGATTGGAGGGCTCCGACCATAAATAAATATATATATATATATATATATATATATATATATATATATATACTAGGGATCGACTGATTATCGGCAATGCTGATATATCTGGGGCCGACATGCACTTTCCCCGATATATCGGAATCGGCCCCTGAGATAACCGATATTGCTGATATTTAGGGAAAAGGGCATGTACCGAGGGGGGGTGATGCCTCTAGCTGCAGGCATCACTCCGGTCAATAGCCGATGGCCGGCTGTCTTGTAATGACAACCGATGCAGCTGAAAAGCCACTCGGCTGTCATTACAAGGAGCGGGACGGGACATCTTCCCCCCTCCCGCCGCCTTCTGCAGCTCGCCTGGGTCTCCCATCCCACCGAGAGACCCCGGCATCCTACCTGCACAGCCGCCAAAGAGAAGACCCGATCAAAGCCGCATTCGGCTCTGATCGGGTCTCCATGTAAAAAACCGGCGGCAAATTAAAAAAAATGTGAGCTTTCAAAACAGCCAAACTTGGCATTTTGAATGCTTTTAAGTGCAGAGGAAGGGTTTGGGGTCTTTTAGACCCCCAGATCCCTCCACCACAGTACCTTTTAATAAAAAAAAAATAAAAATGTAAATGTCCGAAAATATCGGTCAATATCGGCCGATACCGATATCCAATGACCAAAATATTGGTATCGGTATCGGCACTAAAAAAACAATATTGGTCGATCACTAATATATAAAGTATCTCACAAAACTGAGGAGCTACACAGTTCATTAAGGGAACCATGAATGCCAACATGTACTGTGACATACTGAAGCAGAGCATGATCCTCTTCCTTCGGAGACTGGGCCGCAGGGCAGTTTTCCAACATGATAAAGACCCCAAACACACCTCCAAGATGACCACTGCCTTGCTAAAGAAGCTGAGGGTAAAGGTGATGGACTGGCCAAGCATGTCTCCAAACCTAAACCCAATTGAGCATCTGTCGGGCATCCTCAAACGGAAGGTGGAGCAGAGCAAGGTCTCTAACATCTACCAGCTTTGTGATGTCGACATGGAGGAGTGGAAGAGGACTCCAATGGCAACCTGTGAAGCTCTGGTGAACTCCATGTCCAAGAGGGTTAAGGCAGTGCTGGAAAATATTGGTGGCCACAAAAAATATTGACACTTTGGGCCCAATTTGGATATTTTCATTTAGGGGTGTACTCACTTTTGTTGCCAGCGGTCTAGACATTAATGGCTGTGTGTTGAGTTATTTTGAGGGGGCAGCAAATTTACACTGTTATACAAGCTGTACACTCACTACTTTACATTGTAGCAAAGTGTCATTTCTTCAGTGTTATCAAATAAAAAGTTATATTAAAGTATTTACAAAAAATGTGAGGGGTGTGTTCACTTTTGTGAGATACTGTATATATATATATATATATATATATATATATACTTCATATATATACAGGCCCCCAGCACATTTCCTCATTAGTGCTCTGCAGCTGAATGATAATTATGAAACCACTCCAATTAGACCCATTCAGGAATCTGCAACAAATGTTGTTATAATCCTTGCAATGTACAGAGATCACCCAGAGGGGAATGTTTTTTTCAAAACAAAAGTGGAGTTATGCTTTAATTTCTACAAAGATATAATGACACTCATAGAATGCCCTTATACACAGTATGAGTTGCCAGTCTACAATATTTGGCTGTACTCCTCCATTTATGTTGTTTGCTGTTGAACTGAAGTTCTGAAATAATAAAATTGCACTCCTAGAGTGTATATGAATGAATAGTCAATCTACAACAACATCAGGTTTTACTCCTCCATTCATGTTGTTTCCTGTTGAACTGAAACCGTACAAAGATAAAATGGCACTTTTAGAGAGCTACCATTAATGAATAGTCAGTCTACAATGTCATGTCTCACTGTTGCATTCCGATTTTCATGTAGGTGCCACTGCAATAAAAATGGAAGAAGAAACAAATGAAGCGTGAAAGTTAATCTCTGTCCAAATCATGCAAAATTAAAGTAGTTACAAATTCTTAACAAACAGTAAAGAACTTTAAAAGTTCCTATTCACTGTATACTGCAGTGATCACACTTCAAATGTACTTAAACACTGTATCATTGTAAGCTGACTACACACAAATGTTGTATTGATATGAGGCTACTCCTTTCTTTTTTCCCCCATTTTCCCCTAATCTGCGGTTGCAGATACTTTAGACTAGAGATCGACCGATTTTCGGCAAAGCCGATATATCAAGGGCTGATATGTACTTTCCCCGATATATCGGAATCGGCCCTGGAGGTTATCGAGATTGCTGATATTTCGGCAAAGTGTTTGTACCGGAGTGATGCCTGCAGCTAGAGGCATCACCCCGGTACCGGCATCCATAGCCAACGGTCGGCTGTCTTGTAATGACAACCGATGCGGCTGAGAAGCCGCTTGGCTGTCATTACAAGAAGCGGGAGGGGACATCCCCTCCCGCCGCCTTCCGAGGCTCGCCGGGTCTCCCTTCCCACTGGGAGACCCGGGCAACCAGCCTGCACGGCCTCCGAAGACCCAGCTCTGATCAGGTCTCCATGCAAAAACCAGGCGCCAGATTAAAAAAAATGACAGCATTCAAAACAGCCAAACTTGGCGTTTTGAATGCTTTTAAGTGCAGAGGAGGGGTTTGGGGTCTTTTAGACCCCCAGATCCATCCACAAGAGTACCTGTCAAGAAAAAAAATAAAAAAATGTTTAAATGTAAGAAAATATCGGCGCATATCGGCCTGATTAGTACTGATTAGTGCTTAGACTCTGCACCTCAGGTGAGGACATGTCATCCGCCAGGGTGACCTGCTGCTGCTGGCCAGTGGGGGTCTCTCCCTTTCTATAGCTATTGGTCTCTAAACCTGACCCCTGGCCATGAGAGGTATGTGTAGAACAATTTTCCTGCACTCGAGTGAAATGTGATGGAGGGAAGAGGGATACTTCAGACTTGAATGGGTATGACTTGTAGTCTTTCTGCCCCCTCAGGATCAAGGGTATCCGAAACCAACTGGGAAACAACAACAAAAAGAAAGGGGGCGCACCCACCTAGTACATTACCACTAAAAACATTTATTAAAATATTAAAAAGTATATATTATACTCACAAAACAGGTGTGAATGTACACACATCAACATGATAGACATATGATCTCCAAGGTAGCCAGGGTACTGCGCGATGCTGGATGGCATGCAATGTACCACATGAAACTGTTGTGGCTAATCTGACGCATTTCGAGGGTGAGCCCCCTTCCTCAGAGCCAAGAAATGCTGCTGAACCATGAGAGGTATGTCCCATAGCATCCATCTAACAGAAGCTTCTGATAACTTGTCCCACTAAATTGCCAATTTGTCATATGTCATACATGATTTCCTTCTTAGCTAAACTTTTTCACAAAAGTTTAAAATCCAGACCATGTCAAAACTCAATGAGTTTTAATAAAAATCTTCATCAGGAGTACAGAGGCATAGACATCAAGGAACCTTAGTATATACGTGCCACAAAACTCAGAACACTGATTTGTATAATATAAGTCAAAGGGGAAGACATTGCTAACAACAGCAAAAACTAGTATCGTTCTGGTGTTTTCTGTTGTAATGTCCTTCTCAAGCTCTTGTGAAAAAGCTGAACTAAGAAGGAAACCATGTATGACATATGACAAATTGGGAATTTAGAGGGACAAGTCATCAGAGGCTTCTATTTTATGCTATGGAAAAGAAGTAACTCTACTGGTCCTTTTTTTTATTAGGAAAGTTAATTGACATTTGCAATAAATATACATTTTATTGAGTATATTGTGTTGCTGTTATTAAATGGCACCAGGAAAATCCTATATATTTCTTGCATCTAGTTTTGATAAAGTAGACATAAGGTTCTTGTCCAGGTTACATACAGTAATGTAAGCATGCATCGGATTGGTTGCTATTGATCACACCGTTATTCTCCTTTACTCCATTTTTATTGAAATACTATTTGTTTGCACCAGGAAAATGACTCTCGTATGCTTCTGTGTCTCTTTTACACATTAGTTACAGTATGATTGAAATTAAAAATGACCAGACTTATTTGGGAATTTTTTATTTTTTTTTTTTAATTTAAGATTGTAGCACGTATTTCCTTTAGTAGATATACAGTCATTTGTCTTAAGGTGCCCATAGAAAGAGCAGTGCATTAGCAGGATCATTTATGTACACGTCTAGAACCCCACAATCCAACCCTGTTGATGTGATTTTCAAGGTTACAGCTGGACGTTCAAGGGCAGGGCCAAGTGTAATCGGCACTTAGATCATAGATTAATCTTATTTGCCATCTATTAGGTCTGATTTCTGCTTCCCTCACTCCCTCCCTAAAGCCAGGATTATTGTGCTAGTTTAAGATAATGGATTCTAAGAGAAAAAAAAGGTCGTGGAGGCGCTGAGATTTGGAAACCTAAGATAATATGATTAATCTAAAAGCTTCTTTCTAAAAAGAAGGGTCACACTTTCATATAGTTAATTGAGTGCTAAGGAAGGAGATGGTGGGTGGCTGGGAATGAATAAAGGGGTGAGAAACTGTGACGGTGATGGAGCGATGTGTTAGGAAAGGAAGGTAGGGGAGACATGACATATCATGGATGCTATTGATTTAATAGAAGTGTATGTTCTTCTATTTCCAAAATTAGTTCTGCAATTGAGTAAAGCGGTGCTGATGGAGAGACTCTTACTTTGTGGAATAGAATGTAAGAGCGCTATTAATGCTGAGCAACACTTTTGCAGCACTTGATATTATTTGAAGGACTGTTAAGCTTAATACAGATCTGTCCAAATGCCTCTGTGCTTTATTTCATTTTGTTTCAACATTAGCCCTGTGTGGACCTAAACGATCCTCTATAGACTCTGCCATTCTTACATTACTGGACTATGTAATTCTTCTAAATATTTCATATTTTTACCTGCATTCAGTCAACTGAATGATGTTGAAAGACTGAAGGACTATGATTTAAAACACATAATCCTGAGGCTGTTTTTCATACCTGTAGGAGGAGCGCAAGATGATGAAGGTTGCCTGCACAATTCCCATCTAAATACCCCTAGGAGGTGAGACAGGGATTGCTAGGGCAATGGAAAGGAGGGGGTGCAGCCCTGAACTTAGCAGTGCTGATGTCAAGATAAACAGAAGTGCAGCGATGCGGGCTGCACAACTTCACCCGGACCAGTAGAGAGCAGAGCCAGGTCACAAACCAAGTTCAGTAACAGCCGAGCAGGAAGGCACCAAATCACAAGCAAAAATAAGGTCACAGGCGAGGTTGGCAATGTGCAAGCAACAAGGTACAGAATCGATGGGAAAAACCTTGGTCAAGAGTCCAGGCCTAGGCAAATAACATAGGTAGGCAACAGACATAAACAGACTGGGGTAATCCAGAGGTAGATCAGATAAAAGCTGGGGCAATAACAAAGTCAATACGTTTCAGGATCAAGGATAAACAGAGGTACAAACTGAAAGACAATCCAGCATGGTCCAATGGAGGGCCCAGTTTAAAAAGGACACTAAGTGCCTGTGTCTGTGGTTGACATACTTATGAATCCACTTGTACGCCATGGTACCAATATGTACAGAGATAGGAAGACAAGTACTGAGATTTCACCACTATTGACAAGCTAAGCTTTAGAACAGACCTGGGTTGACCAAACCCTGAAATTAGCTGTTATTCCTGTGCCAACCAGCAGTGGCCAGGACAACCCCAGTTGATGCAGATCGATCATACCTTTGTGTACATGCAGCTGCAGGGTGGGGAATGCCCAGACCGCCACTGATTGCCCCAGAAATGACAGCTTTTTTTTTTCGAGTTCAACTGAACCCTAGTTCAGCCTGAATCCAAGCTTTTGACTACTCATCACTAAAGTCCCAAAGAGATGTAAGAAATTGACAAGTGGTATAATCCTCCAGCGTCTACCAAAAACTGTAATTTCACTTTTGGAAGGACTGGTCCTATAAATAAACAGAGAGACAAAGTAACTGGAACACTGGTTCTAAAAAGGTTTCTTTGTATATTGTAGTGATAATGGGTTCTTATACGTTTAAAGTTTGCATCATAGAGTCAGCTAACCACCTAGTTGAATCAGTTACTACTTTTTAATTGCAAATATTTGCCTTAGCCATTACAAAGGGCACTATATCACTACTGGATTTTTATTGTTCATTTTAGTTTTATCTGGTTTTATTAAAAGGAAGCCTATACAAAGCATAGCTAAAGATTACAAAAGGAAGATATCTATAGCTTTTATAGACTATAACTATAACAAGTTGAAGTCTCCAGAGTTGTTAATTTGCAAACATTAGCAGTATAAGAAAGCATAATGTGAATGATAAAAAGTATAACATTAAAAAAGTAAAACTTTTGGGCTGTACAGGTCTAGACCATCCAGTCTGTATATACATAAACTGGCAGTGCTAAGACATTATAAACAAGCAAAAAATTGGGGGAGCAAGCCCTGAACATGTATATCTAAAGCCAGTGCAGCTATGGACCAAGCAACGTGTATATTAAAAAAGAATAGCGCACACATGCAAAAGAAATGACTATCAAATATGGAGACAATCCATAAATAAAAATGGGGATTTAGTCCCACCATATGGCCATATCGTGCTCAAGCCCACCACTGCGTCAAAGTACCCCATTATCAGTGGGTCATACACTATCCATAAAAAAGGGGTGAATCCAGCCTCTCTAACCCTTGGAGACAACACTCCTTGCTGGAATAGATGTGCTAATGCACTACAGGGGACTCCTCCTATATCTACTTGATAGTGGACACCGATAGAGTACAGGTGTGTGTGGGGGGATGGGATGCTCAACCGCAGAAGTCTGGTCAGACCGAATACATAATAAACAAGCAAAAAATTGGGGGAGCAAGCCCTGAACATGTATATCTAAAGCCAGTGCAGCTATGGACCAAGTATATTAAAAAAGAATAGCGCACACATGCAAAAGAAATGACTATCAAATATGGAGACAATCCATAAATAAAAATGGGGATTTAGTCCCACCATATGGCCATATTGTGCTCAAGCCCACCACTACAGGGGACTCCTCCTATATCTACTTGATAGTGGACTTCTGAGGTTGAGAATCCCACCCCCCACACACACCTGTACTCTATTAGAGTCCACTATCAAGTAGATATAGGAGGAGTCCCTTGTAGTGCATTAGCACATCTTTCCCAGCAAGGAGTGTTGTCTCCAAGGGTTAGAGAGGCTGGATTCACCCCTTTTTTATGGATAGTGTAGGACCCACTGACAATGGGGTACTTTGACGCAGTGGTGGGCTTGAGCACGATATGGCCATATGGTGGGACTAAATCCCCATTTTTATTTATGGATTGTCTCCATATTTAATAGTCATTTCTTTTGCATGTGTGCGCTATTCTTTTTTAATATACATAGTGCTAAGACATTAATGTAGATTATGGGGGATGGCTGACAAGTGTACCAAACTATGGAGGAGCAAGAAGCAAACAGATAAGTCTAGTGGCATGTGGAAGAAAGGGGAAAGACAGTGATGCGTTGGAGGAGGTTAAAGAAGATGGGTATGGCCTGATGGAAATGTGGAGGGTGAAAGGAGGGGAGAACAACGTTTACTCTACTATGGCTGACTCTTATTCAGGGGGGTGATCTTACATGATCCAGGCCTGGTATGCCGAGGAAAATGGAAATAGGTCCAGGTTTTTTAAACTGTTCTTCTCTGTCATTTTCCTGCGCCAACAGATACTCATGATCTTTGATAGGTATTTTGCTCAATCCATTTTCCCTTCTATCCTGACAAGTGTTCCAGTCCTTGCTGAAGAGAATCACCCCCATAACAGGATATTATCACCTTCATGCTTTACTGTAGGAATAGTGTTTTTGGATGGTGAGCTGTACTGGATTTCCGCAAGACATATTGTTTGTTGTTGAAGCCAAATAATTAAAATTTAGTCTCATCTGACGATACCACCTTTTTCCATGTGGCCTCAGAATCTTAATGTAGATTATGGGGGATGGCTGACAAGAGTACCAAACTATGGAGGAGCAAGAAGCAAACAGATAAGTCTAGTGGCATGTGGAAGAAAGAAAGGGGAAAGGTGGTGATGCGGTGGAGGAGGTTAAAGAAAATGGGTATGGCCCAGGAAAGGACTGGGCCAGGGGGCAGGGGGGCAATTGCCCCCTGGGCCGCCCTGATGCCTCGTAAAAAAAAGGCTGCACCGCTTCTGCCACAGACATGCCTAAAGGATTCCTGGTGAAGAGAAGTAAAAAGTCCCAACCACTGACCTACTGAGTGCGGGCTGAAGACAAGGACAGAGCGCAGGCCTCCCCCCCCAGCATGGAAGGTGTAAACTGTTTCTGAGCAGAGGCCAGTTCCATGCCCAACTGGAGACTCTTCTGCCCTGGCCAGCCCCAACCGAGCTGTCCCAACCTCCCCCCAACCTTCCCCTGCTGACCAGGTCAGGAACCCGGATTCAGCCAGTAAGTAGAGAGTATCTGGAGCAGGGCTTCAGCTTGGTATGGGGGTCAGGAGGAGGATTGGGAGAGTGGGAGGGGGGGGGGTGAGGGGATGTGGGAGGGGGCTGAGTCGCTGCACCATGGGCCTCTGGTTTGAACTTGCCCCCTGGGCCAAAAGTTGCCAGTCTGCCCCTGGTATGGCCTGAGAGAAATGTGGAAGGTGAAAGAAGGGGAGAACAATGTTTACTCTATTATGGCTGACTCTTATTCAGGGGGTGATCTTACATGATCCAGGCCTGGAACGCTGTGGAAAATGGAAATAGGTCCAGGTTTTTTAAGCTGTTCTTCTCGGTCATTTTCCTGTGCCAACAGATACTCAAGATCTTTGATAGGTATTTTGCTCCATCCATTTTCCCTTCTATCCTGACAAGTGTTCCAGTCCTTGCTGCAGAGAATCACCTCCATAACAGGATATTACCACCTCCATGCTTTTCTGTAGGAATAGTGTTTTTGGATGGTGAGCTGTACTGGATTTCCGCAAGACATATTGTTTGGTGTTGAGGCCAAATAATTCAAATTTAGTCTCATTTGACGATAACACCTTTTTCCATGTGGCCTCAGAATCTTCAAGGTGAGTTTAAGGTGGTCAGATGAGAATAAAATGTAATTATTTGGTCTCAACACCAAACGGGATGTCTGGCGGAAATCCAATACAGCTCACTAAAGGCTGTAATTAAAGCATTAAATGTGGTCCAACAAAATACTGACACAGAGGGGTGAGCTTTTTTCCAACTCAGTAAATCTGTTTTTTATTTATTTTATTTTTTTCTGACATGTTGGGGTTATAACTTGGATGTTATAAGTTGCACTATTAAATTGAGCAGGATAAAGCAAAAGCTGTGTCTGTCTTCATTTCAGGCTGCAAAACAACAAAACGTGACTATTATAAAGGGTGATAAGTTTCTATATCCACTGTACATTTAACACTATGACTCCCCCTCCCCACCCCAGAATGACAACACTGCTGCCTGCTGTGCCCCTTGTGTGCCTTCATAGGGAGAATTGTCTCACTAATAAAGAAGCTGCGTTACTGGCCAGATCACCAGCTGAAAACTTGCCGACTGCCCCGCAAAGATTTACTGCGGCAGGGCGGCTAGGCTGCGTATAATCACGTAGATCTACGTGATTATGTGCACGCGGTATCAATGGAGCGCACACTGCCAGAGCCGCGCTGAAACACCAATCTCTCTGTGCCTGTCACAGAGCCCCCCCCCACACAGTTAGTAAGCACAAATAGGCATACATTTAACCCTTTGATCACCCCCTGTATTAGCCCCTTTCCTGCCAGTGTCATTTATACAGTAACAGTGCATATTATTTAGCACTGATCACTTTATTAATGTCACTGGTCCCCAAAAAGTGTCAAAAATGGCAGTTAGGGGTCGAATCTGTCCACTGCAATGTCACAGTCCGGCTAAAAATCGTTGATCACCGCCATTACTAACAAGAAAATAAAAATAAATAAAAAGTCCAAAAATCGATTCCGTAGTTTGTAAACGCTATAACTTTTGCACAAACCAATACAAATACGCCTTTTGGGATTTTTTTTTACCAAAAATATGTAGCGGAATACAAATTGGCCTAAACTGATAAAAAAAAAATTAGATTTTTAAACATTTTTTATTGGGAATGTTTTATAGCAGAAAGTGAAAAATATTGTGTTTTTTTTTTCAAAATTATCGCTGTTTTTTTGTTTATAGCGCAAAATCTGAAAACCGCAGAGGTGATCAAATACCACCAAAAGAAAGCTCTATTTGTGGGAAAAAAAGGACATCAATTGTATTTGGGTAATCACATGACCGCGCAATTGTTAGTTAAAGAAGCGCAGTGCCGAATCGCAAAATATGGCCTGGTCATTAACCTTCTTAGCGGTATTCCCGAGCATGGCTCGGGGTTAAATTTCAGAGCCAAAAGCGGTAACCCCGAGCCACACTCGGGGTACCGCCAGAAGCATCGCTGGATCCTGTAAACAGGGTTACTTACCTTGTCACCGGGATCCAGCGATGTGTCTCACGGCGAATCTTCTTCCTCCCGATCGTCTCCATGCCCCGGCTTCCGTCTCCTGTGACGTGACGTTCGCAGGGGGGTGGAACCGGCAGCAAATTCAAATGTAAAACACACCAAACACACTGATACCATTCAAAATAAAAAAATCACATTCGTTTGCCCCCCAGTTCCCTTTCCTGCAGTTTTACTGTACTTTTTATGTATATATATATACATATATATATATATATATATATATATATATATATATATATATACGTGTATATATATATATATATATATATATATATATATATATATACGTAATTCTTGTGAATGAGCAGCCCAAACCAACTGTATACATTATATATATATATATATATATATATATATATATATATATATATACACACACACACACATATATATATATATATATATATATATATATATATGTATATATATATAATAAATGTATACAGTTGGTTTGGGCTGCTCATTCACAAGAATTACATGCAAATTAATGGTACCGCTTTCAGCACCTAAAATCCAAAAGAATCATACCGCCAGGGAGGTTAAGGGGGTAAAACCTTCCAGAGCTGAAAGTGGTTAAGCAAGCCCTTCAGAATTTGTACTCTGTTACATGTCGGCCCCGGCTCAATACTTGTTCATCCAAAAGTGTTTCATTTATCCCCACCATATCTTTTCTCTTACTGCTTCTCCTACGGACCCCCTAGGCTTGCCTCAATACCCCTTTTCAAGGTATTAGAAATAACCAGCAGCACCTCTTGGTAGTTTATACGACTGTTACTGTAATGTAGTCTGCGGTTTGATATGTCTATTATCAGGAGACCCATTAATTTTTGCATTGAACCTCAGAAATTTTAACTTAAAGTAATTACTGAATCTCGGTAGGAAGACTCATAGTTGCAAGATTTTATTGAATTCCACCGAGTGTGTGAGACTTTCATAGTGCAGCTCCATCTGGAAAAGTTCACTGAACTTCACATGACTTGACACTTATTGCTTCACAGCTTCTGCTTCATCCTCCCATTTCACAGAAAGGAAAGAAAACACTGGAATCCTTGAGGAAATTATAATTTTCCACTGAAACTAAATATAGTTAGAAAGAATAACCGAGCTATGGGAATTACATGCCAGATCTGTTTAATTTAGTGCTCTTGTGAATATTTCCATTATATCATGAGTATATATTTTCAATTATCTCCTATGACACAATAATTCCCTCACAATTTTATGCAGATTATAATAGCCCATCATCATATTTCACGTGTATAATCTGCTGATAGAACGTATCTACAAACATTTATACAAAACTTAATGTGAACATCTTCTTATGGGCACTGTTATATTGGGGTGCATAGCTGCTCGGACAATTTTACTTGTGATCTTTCCATTCGAAATAGAAGAACTTGAACATTTTCAATGCAACCAGAAGGCCTTGGTTTCGCAACAGATTCAGCATGTTTTGGGATTTAATGTAGAAATTCACCATAATGTTGATGGTGAGTGAAATGTCATATTTCCTGATTATTATTGGCCCACCAATATCTAAGGATGAATCCTAAGCCTGGGTACCCTACTTGTCTTCATACTATAGGAATGTAATTGCCAAGCCCCCTCGGGAATGTGTGCTGTCTTACATAAAAGGTAATATTACTTTTCCTGAGTTATAGTTGGTCATTACTTACACACTAGTCCTGTATATACTACAGACAAAACTGGAATAAGGTAGTCCCGCTCCAGGGTTGTTTAATGCAGTGCCTGGTTTGATCATCGTGCCAAGCCACAAAGGTGGAGAACTCTTTGGCAAAAAGCCATCTATAGATAAGTATTCTTTTTACATTTTACAATATTACTGTATTTTCTGGCGTATAAGACTACTTTTGAACCTCAAAAAAATCCCCCAAAAATGGGGGGTCATCTTATACGCCGAGTATAATATCTCCAAGGTAACCCAAGTATAAGTATTGCCGGTAGATGTAATCTCTCAAGAAGCTGGCTGTGTGGGAATCCTGCACCGGTATACCGTATGTACCGTAGCTTCGGTTACATACAGTATACCGCGCTGAGCCAATCAAGGAGAGCGATGTATTCTATTATTGAATGCAAAGCCTGCTCGGATTGGCGGAGTAACATCAGCCCGCCTCTCTGACTCTGCCAATCCGAGCAGGCTTTGCATTCAATAATAGAATACATCGCTCACTGTGATTGGCTCAGCGTGGTATACTGTATGTAGCCGAAGCTACGGTACATACGGTATATCGGTACAGGATTCCCGCACAGCCAGCGTCTTGAGATTACATCTACTGGTAATACTTAGGGTACCTTGGAGATATTATGAGAGATTACATGTATTACAGTACTAGGGTACCTTAGAGATCTATGAGAAATCTGATGTTTTTCAATGGTGTTGCCTTGCTTCGGAAGGGAGGTAGTCTTATACGGCGAGTATAGCCCAAAAGCTTGACCCCCCCTAACTTGAAAATTAGGGGGGGTCGTCTTATACGCCCAGTCGTCTTATACGCCGGAAAATACGGTATTACAATTGTTATTTTTATCTGTCATTTCCTAATTAAATGTTATATGCATTCTAAATTTTACTTACAAGTGTTTGTGTTATCTCTTTTTGCATATCTCGAAAAACCCCAAAAATGTAAACTATCACATGAGTGTGATAAAACAAATGCCTGATCTTTGAACTTGGATCAGTTGGCCTAGAAGAGCTAACAATGGGTGCTTTGCTTTGTACCAGCTCCCTCACTATACAGGTCCAAGAGCTAAAGGTAAAGGAGCACTGGACACTGATTTTTACGGGTTATCAAAAAGTAGACAAAGTCATTTCTTGAGCCCAATTGGCCTGTAGTTGGCAGCTCACCACACAGAGGACATCACCCATATTAAGAAATCCAAGTTTAATAGGTCAAAGAGAGTGTCAAATGAAAAAAATCATTGGGAGTCCAAAGTCTTTATTGTCCTACTAGTTACAACTAGCAGGTCAAAAGACATCCAATGCATTTCAAGGCCACACAATCCCCCTTCATCAGGACTGGATGAGATGGCAGAATGTTAAAGGATAAGTTCACCTTTTGATAAAAAAAAAATGCACATTTATTTGCAGGTGAAGAAATGTGCATTTATTATGTTTTGTTTCTGAAGCCTGTAAAGCATTGCACCCGCGGTCAGCAGATTGCTGATGCCATGCAGGTCTCCTGCCGATCTTTCAGTGTATCGGCTTGCTTGTACCTCACTCACAGCTCCGTGGTGGTTCATTGAAAACTACAAGCCGACAGCCGCAAAGGCTGCCAGACCTTGTAGTTTTCCATTCACAGAGCGCTGTGAATGAGTGATACGGTTGGGCCCGCATGGCCGTGTTTTTTTCACATTTGGACAGCTAACTAGGGCAGGGGCCGATGCATTCATGTTACACCCTGAATATGATATATCAATGTGAAACACTTCCTGCGATTTTCAAAAAAGAAGGGGACTATACTAATATCCCTTTACCATAAAAATATGTGTATGAAATATGCACAAATAGGCAGATAAAATAATAGACAGCAGCACACACCAAAAACATTCACCAATCTGTGCAAATGCTAGAAATATACTAAATCATATAAACTAGTGTATCCCTATCTAACAATAACTAGCTCAGTGCATATAATGTACAGTTAATGAAAACAATTGCTAATCAATTAGCAACTTTCATAGAATTATTGAAAAATCCTAAACACTATATAAAGTGTAAGATCAATTTTCATAAAGTTAATTTATATAAAGTCTATTCTCGAAAATATATATTCATCGGCAACTTCCAACTTCCAGAGACTTTGTAGTTCCACACACCATCATTTCTTCAATAATCCACCTCAGTGCCCTTCACCCAATGTCTGGGTGGCCTCTCATCTGATCAAATGGGCTTCACTTGTTAGGGGAGGTCATACAAGCGTTTTAAAGAGAATATATAGGCACTCTTCTGCCACTTTAGCTGCCACAATTCTCAGTTCCACATTTGGATGACATAAATTTGGAGGCAAAAGGAAGATTCAAAAGTGTGGACCAATCAAATAAACTTTTAATAAAATCAGAAATAGACTCACATTTTCAATGAAAGATAAAATAGGCCTAATTCACAAAGCTTTAACACAAGGATAAGGTGTGCTGCGGTTTTCAGATTTTCTTGGATTCAGCTGAAAATACCTGTCACTTTTTTGTAATAAAAGGATCCTCATTTAAAGCAGAGTTCCACCCTAAAAACAAACTTTGCAGCATCAGTTAGAGTAAAAAAACCTGAAAAAGAATTGGATAATTAATATTTTTTTTGTTTCACATACCTTGTTTTTAATGAAAATTAACTTACCTTCCTTCCTCTTCCTCCTTATGCGTCCGCGGCCCCCGACGTCACTTCCTCCTTTGCATTGCGTCCTGGGAGATGAGCGTCATCAATCCCAGGATGCAATGGGAATGGCCGGCCGCTACTCTGATTGCTGATCGCAATCTACAGCGCATGCGCGAGATTGTGATCGGCATTCCGGGTAGCTGAAACCAGGAAGAAGGACACAGCGGCTTCAGACGCCCACACCGGAGATGGCCGCGCTCTTCAATAAATTTTAAAGGTAAGATTTTATCTATATTAACCACCTCCCTACCAGCCACTGTATATATACGTCCTGCATTTAAACATAAATAGATAGCTGCCATAACCCTGGTATTTTTTTAAACTGCAGGTGATCGACTTTCTGATAAGGGTGGTACCAGCGGCGGATTCGCCGCAGGATCACCCTTCCGGGATGGCGGAAGAGGTGCCCCCCCTCCCGACCGGCAGCGGGGAAAGCGATCGGGTCCCGGATCCTCACAGACAGGGTGTCGAGTGAGGGCAACCCTTCCCTCACTCGACTCTATGGTCTTGGAGGACCAGAGCAACGGCAAACGTCGTTGCTTAGCAAACGGCTTAAAGGTCCCTTTTTTTTTTTTCATTTTTTTTTTCAATCTTTATTAGTGTACTTGTGAGATCTGAGGACTTTTTGACCCCAGATCTCACAAAAAAGAGGTCCTGTTGTGCCTATTTCTATTACAAGGAATGTTTACATTCCTTGTAATAGAAATAAAAATGATAATTTTTTTTTTAAAATGGTGTAAAAATAAAAAATAATAAATAAAATAAATAGTAAAAAAAAAAAAAAAAAATTAAAGTGCCCTGTCCCCGTTAGCTCGCGCGCAGAAGCGAACGCATACGGAAACCCTACCCACATATGTAAACGGTGTTCAAACCACACATGTGAGGTATCGCAGCAATCGAATAGAGCAAGAGCAATACTTTGAGCCCTAGACCTGTTCTGTAACTCTAAGATGGCAACCTGTAGAAATTTTTAAAGTGACGCCTATGGGGATTTTTAAGTACCAAAGTTTGTTGCCATTCCGTGAGCTTGCGCAATTTTGAAGCATGACATGTTGGGTATCTATTTACTCGGCGTAACATTATCTTTCACATTATGGAAAAAATTGAACTAACTTTACTGCATTCTTATTTTTTAATTAAAAAAAGTGAATTTTTTCCAAAAAAATTGCGTTTGGAAGACCGCTGCGCAAATACGGTGTGATAAAAAATATTGCAATAATCTCCATTTTATTCTCTAGGGTCTCTGCTAAAAAAAATTATATATAATGTTTGGGGGTTCTAAGTAGTTTTCTAGCAAAAACAACTGATTTTAGCTTGTAAACACCAAATGTCAAAATAAACCTAGTAGGCAAGTGGTTAATTTACTGTACTCTACTGTAATGCGGGAATAGTATTAGTGTAATTGGGGATAGCTTAGGATTAGGGGGGTATTTTTATCTCAAAAAAGTTGTTGTGGCCGGAACTCCGCTTTAAGTGTTTTAGCTTGTTGAATCAAATCTTATATATAATAATTAATTAACAACTTCAAGTTTATGTATACCTTCTAAGAGTTGTTGTAAAGGTTTGGTGTCACTCATGAAGATCTTCTGAGATGCTGAAAAACAGTTGACTTTTTCAAACCTAATTCTTTCACAGTTTCACAGCTTGCTAAAGCTATCATGGTAACAGGCAGTCTTTAGAGTGGTCCACCCCACTACAGATATCCTTGAGCGCTTTAAAGTCTTCATGACTTTAAGTACCAAGTACAGAGTCTCTCCTTCCATAACTTCCACCCTTATTAGGTTTATTCTACAGTACAGCTTCTCTTTAAAGACGCCTACATTAAATCTTTTCTGATCTGCAGTTTTGACATGTAGAACATGAAATCTAGTGAGATAAAGGCAGTCTGGTAGTTTAAGGTGTTCTCATCTTGAATTAACTGGTAATGAAAGCTGTAAAGTTGTACACATTAGAGATGAAGTCTTGCACTTTTCGCTTTAACTTCCAGCTTTAAAACATCCAAGATAACGGCCCTCTCTATAAAGAGCCTGTGTTGTAGAGTTTATTGTAGAGTGGAAAGAATTAATTACATTCCTTCCTTGTATCTGTACAAGAGTTTAGGAGATAATCTCTTTACTATAAATTGCAATGGTTTTGCTGTCACATATCTCAGTTTGTTATAGTTTTATGTGCCGAGCAGGGAAAAGAGAGAGAGAGAACCGTGCAAAGTACAGTGTGAGGGACAATGCAACAGCAAGATGGCACAAATGTGCTTGAAATAGGTCCGGATTGCATTATATAACTAACAGTAGAACAAACACCAGATGAAGTGCATAGGAAGACTAGTGGGAAATACAGAGGGTGCCACTGCTAACCTCCTACTGAAAATGCTAGCTGTCTGGCTGTGTCTCATTTCAATACTTTCGGGACCCAATCCATAAACAAGTAGAAAGCCAAATAGGCCAAAACTTCTTCAATGCATACTTTTGTGTAGGGATCGACCGATTATCGGCATAACTGATATATCAGGGGCCGATATGCACTTTCCTCTATATATCGGAATCGGCCCCTGAGAGGACAGATGATGCCGATATTTTGGGAGAGTGCTTGTACCGGAGTGATGCCTGCAGCTAGAGGCATCACACCCGGTACCAGCGTCCATAGCCGATGATCGGCTGTCGTGTAATGACAACCGATATGGCTGAGAAGCCGCTTGGCTTTAATTACAAGAAGCGGGAGGGGGCGTCCACCCTCCCGCCGCCTCCCGCGGCTCACCCGGATCTCCCGTCCCACCGGGAAGCCTGGGCAACCAGCCTGCACAGCCACCGAAGAGAAGACCCAATCAAAGCAGCATTTGGCTCTTATCGGGTCTCCATGTAAAAACCCGGAAGTGATGTCATGACTTCACTTCCGGGTACTCGGCGCCAAATAAAAAAAAAAATACAGCATTCAAAAGAGCCAAAATTGGCTTCATCTGGTGAGTGCAGTCCAATTGGGGGAGCACGGTTGCACCTGCTTGCACAGAGTAATCTTCACACCATCAAAAATACAAACTATTTTTTTGCACGAGTTTTTGCACCTTGCACAATATTGGGACTAATGGATGATATTAATTAATTTTTTTATATTTTAATTTTATTCACTTGTATTTTTATACCCTATATTTTTATTTTTAATGCATGTAGCACCCTCCTAGTCTGGTGCTAGTTTGGCATTGTCTGCTTAACAGGATTGCAGCAGGAAAACTATAATTGCTTCATCTGCTTATCACAGGAGCTTGATCTTTAGCTAGGTCTGCTCAGTGTGCTTAGTGTGCATTCATCTGGTCTGAGGGAGTGTCCCCACTGCGTCCGATAGGGAGGCCTGTTGGACAGTGGGGAAACCTGGCCAATGATACACAGGCTTTTGTAACCGTCCCAGTGGGTTGGCACCTGGAGAGGTGCATCATGGGATTTGAAATAAAAGCAGAGAGCACCTGAGGCAGAGTGTTGTTTTGGTGGGAGCATTAGTCCCAGTTGAAGTGTGAAGGTGGTACAGGCAGTCGGCCTAGAGCAGTGGTCCTCAACCCTGGCCTACAGTGCCCACTAACAGGCCAGATTTTAGGTATTACCTTGGGGAGATGCAGACTAGAGTACTGCAATCACTGAGCAGCAAATGATATCACCTGGGATGTATTTCAGTTATCTTGAAAATCTGGCCTGTTAGTGGACCCTGTAGGACAGGGCTGAGGACCACTGGCCTAGAGGACCAGAGGTTGAGCTGGGCTGCACGGGATCCAGAGTTGCTGACCGAGTGGAGCTGCTGGGCAGAGATCTTCTGGAAAAACAGTGTTGTGAGTACTCGAGATCTGCCCAGGGCTCTGCCTAGGAAAGGGGACCACTCCAGAGAGGTCAAGGGGGATCCAGGAGCCAGCTAACCAAGGGTTCTTAGTAAAGGGGGTGCCAAGTTAAAGGCCTGAAGAGTAAGGGAGTAAAGGGGGCACCAGGAAGGGCCCTGGAGTGTTCAGCAATACAGTTTAAGTCAGGATACAGCTTGCCTCAGGAGACAGCTTGCCTCAGGAGACAGATTACCTCAGGAAGCTTATCATCCTATGTCACAGTCAAAAGGCAAAGTAAAGTAAGCGGCCTAGCCGCGACCAGCTCAATCAGCGTTAACCAGCGTTAACCAGCGTCAGTCAGCGTTAACCAGCGTCAGTCAGCACTTTTTGCATCATCCCTGTCTATTGTGCATAGTTCAGTTGGTTGGAGTATCCCACTCATCCCTTCTCCTATCCAAGTTCTCAATAAAACTTAAAAACCAAAGAAACTGGACTGGTCCTTGCCTGAGGTAAACACACTTGGAAATATGCCTAAATGTTCTACTGTTGCTAATGGTAACCCAAGGGAACCCACACTCAGCAGCTCCCATGGGAGTAGTAGTGCTACATACATATACCAGGTTTTGTAGAATCTATGATCTATAATACTTTTTAGCACTGTTTTTTTGTATTTATTAGATAGTATTACTAGTTTTTTTTTTTATTCATTTGCACCTGCACTTTATATTTAAATATCATATATTTTTGTATGGACACACCTGAGCACATTTGACACTTTATTCACATATCATGTTATCAGATATTTTTTGTACATAAGACTTTTCCTCTGCATATGTCATATTTACCTTCAGGCAGCGCACTATACCTTTCCTTTTTTACAGGTCATAGGTAAATCAGGAACAAGCTGAAGACTATTCAGCAATCTGTCCATGTTTATATAGTCTGTGTTGCCTCCATACCAGTGCCGTGCATACACATGCACCTACATGCATGCTACTTAGCGTGTTTCCAACTTATGTGTGCCAATATATTTGTAGCACTACTCCCATGGGAGCTGCTGGTTATGGATTCCCCTGGGTTACGCATAGCAACAACTTGACAATATAGCATATTCTAAGTGCTTGGCTTAGTCAGAAAACAGTCCAGGGGTTTAGGTTTTTGTTGTTTTATTGGAAAACTGGGATGGGAGAAGGGATGAGTGGTATACTCCAACTGAATAAATTATGCACAATTGCTGGGACTTCTGAATAAAGCTGAGTGCGGCAAGGCCGCTGCTTCACCTTGCCACTAAGTGAAGAAGAATTCGAGATGGACTGTACTGTACTGTGAATCGCTCTTCAGGGTCCTACTCGGCACCCCCTTTGTCCTTACTCTTCAGGGTTCTATACGGCACCCCCTTTAATCTGACACTATGTGTGAACTGACCCTCTGACTTCACTGGAGTGGTCCCCCTTCCTGGGCAGACCCTTTGGCGAGTCCCCTGGTACTCACGGACACTGTTTTTCCTGGAAGACTCTGCCAGCAGCTCCACTGTCAGCTCCACTGGATCCTCTGCAGCTCAGCTCACACCTGGTTTACTAAGCCGACTGCCTAAGACCACTTTCCGCATGCAACAGGACCAGTCGTCAGCCTCCTCCTGGGACTCTGCTTCCCGCCAAAGACGCCCTGTCACATGTCCCCCCAGCTTTTATGAACAATCCCAAGATGCACTTCAAGAGTGTCCTCCCACAAAAGCCAATGTGTCACTGGCTGGGTTTCCTCCACTGTCCAACAAGCTCTCTTATTGGATACAGTGGGGACACTCCCTCCCAGTGAATCACACCTGGAAACATGCAACATGCAACCTAATAGATCAGGCTCCCCTGATAAGCAGAAGGAGTATAAGATGCTTTTACCTAGCACCTACCTAGGAGGGTGCTGCATATGCCTGATATGACTTTATGCAATGAAACATGTGCCTGCACTGATATTCCCATACTGGAACACACTGGACTGTCCTTACATGCTTCTGGGGATGCTTTTCCTATGAAGACCAGCATGGTTTTGCTGTATGTCACTGCTGCCAGGGACATGCCAGGAACATTTATTTGCGAGGGACAGACCCCCCAGAATGGGGACTGTTCTCATCAAGTGGAGATGAATGGCAGCCTTATGGTAACACTTTGAAATAATGCACATGTGTTAACTCAGCACCTAGGGAAGAATACCAATAAATGTGGAGCAGACAGAATCTGTTGCAGCTGTGTATGGCAACCAGCTTCTATTTCCAGCTTGTTCGGTTAGGCTTAAAATTAAATATAGGTGTTAATTGGTTGCCATGCACAGCTGTTTCAGTTTTCATAAACTCCCCCTACAGAGTAATATGGGCCTGAAGTATTGACATATTCTTAAAAAGCTAAATATGAGTTTTAAAACAAACTTGCACTGACCTTTATAGCAGCAGTTGCTGTGGAGTAATTAACCCTTAAATTATGACAGTTGGGTTTCAGTTGTTTTTGAACAGCTTGATCCATGTTTACATTGGAAGGCTAGCAGGCTGACAACTCCATGGTGCTAGAGGTCTTAGTGTTTTTGTTTTTTAATTTTGAATGAACAATGATCATTTTCCACAAATTAATTTTTCCTCTGACTTTTCCTTGCTACACCTTCTCATGTCCTTCATCATCCCAGCTAACCTCATGATTCCCCTCCACTCTACCTTAACTACAGCAGCATTCTGTATTTTCTATAGCGCTTGTGTAAAACACAAGGCCTCTGGACCGAATCCGGCCCTCCCGGCCATTTCATGTGGCCCTCACGCCTCTCCTGCAGCTGCGGCACTCCCTTGTTTTTGCCCCCACCTTGTCTCAGCAGAGAGAAAGACAGGACTCCTCCACCAGATCCTGAGCTTCTCTGTGTAGGCATGGAGTGACTCCTCTCTGCCCCCCCCTCTCAGCAGACAGATGCTACAGATCCTGAGCTTCTCTGTGCAGCCGTGGAGAGGCTTGTCTCTGCCCCCCCCCTCTCAGCAAAGAGGAGGACAGAACTCTCTGTGCAGCCAAAGCACCCCCTTATCTCCATGTCCCCCTGTCTCAGCATTCAGCAGACTCCAGCAGCTGACTCCAGCCCTCTGGTCCTCCTCCTGACCCTGCATTTTCTGTTTCCCAGCTTCTTCCCAGCAGCACAAGTTAGGGGTGCACTGTGATGTAAAATAGGACGGGTATTCTTGACTTGGTGGGGGGGGGGGCTTTTGACATTTGATGTAAGGGGGGTGGGGTGCTCTCGACGTCTAGTCTTACAGATACAACCAGCCCTTTGAGGGCAAACATAATGCTGCTGGGGACCACAATAAAATTGAGTTTGACACAGCTGTTCTTTGCTGATGCTCCTCAAGTAGGTGCAGCAGACTTAGATCTACAGCTTCCCTGAGCAGCCATACACAAGAAGTCCCCCAGAAAAAGAAAATATTTGTGCACATTCCATCCCAGCAGGTTCCCCCTTGATTTACTTGCTATTTGTTAATTAAAATGGAAAACAATCTTAAAGCGGAGTTCCACCCAAAAGGGGAACTTCCGCTTTAGGTAATTCTAACCCCCTGACATGCCACATTTGGCATGTCATTTAGCCTAGTTTTGACAGTTATCCGCTCCCATTTCCGCTCGGAACGGCGCGGTGCCCTGAGCGGAAGTTCTCCTCTCCCCCTCCCTCCCTGCAATCTTCTGGGACATGTCAGAGGTCCCAGAAGATTGCCAGCCAATCACGACGCGTAGCGCAACTCGCGCATGCGCAGTGCGTACCCGGCTGTGAAGCCGCAAACTGTCACAGCTGGGTGCCCACACCAGTGATGCCGGCGCTGCAGAGCAGAGAGGGAGAAGAGCGAGGCTTCGGGCGGCCGCATCGCTGGACCATTGGACAGGTGAGGCTTGAACTCTGCTTTAAGCAGGGAGAAATCCAATAAACAATTTCTAGGTAGTAATGTTTTTTGAACTCTAAATTTTCTAGCTTACAGTTGAAACAATATTATTGAAGTCCCAGGTATGCCTTTGATAGTTACTGTATGTATTTTATTCATAGGTCCAGTTTCTCCGTTTTATGGTTTGAAATAAGACATATTGGTCCAGAGAGTGGCAAAAACAGAATTCCACTGAGCATTTAGGATAATTCATAACACAAAGGCATTTGGATTATTTTATTTATTTGTAAAATGATGCCTTTATGGGAGCCGTTTATATGAAAAAAAAATAAAAAATAAAATAAAAACTGTTCCAAAGGATTCCGAAATGTTTTGAATGCAATCTGGGGCCTAACTCAAAAAAAAACAAACGTGCCTACACTTTTTTTGTGCCGCAATACAGCACACTGCAATGGAAGTAATTCACATACCTGCATTTTGCAAATTATCCCAGCCATTCTGCTACAAGCCTCCCATCACTGCTCTATTGACTGAAGGATGCAGGCCCCAGGATGGTCAGTGATCCCTTAACATCAATGACACAAAAAACAAGGATGGACCTGCTCAGTTTCAAGATGTCCAGGATTGTCACGGTCAGGGGTCAGACTAGGAGAACAGTAGCAATAGCAGTAGAGAGGTTCTCACCGACCAGCTGCATAAGTGCAGCAGCAGATCACCCTGGCGGCTGATGCAGGCTCACCTGAAGTGCGGAGTCTGGGCACTAACCAGTGTTCATCAGAGCTCCTGATGGTGGAGATGGGTTTTACTGCATGTTAGTCCCAGATAGTGGTTCTCAGGATCGCCTCTCCAGGAGGTGAACAATGCGGGCTCTGGTAACATATGTAGCAGGTAGGGGTCAAGCAGAAGCATAGTCAGTAAACAAGCCAAAGGTCAGTATCAAGTGGTTGCAGGTAGGGAACAAGCATAAGTGTAGTAGAGGAACCAGCCAAAGGTCGGTAACAAGTGGTTGCAGGTTGGGAACAAGTGGAAGCGTAGTAGAGGAACAGCCAAAGGTCAGTAACAAGTGTTTGCAGGTTGGGAACAAGCAGAAGCATAGTAGAGGAACCAGTCAAAGGTCAGTAAGAAGTGTTTGCAGGTTGGGAACAAGCAAAAGCATAGTAGAGGAAGCAGCCAAAGGTCAGTAACAAGCATTTGCAGGTTGGTAACAAGTGGAAGCGTAGCAGAGGAACCAGCCAAAGGTCGGTAACAAGTGTTTTCAGGTTGGGAACAAGTGGAAGCGTAGTAGAGGAACCAGCCAAAGGTCAGTAATAAGTGGTTGCAGGTTAGGAACAAACGGAAGCGTTGTCGAGGAACGAGCCAAAAGACTGTAATGAGTGGTAGTGGAGATAAGGACAGCTGCAGGTACTCAAGGAGAAAGACATTGGCTGGAGACAGTACAATAATCTGGCAAACAGGAAGGGCAAAAGCGTAGCTTGTTTAGGAAGTTCATGGGAGGAGCAAAGAGTTCAAGATTCACCAGAAATAAGGTTCAAGAAAAGATTATCCAAGTGTTCAGAGAAGATGCTGTCCAGCATCTCAGGTGGCTCAGCAAGGAGAGCTACTGCTGCATGCAGCTGAGGTTGTGGCTTCAGATCCCAGTCCTGACAAGAGTACAGTTATTAATATCATCTGATACAAGGAAAGTCCACCTGCTGCACTTAACGTGTTTTACTCCATCAGGAGCTTAGTTGTAGAGACTCTATGACTAAGCTCCTGATGGAGTTAATGGAGCAAATGGAATTTCCCAGCATCAGATGATATTATTAAATGTACTATTGACTCCTGGAATTTGAACTGCTCACATGTTCAGTTGGTCGAAGCTCAATACTGAAAGCTCGTAAAGGTACATAAGGGTTTTTTTGTTTTTTTATTTGTGTCACGTGTTTTTGGAAAAATTTACTTGAAAGCCCTTTTTTATGTGCAACACAAGTGTTTTTGCATGGTTTTGTGCCTGTACAACCATTCTCCTCCAGTCTCCTCTTCTCCCATCCAGGAGCTTCCATTAACATGAAAAATGCTTGTAAAATACTTCAAAAAACATGTGAACATGAACGCAAAATTGCTAAAAGAACGTGGCTGTATAAGCACTTCTATAAGCTCCTATTAGGTGTAAGTGGAGGTTAATGTGCGCTCCAGTAACAAGCATGAAAATGCAGGTCCCAACTTTTTAGAAATGTGGCAAATTGCACAAATCTCTGGCCAAGCAGACTTTAAATTGTACCTATATGCAACATTTTTTTTTTAACTTTTGGAAAGAGCGGAGATAGATTAGCACACCTATCGAACTTTTATTGCTGCCTGTGTTCCCATTAGGGACATCCTCTCTATTTGTTCTGTTTACCATTATCATTGAGAGTGAACGTGAAAGAAAATCCAACATTTTGGGTTGGTACCAGAACAGTATTGAGGGGAAATCTTCCAATGGAGACACTAGTTCTGGGGGACAACCAGGGATTCCCTCACTTTGGAGGTATTTCCTCTCACTTCCTGTTTTGGCTCTGGGACAGGAAGTGAAGGGAAATCTCCCAAATAGGATAAATATGGCACAGAAAAAAAACTGTCAGGGGTTATAACCCTCCCTTACTCCAATCCAAAAAAAAAAAAAAATGCTTTTAGTTGTACTTTAAGATATGCTGAACAATCACATCTAAGACAATATAAAAAAAAAATGGTATTTGGTCAGCCATCAATTTAAGGTTAGTAGTAGGTACAGCAATGAATAATATACCAAGGGTAACTAGGGTGGAATCTGAATAACTTCCTAGCAGGTTTTTTTTTTTTTTTTTTGCTTTGCATGAGGAATAGGGATGAGACAATGGTTTGGGACAAAGGTAGGTACAGACTGAACTTTGGCTGTTGGGGCATTCAGACAAACACACAGACTTTTGCCTTTTCAGTTACCTGTTTAGCGGGAGACAAAAATCATATATAGAAGCAGCATAATGATATACAGTATAATGGTATAAATCATATATACTGTGGATGTGATATAATCATATATAAAATAACAGTATAAATCCTATATAGAAGAGGTATAATCATCTACAGAATAATAGTATAAATTATACTGTATATAGTATGATATAATCATATGTGGAATATTGGTATAAATCATATATAGAAGTGGTATAATCATATATAGAATAACAATATAAATCATATATATAGAAGTGGTATAATCATACTGTATATAAAATAACAGTAAAAATCATATATAGAAGTGGTATAATAATATATGAAATATCTATATAAATCTTATATACTAAAAAAGTAGTATAATCTATATATAGAATAATGGTATAAATTACATATAGGAGGGGTACAATTATATCTATAGAATAACAGTATGAATCATATATGGAATAATGGTATAATATACATATAGGAATGGTAAAATCATATATATAGAATAACAATATAAATCATATATATAGAAGGAGTACAATCATATATAAAGTAACGGTAAAAATCAAATATAGAAGTGGTATAATCATATATCGAATATTAGTATAAATCATATAAAGAAGTGGTATAATCATATATCGAATATTAGTATAAATCATATACAGAAGTGGTATAATCATATATGAAATAACTACAGTATATAAATCATATATAGTGGTATAATCATATATAGAATAGCGGTATAAATTACATATAGGAATGGTAAAGTTATATATAGAATGACAGTATAAATCATATATAGAGGTATAATCATATATAATCATGATTATCAAAGTTACTAGCATGTTGATTGAGTCTAATGGGATTGGGTCATCTGAACATCCTGTCAATGAAAGTCTATGGGCATTTTTATGATTTTTAATATTAATTTTTAAGAAAACCGTAACTCAAACCAGTCTGAAAAGATATAGCACACCGAGTCAGAACAGTATGAAGGTCTGACCCGAGTTTGGAGTATGTGGCTTGAACGGTCTAGGAGGAGTTAGTGTCCAAAAATTTTGCGGCCAGAAAAATAATAAGAAGAAGAAGAAGAAGAAGAAGAAGTTTAAATAGGATTTCAGTAAGTTGGCTTTCTCAAGCCAACTTAATAACAGTATAAAACATAGATAGAAGTGGTATAATCATATATAGAATGACGGTATAAATTACATATAGGAGTGGTAAAATCATATTTAGAAGGTGTACAATCATATATAAAGTAACGGTAAAATTCATATATAGAAGCGGTATAATCACATGTAAAATAGCAGTATAAATCATATATAGAAGTGGTATAATTATACATAGAATAACAGTATAAATCATATATAGAAGTGGTATAATCATATATGAAATATCTATATAAATCTTATATACTAAAAAAGTAGCATAATCTTATATAGAATAATGGTATAAATTACATATAGGAGGGGTACAATCATATCTATAGAATAACAGTATGAATCATATATAGAATAATGGTATAATATACATATAGGAATGGTAAAATCATATATATAGAATAACAATATAAATCATATATATAGAAGGAGTACAATCATATATAAAGTAACGGTAAAAAATCAAATATAGAAGTGGTATAATCATATATAAAATAACAGTATAAATCATATATAGAAGTGGTATAATCATATATGAAATAACTACAGTATATAAATCATATATAGAAGTGGTATAATCATATATAGAATAGCGGTATAAATTACATATAGGAGTGGTAAAGTTATATATAGAATGACAGTATAAATCATATATAGAAGGAGTACAATCATATATAAAGTAACGGTAAAAATCATATATAGAAGTGGTATAATCATATATAAAATAACAGTATAAAACATATATAGAAGTGGTATAATCATATATAGAATGACGGTATAAATTACATATAGGAGTGGTAAAATCATATTTAGAAGGTGTACAATCATATATAAAGTAACGGTAAAAATCATATATAGAAGCGGTATAATCATATATAAAATAGCAGTATAAATCAAATATAGAAGTGGTATAATTATACATAGAATAATAGTATAAATCATATATACTGTAAAAGTGATATCATCGTATATAAAATACCGGTATAAATCATATATAGAAGCGGTATAAACATATTTAGAAGCAGTATAATTATATAGAGTAGTGGTATAAATCATACTGTATATAAAAGTGATATAATCGTATATAGAATAACGGTATAAATCATATATAAAAGCGGAATCCTTGTAAACCATTGGCGTCACTGGGAATTCCCACCACTTAAAGGGTTAGTTAAAAAAAAAAAAATGTAAAGGTGAACTAACACTGTACACCCTCCGGTCCCTGCTGTACTTACCTCATACCACAATACCGAGCTGTCAGATCCTCCCCAGCCGCTCCTGCAGTCCAGGGATTTGAAATCCCCCCTCTTCTCCCTCTTCTCTGTGCAGCACTTCTGGGAGGGACCAGAGCGATTTACTGTGCAGTCACTGACCAATCAGAATCGCTCTGGTCTGTCCCGGAAGTGCTGCACAGAGAAGATGGAGGATTTCAATTCCCCGACTTGCTGGACTGGCATGAAGGGGATTTGACAGCTCAACATCGCTGGAGATAAGTACAGCAGATATAGATATATAGCTACACACATGGGGTTATTAACTTTGGGGTATGAGCACTAAGACAGATTCATTTGGACACAGATTCTATGAGATTATTGTTTACTTAAATCATGTGATGGCAATTCACTGACCCGCACAAAAGGGGTGGGGCATACGCCAGAAGCCATGTGACTCATTGATTATAAAAAGCCCAGCCACCTGTACCTCAAACTAGCTCTGAAGAAGGGGGGGGGGGGGACCCCCGAAACGCGTAAGCTGGATTTAGAGGTTTGCATCTAACCACGGTCTGCATCAGTGGACTATGCTCAGTGGACACTTCCGGTGGACTCATTATATTATTTTGTGCCTGGTTTTTTATCCACTTTGTGAATATGATGTGCATACTATTTTACTAAAATTAATTGTTTCAAAGGTAATGCGCTAGGCCGGTGCGCCCGCCGTACTTTTTCTTTCAATAGTTTCATTTGGGTTTCCCTGACCTGTTGAGAGTGGCAGCACAGCAGGAACGACGACAATACCAGCAGAGTCGTGTTTCCAGTAATCCAAGTCGCATAACAACCCCTCAAGTGCAGGAGAATCAATTCTCGTAAGTACAGCAGGGACTGGGAGACCGGAGGAGTGGGGAGGGAATTTTCGTTTGTAAAGGTGAACTATAACTTTAAGCCAAGGGCTATGGCCATATCTGGTCAATGATGTCACCACCATCCTGGCCCCTCTTTTTTTTTTTTTTTTTTCTTATATTTTATTGGTATTTTTTTGAATAAACAAAGTGTAAAAAGCCGAAAACAACGCACAAAATCCCTGGTCCCTCTTTTTATTTAGCTGACAACGGATCGGTGAGCTGTCATTTGACTACTTGCACCATCGGCCGTGTGCACTAGATAGCTTTTTTTTTTTTTTCTTTTTTTTTTATTATTATTTTATTTTATTTATTTTCTAATTTTAACTTCCCAAGCTATTTTGAAATTAAAATGGATTTTTGATTTGTTTACATGGCTTATTGCTTACCAAGCTTTTTATTTATTTTATTTCTAAAATTGAAACATTTTTACTCAATGTTCATTTTTTAAATTTTTTTTTGGCAATGAGTCAATAAATACACCGCGCTATAAATAAAATAGAGAGTTGCGTCAGCAGAGCAGGCAAACATTACAGAACAACAAGCAGATTTGTAGATTTCACCCTCCTTTTTTTTGTTTATCGTCTTTTTATTCCACTTTTTAGGAGAAGGTTAAAGAAACAGAAAAAGTAATATCGATCGTATAATGAAGCCATATTGTCAACTCGAGTCAAATTTTCATTACTGTGGGAGAAAATCTCCGGCACAAACCGCCTTCTGCACTGTTCATATTTCTTTCTCCAAGCCGACATTTATGTTTAAGATGAGTTATTTCCTTAAATGACCACAGTGTGATTAAGGTTTAATATGATATAGGGTATGTTTATTCAGCAGCGGGGCAGCATGTCAATTCTAAATGACTGACATGAACCGTACAATGAAGAGTGCTCACCCTCTGCTCTCCCAGCTAGGGGAGACATTTCTAGTCAAACAAGAAGAAAATTAAAATAAGCTAAGCTACACCTTTAATCTGCCGGTGTCATACAGCAATAAGCAGCGTGACCCCCCCCCAATAATGCATCACCCCAGCTTGCTCTGCATTTACAATGTGCAGAGATGTGAAATTACAAAAGATAAAGACTCGGTGGCCTCCTTATTACGGCCCCTCCGACGTGACGCTTCTACCCTTCCCGGAATTCTGGATAACCCAAATACAGTCTGCAGCTTGCATATTGGACAAAAAAAAATCTGCAGCCGGTTATGGGAAATGTAGCTTATTTTTAGGTTAAATATTCAGCACATTAGGAAGAGAACTTGCCCATTTTTTGTTTTCTTCATAGTAGTTTTACCAATTGCTGGCTGACCTCCTATCAGCAAGTGGTTATTACAGCATCTTGTTAAACGTAAATAAATAAATTAAAAAAAAAAAAAAAAGAAGAAAAATAGAAAAAGTAACAGCACCCTATTAGCAAGTGGTTATTACAGCATCTTGTTAAATGTAAATAAATAAAAAAAAAAAAAGAAAAATAGAAAAAGTAAAAGCACCCTATTAGCAAGTGGTTATTACTGCATCTTGTTAAATGTAAATAAATAAAAAAAAAAAAAGAAAAATAGAAAAAGTAAAAGCACCCTATTAGCAAGTGGTTATTACAGCGTCTTGTTAAATGTAAATAAATAAATAATAAAAAAAAAAAAAGAAGAAAAAAAGAAAAAGTAAAAGCACCCTATTAGCAAGCGGTTATTATAAAATATTGTTAAATGTAAATAAATAAAAAAAAAAAAAAAGAAGAAAAATAGAAAAAGTAAAAGGACTCTATCAGCAAGTGGTTATTACAGCATCTTGTTAAACGTAAATAAATAAATTAAAAAAAAAAAAAAAGAAGAAAAATAGAAAAAGTAACAGCACCCTATTAGCAAGTGGTTATTACTGCATCTTGTTAAATGTAAATAAATAAAAAAAAAAAAAGAAAAATAGAAAAAGTAAAAGCACCCTATTAGCAAGTGGTTATTACAGCGTCTTGTTAAATGTAAATAAATAAATAATAAAAAAAAAAAAAGAAGAAAAAAAAGAAAAAGTAAAAGCACCCTATTAGCAAGCGGTTATTATAGAATATAGTTAAATGTAAATAAATAAAAAAAAAAAAAAAAAAAAAAAAAAGAAGAAAAAGTAAAAGCACCCTATTAGCAAGTGGTTATTACAGCATCTTGTTAAATGTAAATAAATAAATTAAAAAAAAACAGAAAAATAGAAAAAGTAAAAGCACCCTATTAGCAAGTGGTTATTACAAGAATATTGGCTGCAGCTGCTCCCTAGAAATAAGGTTAAATAAAAGTAAATAACTAGCTAATTTAAAAATAAATAAATAAAAAATATATAAATAATATAAAAAAAAAATAAAATCACCATATTAGCAAGTGGTTATTACAGCATCTTGTTAAATGTAAATAAATAAATAAATAAAAAAAAAAAAAAAAAAAGAAGAAAAAGTAAAAGCACCCTATTAGCAAGTGGTTATTACAGCGTCTTGTTAAATGTAAATAAATAATAAAACAAAAAAAAAATAAAAAAAAAAGGAGAAAAATTAAAAGCACCCTATTAGCAAGTGGTTATTACAGCATCTTGTTCAATGTAAATAAATAAATAAAAAAGAAAAGAAAAAAAAAAAAGAAGAAAAATAGAAAAAGTAAAAGCACCCTATTAGCAAGTGGTTATTACAGCGTTTTGTTAAATGTAAATAAATAAATAATAAAAAAATTAAAAATAACAAAAAAAAGAAGAAAAAAAGAAAAAGTAAAAGCACCCTATTAGCAAGTGGTTATTACAGCATCTTGTTAAATGTAAGTAAATAAATAAATAAAGGAAAAAAAAAAGAAGAAGAAAAATAGAAAAAGTAAAAGCACCCTATTAGCAAGTGGTTATTACAGCATCTTGTTAAATGTATATAAATAAATAAAAAAAAGAAAAAAAAAAAAGAAAAAGTAAAAGCACCCTATTAGCAAGTGGTTATTACAAGAATATTGGCTGCAGCTGCTGCCTAAATATAAGGTTAAATAAAAGTAACTAACTAGCTAATTTAAAAAAAAAAAAAAAAATAAAATAAATTTAAAAAAATATAAATAATATTAAAAAAAAACTAAAACCACCATATTAGCAAGTGGTTATTACAGGAGCATGGCTGCAGCTGCTCCGTAGCAATAAGATTAAATGAAAATAACTAACTACAACATTTTATTACAAAGATTTTATCTTTCAAATAGGTCTTTATAAGTAATTAATACAAGGAATGATACAGCATTGAGTGTAGAAATAAAAGGTGCACGAATCAATAGAAATAAAATAGAAGCAGCACTGGAAAAAGTGAGAAGATGGATATAGGAAATATAATAAATAATAATTATAAATTATATAAGTGCGCTTCAAAATATTATCAAACAAAACATATCATAATGTGGTAAAAACATTGTGATCAATAGGAACAACACAAAAGGAAAGTCTCTTAAATATATAAGATGTCTGCATCAACTCCAAATCAATAGTGATGAAAAAATTTGTGCTAAAGTGACGTGAAAAAATTGCAGACAAAAGGTGCTTCACAATCCTAAAAAGTTGCTGTGCTCGGATGGCCTCTTACCGCAAACAAATCCAATAGTAACGTAATAACTGGTGAAGTGGAAGTGCAGTGTGAAGATGACACCCTGTGATAAAGGTGGGTTCTTACCAAAATGAAGGGAGAAATTAGATAAATACTGTTGTAGCAAAAGATTCAATAGCTGGTCAGCTTGGAGTGGTGTGCTCTCACTGGGATGAATGGATCTACCCGCTCCTCAAATGTATGGATCCGAAGATACTCAGGGTTCAGACGCCCAAGAGAAGTTCCTTTTTAGTTGGCCTAGGTCAGGACGTTTGATAATATTTTGAAGCGCACTTTATATCATTTATAATTATTATTTATTATATTTCCTATATCAATGATACAGCATTACATTGTTACTTACAAATGTTCCGCCTAGTTGAAGTCAAACAGGGTTTACAGTTAGCAGTTGACAATTCAGGCTCATTATCCGGAGGCTAATCTCGTACCTGCATGTCTCTATTTTCAAGTTCTCAAAATAGGATATTGGGCAGAAGGGGGGGGGGGGTAGGGAAGGGAGGAAAGTGGGGTACAAAGATTTTAAAACAGAAATGTTTTAAAATGTCACAGTATATGTGCTAAAATAACTAAATTGCACTAATCACACCAATATAAGCAACAGAATTTATGGCTGCCAATATCTGGACGGCCTTGGTGTGGGTTAATGTGACTTATTCAAGCTTTACATGTTTCGCGCACCAGTGCTTCCTCAGGAGCTTAAGTAGATACTCTAGGTAAGTAAGAATATGCAGTGATTATAGCATTCAATACATATTATACATCCAAAGGTGTCACTATTACCATTAATTATCATCTTTATGGCTAGTGCAAGGCTTCAAGCCATAACTAGCGCAGGAGGAACACAATGCGGATATGGGGACACATGCACATGCAGCATGTATGGCAGCATATAATGGAATGTATGGTAGCACATAATGGAACTGTGATAAGTGGGTAAAAAATAATCCGAGATAGCGGAGGGTGTGAAGAGTTTCATCAATCATCACGATTATCTGAGTATTATATAGAGTATTGATGGTGGTTTTTTAAATGGAGATAGGGCCCAGCAATGGCAATGATCTTCTGGGATATAGATATAAATAATTCACCCATGAGGCAATGGTGTTATATAACACAGGATGCTAGCTCAGTCTTAGTATAGATCGAGGTACCGTATGTATATACAGTGGATAATAATCCTGTAAAACATCCAATCCCTTCACGGGCTTCAAAGACCACAAACGCAAAAGTCTTAACTTGTTATCCCACATATAAGCTAATAAGCCATTGATCTCCTTGAGCAGGGGTCTCAAAACTTTTTAAACAAAGGGCCAATTTATTGTCCATCAGACTTTATGGGAGCTGGACTGTGGCCAGTGGGAGCAAAAATTTTCCTGGCATCAGTGGAAGTAAACATCACCACACTTGGTATTAGGGGAAAGAATAGTGCCCTATCGTTGGTATCATTGGGAGAAATAGTGCCCCATTGTTGGTATCATTGGGAGAAATAGTGCCCCAGTGTTGGTATCATTGGGAGAAATAGTGCCCCATTGTTGGTATCATTGGGAGAAATAGTGCCCCAGTGTTGGTATCATTGGGAGAAATAGTGCCCCAGTGTTGGTGTCAGTGGAAGAAATGGTGCCCCAGTGTTGATGTCAGTTGGCAGAATAGTGTCTTGTATCAGTGGGAAGAAATAACACCCCAAAGGCTGAAAAAGGGCAAGCAAAGGGCCGCTTGAGACCACTTTCCTACAACATATGTTAAGTAGTGTTGAGCGAACACGGACTGTATTATTCGTGTTCGTACCGAATAATTGGATTTTTTGTACCCGAACACGGACACGGACACTTTACTGTATGTTCGGGTAAAAATCCGTGTTCGGTCGTTTTATTTCCGGGTTTTGCATGCTTTGGCGCTCTTTTCATGGCGGGCTTTCAACAGCCAATCAACAATCGTTTAACTGGTGTGCCTTAAGCCATCCCAGCCATGCCTGCAAATGTCTTAGTAGCTGTGATTGGCCGTCTGAAGCATGTGACCAAGTCTTTATAAGTTCGAGGCAGCCGCCGCAGCAGCGTCATTCTGCTGCTTAGCTAAGGGACAGAGCACACATCAATGTGCTGGCTGCTGATTAGGGAAAGATAGGCAGGAAAAAACCATTTGTGTCCGGATAGAATTGAGGGACAGGTCGGAGTGTTTAGGCAGGGCGAGTTGTAGGCATTTTAGGGATAGAGTCTGCTGAATTATAGGGTCAGTGTCTTCTACAAACTACAATCGATATTGCTGTGTGGGGGGTGGGGTCTGCACTCAATCCTGATCTACGATCTCTTCTCAATCCTGTTAGGGACAGAGTCTGCTGAATTTTAGGGAAACTGTGTTCTACAAACTACAATCGATATTGCTGTGTGGTGTGGGATTGGAGATAGGCAGGTGTCAGTGATCCACATCCATTTTTCTGTGTGTGAGCTGCAGTGAACACAATCTTTTTGGGCTGCAGTGAACACAATCTTTTTGGGCTGCAGTGAACACAATCTTTTTGGGCTGCAGTGAACACAATCTTTTTGGGGTGCAGTGAACACAATCTTTGTGGGGTGCAGTGAACAAAATCCTTTTTGGGGTGCAGTGAACACAATCTTTTTGGGGTGCAGTGAACAAAATCCTTTTTGGGGTGCAGTGAACAACATCCTTTTTGGGGTGCAGTGAACACAATCTTTTTGGGGTGCAGTGAACACAATCTTTTTGGGGTGGAGTGAACAACATCCTTTTTGGGGTGCAGTGAACAAAATCCTTTTTGGGGTGCAGTGAACAAAATCATTTTTGGGGTGCAGTGAACACAATCTTTTTGGGGTGCAGTGAACACAATCTTTGTGGGGTGCAGTGAACACAATCTTTTTGGGGTGGAGTGAACAACATCCTTTTTGGGGTGCAGTGAACAAAATCCTTTTTGGGGTGCAGTGAACAAAATCATTTTTGGGGTGCAGTGAACACAATCTTTTTGGGGTGCAGTGAACACAATCTTTGTGGGGTGCAGTGAACACAATCTTTTTGGGGTGGAGTGAACAACATCCTTTTTGGGGTGCAGTGAACAACATCCTTTTTGGGGTGCAGTGAACACAATCTTTTTGGGGTGCAGTGAACACAATCTTTGTGGGGTACAGTGAACAGAATCTTTGTGGGGTGCAGTGAACACAATCTTTGGGGGGTACAGTGAACACAATATTTTTGGGGTGCAGTGAACACAATCTTTGTGGGGTGCAGTGAACACAATCTTTTTGGGGTGGAGTGAACAAAATCATTTTTGGGGTGCAGTGAACAACATCCTTTTTGGGGTGCAGTGATCAAAATCCTTTTTGGGGTGCAGTGAACACAATCTTTTTGGGGTGCAGTGAACAAAATCCTTTGTGGGGTGCAGTGAACAGAATCTTTGTGGGGTGCAGTGAACACAATCTTTGGGGGGGGTACAGTGAACACAATCTTTTTGGGGTGCAGTGAACACAATCTTTGTGGGGTACAGTGAACAGAATCTTTGTGGGGTGCAGTGAACACAATCTTTGGGGGGTACAGTGAACACAATCTTTTTGGGGTGCAGTGAACACAATCTTTGGGGGGTACAGTGAACACAATCTTTTTGGGGTGCAGTGAACACAATCTTTGTGGGGTGCAGTGAACACAATCTTTGGGGGGTACAGTGAACACAATCTTTTTGGGGTGCAGTGAACAACATCCTTTTAGGGTGCAGTGAACACAATCTTTGTGGGGTGCAGTGAACAACATCCTTTTAGGGTGCAGTGAACACAATCTTTGTGGGGTACAGTGAACAGAATCTTTGTGGGGTGCAGTGAACACAATCTTTGGGGGGTACAGTGAACACAATCTTTGTGAGGTGCAGTGAACACAATCTTTGTGGGGTGCAGTGAACACAATCATTGTGGGGTGCAGTGAACTCAATCTTTGTGGGGTACAGTGAACACAATCTCATACTTCTGAAGATTTGAGGGTGCTGCCTGTTCCATACTCCCCCTACTCCTCATCTAGCCTTTTAGGGGTACAAACAATAGTAATTGGGGCCTAGTGTGGTTGTGTACGTGTGATATACATACACTTTTTTTGGATCATATTTTCTATTCCGCTATTTAATCAAAAACCTTTGGGGATCAGTTAAATTGGGGGATAGTCTGTGTTGGTACGTGTGAGAGAGATCCACCTTTCCAAGTTTTTGGGGTTCATCTCATACTTCTGAAGGTTTGAGGGTGCTGCCTGTTCCATACCCCCCCTACTCCTCATCTAGCCTTTTAGGGGTACAAACAATAGTAATTGGGGCCTAGTGTGGTTGTGTACGTGTGATATACATACACTTTTTTTGGATCATATTTTCTATTCCGCTATTTAATCAAAAACCTTTGGGGATCAGTTAAATTGGGGGATAGTCTGTGTTGGTACGTGTGAGAGAGATCCACCTTTCCAAGTTGTTGGGGTTCATCTCATACTTCTGAAGGTTTGAGGGTGCTGCCTGTTCCATACCCCCCCTACTCCTCATCTAGCCTTTTAGGGGTACAAACAATAGTAATTGGGGCCTAGTGTGGTTGTGTACGTGTGATATACATACACTTTTTTTGGATCATATTTTCTATTCCGCTATTTAATCAAAAACCTTTGGGGATCAGTTAAATTGGGGGATAGTCTGTGTTGGTACGTGTGAGAGAGATCCACCTTTCCAAGTTGTTGGGGTTCATCTCATACTTCTGAAGGTTTGAGGGTGCTGCCTGTTCCATACCCCCCCTACTCCTCATCTAGCCTTTTAGGGGTACAAACAATAGTAATTGGGGCCTAGTGTGGTTGTGTACGTGTGATATACATACACTTTTTTTGGATCATATTTTCTATTCCGCTATTTAATCAAAAACCTTTGGGGATCAGTTAAATTGGGGGATAGTCTGTGTTGGTACGTGTGAGAGGGATCCACCTTTCCAAGTTTTTGGGGTTCATCTCATACTTCTGAAGATTTGAGGGTGCTGCCTGTTCCATACCCCCCCTACTCCTCATCTAGCCTTTTAGGGGTACAAACAATAGTAATTGGGGCCTAGTGTGGTTGTGTACGTGTGATATACATACACTTTTTTTGGATCATATTTTCTATTCCGCTATTTAATCAAAAACCTTTGGGGATCAGTTAAATTGGGGGATAGTCTGTGTTGGTACGTGTGAGAGAGATCCACCTTTCCAAGTTGTTGGGGTTCATATCATACTTCTGAAGGTTTGAGGGTGCTGCCTGTTCCATACCCCCCCTACGCCTCATCTAGCCTTTTAGGGGTACAAACAATAGTAATTGGGGCCTAGTGTGGTTGTGTACGTGTGATATACATACACTTTTGTTGGATCATATTTTCTATTCCGCTATTTAATCAAAAACCTTTGGGGATCAGTTAAATTGGGGGATAGTCTGTGTTGGTACGTGTGAGAGAGATCCACCTTTCCAAGTTGTTGGGGTTCATCTCATACTTCTGAAGGTTTGAGGGTGCTGTCTGTTCCATACTCCCCCTACTCCTCATCTAGCCTTTTAGGGGTACAAACAATAGTAATTGGGGCCTAGTGTGGTTGTGTACGTGTGATATACATACACTTTTTTTGGATCATATTTTCTATTCCGCTATTTAATCAAAAACCTTTGGGGATCAGTTAAATTGGGGGATAGTCTGTGTTGGTACGTGTGAGAGAGATCCACCTTTCCAAGTTGTTGGGGTTCATCTCATACTTCTGAAGGTTTGAGGGTGCTGCCTGTTCCATACTCCCCCTACTCCTAGCCTTTTAGGGGTACAAACAATAGTAATTGGGGCCTAGTGTGGTTGTGTACGTGTGATATACATACACTTTTTTTGGATCATATTTTCTATTCCGCTATTTAATCAAAAACCTTTGGGGATCATTTAAATTGGGGGATAGTCTGTGTTGGTACGTGTGAGAGAGATCCCCCTTTCCAAGTTGTTGGGGTTCATCTCATACTTCTGAAGGTTTGAGGGTGCTGCCTGTTCCATACCCCCCCTACTCCTCATCTAGCCTTTTAGGGGTACAAACAATAGTAATTGGGGCCTAGTGTGGTTGTGTACGTGTGATATACATACACTTTTTTTGGATCATATTTTCTATTCCGCTATTTAATCAAAAACCTTTGGGGATCAGTTAAATTGGGGGATAGTCTGTGTTGGTACGTGTGAGAGAGATCCACCTTTCCAAGTTGTTGGGGTTCATCTCATACTTCTGAAGGTTTGAGGGTGCTGCCTGTTCCATACTCCCCCTACTCCTAGCCTTTTAGGGGTACAAACAATAGTAATTGGGGCCTAGTGTGGTTGTGTACGTGTGATATACATACACTTTTTTTGGATCATATTTTCTATTCCGCTATTTAATCAAAAACCTTTGGGGATCAGTTAAATTGGGGGATAGTCTGTGTTGGTACGTGTGAGAGAGATCCACCTTTCCAAGTTTTTGGGGTTCATCTCATACTTCTGAAGGTTTGAGGGTGCTGCCTGTTCCATACCCCCCCTACTCCTCATCTAGCCTTTTAGGGGTACAAACAATAGTAATTGGGGCCTAGTGTGGTTGTGTACGTGTGATATACATACACTTTTTTTGGATCATATTTTCTATTCCGCTATTTAATCAAAAACCTTTGGGGATCAGTTAAATTGGGGGATAGTCTGTGTTGGTACGTGTGAGAGAGATCCACCTTTCCAAGTTGTTGGGGTTCATCTCATACTTCTGAAGGTTTGAGGGTGCTGCCTGTTCCATACCCCCCCTACTCCTCATCTAGCCTTTTAGGGGTACAAACAATAGTAATTGGGGCCTAGTGTGGTTGTGTACGTGTGATATACATACACTTTTTTTGGATCATATTTTCTATTCCGCTATTTAATCAAAAACCTTTGGGGATCAGTTAAATTGGGGGATAGTCTGTGTTGGTACGTGTGAGAGAGATCCACCTTTCCAAGTTTTTGGGGTTCATCTCATACTTCTGAAGATTTGAGGGTGCTGCCTGTTCCATACCCCCCCTACTCCTCATCTAGCCTTTTAGGGGTACAAACAATAGTAATTGGGGCCTAGTGTGGTTGTGTACGTGTGATATACATACACTTTTTTTGGATCATATTTTCTATTCCGCTATTTAATCAAAAACCTTTGGGGATCAGTTAAATTGGGGGATAGTCTGTGTTGGTACGTGTGAGAGAGATCCACCTTTCCAAGTTTTTGGGGTTCATCTCATACTTCTGAAGGTTTGAGGGTGCTGCCTGTTCCATACCCCCCCTACTCCTCATCTAGCCTTTTAGGGGTACAAACAATAGTAATTGGGGCCTAGTGTGGTTGTGTACGTGTGATATACATACACTTTTTTTGGATCATATTTTCTATTCCGCTATTTAATCAAAAACCTTTGGGGATCAGTTAAATTGGGGGATAGTCTGTGTTGGTACGTGTGAGAGAGATCCACCTTTCCAAGTTGTTGGGGTTCATCTCATACTTCTGAAGGTTTGAGGGTGCTGCCTGTTCCATACTCCCCCTACTCCTCATCTAGCCTTTTAGGGGTACAAACAATAGTAATTGGGGCCTAGTGTGGTTGTGCACGTGTGATATACATACACTTTTTTTGGATCATATTTTCTATTCCGCTATTTAATCAAAAACCTTTGGGGATCAGTTAAATTGGGGGATAGTCTGTGTTGGTACGTGTGAGAGAGATCCACCTTTCCAAGTTGTTGGGGTTCATCTCATACTTCTGAAGGTTTGAGGGTGCTGCCTGTTCCATACTCCCCCTACTCCTAGCCTTTTAGGGGTACAAACAATAGTAATTGGGGCCTAGTGTGGTTGTGTACGTGTGATATACATACACTTTTTTTGGATCATATTTTCTATTCCGCTATTTAATCAAAAACCTTTGGGGATCATTTAAATTGGGGGATAGTCTGTGTTGGTACGTGTGAGAGAGATCCACCTTTCCAAGTTGTTGGGGTTCATCTCATACTTCTGAAGGTTTGAGGGTGCTGCCTGTTCCATACCCCCCCTACTCCTCATCTAGCCTTTTAGGGGTACAAACAATAGTAATTGGGGCCTAGTGTGGTTGTGTACGTGTGATATACATACACTTTTTTTGGATCATATTTTCTATTCCGCTATTTAATCAAAAACCTTTGGGGATCAGTTAAATTGGGGGATAGTCTGTGTTGGTACGTGTGAGAGAGATCCACCTTTCCAAGTTGTTGGGGTTCATCTCATACTTCTGAAGGTTTGAGGGTGCTGCCTGTTCCATACTCCCCCTACTCCTCATCTAGCCTTTTAGGGGTACAAACAATAGTAATTGGGGCCCAGTGTGGTTGTGTACGTGTGATATACATACACTTTTTTTGGATCATATTTTCTATTCCGCTATTTAATCAAAAACCTTTGGGGATCAGTTAAATTGGGGGATAGTCTGTGTTGGTACGTGTGAGAGAGATCCACCTTTCCAAGTTGTTGGGGTTCATCTCATACTTCTGAAGGTTTGAGGGTGCTGCCTGTTCCATACTCCCCCTACTCCTCATCTAGCCTTTTAGGGGTACAAACAATAGTAATTGGGGCCTAGTGTGGTTGTGTACGTGTGATATACATACACTTTTTTTGGATCATATTTTCTATTCCGCTATTTAATCAAAAACCTTTGGGGATCAGTTAAATTGGGGGATAGTCTGTGTTGGTACGTGTGAGAGAGATCCACCTTTCCAAGTTTTTGGGGTTCATCTCATACTTCTGAAGATTTGAGGGTGCTGCCTGTTCCATACCCCCCCTACTCCTCATCTAGCCTTTTAGGGGTACAAACAATAGTAATTGGGGCCTAGTGTGGTTGTGTACGTGTGATATACATACACTTTTTTTGGATCATATTTTCTATTCCGCTATTTAATCAAAAACCTTTGGGGATCAGTTAAATTGGGGGATAGTCTGTGTTGGTACGTGTGAGAGAGATCCACCTTTCCAAGTTGTTGGGGTTCATCTCATACTTCTGAAGGTTTGAGGGTGCTGCCTGTTCCATACTCCCCCTACTCCTCATCTAGCCTTTTAGGGGTACAAACAATAGTAATTGGGGCCCAGTGTGGTTGTGTACGTGTGATATACATACACTTTTTTTGGATCATATTTTCTATTCCGCTATTTAATCAAAAACCTTTGGGGATCAGTTAAATTGAGGGATAGTCTGTGTTGGTACGTGTGAGAGAGATCCACCTTTCCAAGTTGTAGGGGTTCATCTCATACTTCTGAAGGTTTGAGGGTGCTGCCTGTTCCATACCCCCCCTACTCCTCATCTAGCCTTTTAGGGGTACAAACAATAGTAATTGGGGCCTAGTGTGGTTGTGTACGTGTGATATACATACACTTTTTTTGGATCATATTTTCTATTCCGCTATTTAATCAAAAACCTTTGGGGATCAGTTAAATTGGGGGATAGTCTGTGTTGGTACGTGTGAGAGAGATCCACCTTTCCAAGTTTTTGGGGTTCATCTCATACTTCTGAAGATTTGAGGGTGCTGCCTGTTCCATACTCCTCCTCCTACTGCTCAACCATCCTTTTAGGGGTACAAACAATAGTAGTTGGGGCCTAGTGTGGTGGTGTACGTGCGAGATACATACACTTTCTTTTTGATCATATTTTCTATTCCGCTATTCAATTAAAACCTTTGGGGATCAATTCAATTGCGAGATAGTCTGTGTCGGTACGTGTGAGATCCACCTTTCCAAGTTGTTGGGGTTCATCTCATACTTCTGAAGATTTGAGGGTGCTGCCTGTTCCATACTCCCCCTACTCCTCATCTAGCCTTTTAGGGGTACAAACAATAGTAATTGGGGCCTAGTGTGGTTGTGCACGTGTGATATACATACACTTTTTTTGGATCATATTTTCTATTCCGCTATTTAATCAAAAACCTTTGGGGATCAGTTAAATTGGGGGATAGTCTGTGTTGGTACGTGTGAGAGAGATCCACCTTTCCAAGTTGTTGGGGTTCATCTCATACTTCTGAAGGTTTGAGGGTGCTGCCTGTTCCATACTCCCCCTACTCCTCATCTAGCCTTTTAGGGGTACAAACAATAGTAATTGGGGCCTAGTGTGGTTGTGCACGTGTGATATACATACACTTTTTTTGGATCATATTTTCTATTCCGCTATTTAATCAAAAACCTTTGGGGATCAGTTAAATTGGGGGATAGTCTGTGTTGGTACGTGTGAGAGAGATCCACCTTTCCAAGTTGTTGGGGTTCATCTCATACTTCTGAAGGTTTGAGGGTGCTGCCTGTTCCATACTCCCCCTACTCCTAGCCTTTTAGGGGTACAAACAATAGTAATTGGGGCCTAGTGTGGTTGTGTACGTGTGATATACATACACTTTTTTTGGATCATATTTTCTATTCCGCTATTTAATCAAAAACCTTTGGGGATCAGTTAAATTGGGGGATAGTCTGTGTTGGTACGTGTGAGAGAGATCCACCTTTCCAAGTTGTTGGGGTTCATCTCATACTTCTGAAGGTTTGAGGGTGCTGCCTGTTCCATACCCCCCCTACTCCTCATCTAGCCTTTTAGGGGTACAAACAATAGTAATTGGGGCCTAGTGTGGTTGTGTACGTGTGATATACATACACTTTTTTTGGATCATATTTTCTATTCCGCTATTTAATCAAAAACCTTTGGGGATCAGTTAAATTGGGGGATAGTCTGTGTTGGTACGTGTGAGAGAGATCCACCTTTCCAAGTTGTTGGGGTTCATCTCATACTTCTGAAGGTTTGAGGGTGCTGCCTGTTCCATACTCCCCCTACTCCTCATCTAGCCTTTTAGGGGTACAAACAATAGTAATTGGGGCCTAGTGTGGTTGTGTACGTGTGATATACATACACTTTTTTGGGATCATATTTTCTATTCCGCTATTTAATCAAAAACCTTTGGGGATCAGTTAAATTGGGGGATAGTCTGTGTTGGTACGTGTGAGAGAGATCCACCTTTCCAAGTTTTTGGGGTTCATCTCATACTTCTGAAGATTTGAGGGTGCTGCCTGTTCCATACCCCCCCTACTCCTCATCTAGCCTTTTAGGGGTACAAACAATAGTAATTGGGGCCTAGTGTGGTTGTGTACGTGTGATATACATACACTTTTTTTGGATCATATTTTCTATTCCGCTATTTAATCAAAAACCTTTGGGGATCAGTTAAATTGGGGGATAGTCTGTGTTGGTACGTGTGAGAGAGATCCACCTTTCCAAGTTGTTGGGGTTCATCTCATACTTCTGAAGGTTTGAGGGTGCTGCCTGTTCCATACTCCCCCTACTCCTCATCTAGCCTTTTAGGGGTACAAACAATAGTAATTGGGGCCCAGTGTGGTTGTGTACGTGTGATATACATACACTTTTTTTGGATCATATTTTCTATTCCGCTATTTAATCAAAAACCTTTGGGGATCAGTTAAATTGGGGGATAGTCTGTGTTGGTACGTGTGAGAGAGATCCACCTTTCCAAGTTGTTGGGGTTCATCTCATACTTCTGAAGGTTTGAGGGTGCTGCCTGTTCCATACCCCCCCTACTCCTCATCTAGCCTTTTAGGGGTACAAACAATAGTAATTGGGGCCTAGTGTGGTTGTGTACGTGTGATATACATACACTTTTTTTGGATCATATTTTCTATTCCGCTATTTAATCAAAAACCTTTGGGGATCAGTTAAATTGGGGGATAGTCTGTGTTGGTACGTGTGAGAGAGATCCACCTTTCCAAGTTTTTGGGGTTCATCTCATACTTCTGAAGATTTGAGGGTGCTGCCTGTTCCATACTCCTCCTCCTACTGCTCAACCATCCTTTTAGGGGTACAAACAATAGTAGTTGGGGCCTAGTGTGGTGGTGTACGTGCGAGATACATACACTTTCTTTTTGATCATATTTTCTATTCCGCTATTCAATTAAAACCTTTGGGGATCAATTCAATTGCGAGATAGTCTGTGTCGGTACGTGTGAGATCCACCTTTCCAAGTTGTTGGGGTTCATCTCATACTTCTGAAGATTTGAGGGTGCTGCCTGTTCCATACTCCTGCTCCTACTGCTCAACCATCCTTTTAGGGGTACAAACAATAGTAATTGGGGCCTAGTGTGGTTGTGTACGTGCGAGATACATACACTTTTTTTGATCATATTTCCTATTCCGCTATTCAATAAAAACCTTTGAGGATCAATTGAATTGCGGGATAGTCTGTGTCGGTACGTGTGAGATCCACCTTTCCAAGTTTTTGGGGTTCATCTCATACTTCTGAAGATTTGAGGGTGCTGTCTGTTCCATACTCCTCCTACTCCTCATCCATCCTTTTAGGGGTAGAAACAATAGTAATTGGGGCCTAGTGTGGTTTTGTACGTGCGAGATACATACACTTTTTTGGATCATATTTCCTATTCCGCTATTCAATAAAAACCTTTCTAGGGCAAGATCTTAAATTACAGAAATATGAGGAGACCGTCAAATAAGGGCCGTGGCCTGGGTCGTGGTGCTGCTGGTAGAGCTCCTGTTGCAAGGAGAGGACGTGGTCGATCTGTGCCAGCTACACGCACAAGTGAAACACCTTCCTCAAGTGTGAGTAGGCGACAGAACCTGCATCAGTATTTGGTAGGGCATCAAACGCCCCTAGAAGTGATGAGGCCAGAACAAGTTGAGGCGATAGTAGATTGGTTTGCTGCTGACAGTGCCTCCAGTTCCTTCACATTGTCTCCCACCCAGTCTACTGCAGAAAGGTCAGAGTTGGCAGCTGCAGCCAATGTCCAACCGTCTTTCACCTCACCCCCTTGCAAATCAGGCCAGCAGTCTGAGCCCCAAGCCATACAGCAGTCTCTTATTCTTTTTGAGGACTCTGTCAGCAGGGTTTCCCAGGGCCATCCACCTAGCCCTGCCCCAGAAGTGGAAGAGATTGAGTGCAGCGATGCCCAACCACTTATTTCTCAAGATGAGTACATGCAAGGATCATCGCAGCACGTCTCCGATGATGACGAAACGCAGGTGCCAACTGCTGCGGCGTTCAGCATTGTGGAGACCGACAAGGAGGGCAGGGGTGAAGACTGGGTGGAAGATGATGTGGAGGACGATGAGGTCCTCGACCCCACATGGAATGAACGTCATGCAGGTGACCTGAGTAGTTTGGAGGAAGAGGCGGTGGTCGCACAGAGCCACCAGCACAGCAGAAGAGGGAGCAGGGTGCAGAAGCGGAGCGGCCGTGCCCTAGACACTACGCCCGCTACTGCCCAACGCAGCAAGGGAACGAGCGCACCAAAGTCAACTCAAAGGAGTTCTCTAGCGTGGAAGTTCTTTAGAAAATGTGCTGATGACAGGACACGAGTGGTTTGCACCCTGTGCAATCAGAGCTTGAAGCGAGGCATAAACCTTCTCAACCTGAGCACAACCTGCATGATCAGGCATCTAAGTGCAAAGCACGAGCTGCAGTGGAGTACACACCTTCAAAACCAAGAAACGTCTCTGGCTCATCCTGCTTCCTCTTCTGCTGCAGTCTCGGCCGCTCCAGCCACATCTGTAGTGATACCGGCACCTGCCACCCCGCAAACAGACGATCTGTCAGCAACACCACCACCTGGGTCACCAACAACCATCTCCACAATGTCCCGTGGAAGCGTTCAGCTTTCCATCTCCCAAACACTTGAGAGGAAGAGGAAGTACCCCCCTACCCACCCGCGATCCCTGGCCCTGAATGCCAGCATTTCAAAATTATTGGCCTTTGAAATGCTGTCATTCCGTCTGGTGGAGACGCACAGTTTTAAAAACCTTATGTCGGTGGCTGTCCCACAGTACGTCGTGCCCAGCCGCCACTACTTTTCCAGGCAAGCCATCCCTTCCCTGCACAACCAAGTGGGGGAAAATATCAGGTGTGCACTGCGCAACGCCATCTGTGCCAAGGTCCACCTAACTACGGATACGTGGACCAGTAAGCACGGTCAGGGGCGTTATATCTCCCTAACGGCACACTGGGTAAATGCAGTGGCGGATGGGCCTGAGGCGGATAGCAATTTGGCGCATGTCCTTCCACCACCGAGGATTGCAGGGCGCTTCAGTTTGCCTCCTGTTCCTAACTCCTCCTACTCCGCTTCCTCATCCTCTACCGCCTCCTCATCCGGACAGCGTAACACCTTCACCACCAACTTCAGCACGGCCAGGGGTAAACGACAGCAGGCAGTTTTACAACTTGCCTGTTTGGGGGACAAACCACACACCGCGCAGGAGTTGTGGAGGAGCATGGAACAGCAGACAAATGAGTGGTTGCTGCCAGCGAGCCTCAAGCCCGGCCTGGTGGTGTGCGATAACGGGCGAAATCTCATAGCAGCTCTGGGCCTAGCCGGTTTGACGCACATCCCTTGCCTGGCGCATGTGCTGAATTTGGTGGTGCAGAGGTTCCTTAAAAACTACCCCGATATGTCAGAGCTGCTGCAGAAAGTGCGGGCCGTTTGTGCGCACTTTCGGCGTTCTCACCCTGCTGCTGCTCGCCTGGCAGCGCTGCAGCGTAACTTCGGCCTTCCCGCTCACCGCCTCATATGTGACGTGCCCACAAGGTGGAACTCCACCTTGCACATGCTGGAAAGACTGTGCGAGCAGCAGCAGGCCATAGTGGAGTTTCAGCTGCAGCACGCACGCGTGAGTCGCTCTGCGGAACAGCACCACTTCACCACCAATAACTGGGCCTCCATGCGAGACCTGTGTGCCTTGTTGCGCTGTTTTGAGTACTCCACCAACATGGCCAGTGGCAATGACGCCGTTCTCAGCTTAACTATCCCACTTCTATGCCTCCTTGAAAAAACAATTCGGGCGATGATGGAAGAGGATGTGGCACAGGATGAGGAGGAGGAGGAGGATGAAGAGGTAACATTTCCAAGGCTTTCAGGGCAGTCATTCGCAAGGGGCTCCGAGGGTGGGTTCCTGCACACGCAAACGCCAGGGACGCAATTGTCCAGCAGGGGCACAGTTCTGGAGGATGAGGAGGATGAGGAGGAGGAGGAGCTGGAGGAGGAGATGGAACCATGTTCACAGCAGGGTGGCACCCAGGCCAGCTCATGGCCATCACTGGTGCGTGGCTGGGGGGATACAGAGGACACGGACGATACACCTCCCACAGAGGACAGCCTTTCGTCGCCTCTGGGCAGCCTGGCACACATGAGCGATTACATGCTGCAGTGTCTCCACAACGACCGCCGAGTTGCCCACATTCTAACTTGTGCTGATTACTGAGTGGCCACGCTGCTGGATCCCCGTTACAAGGACAACGTACCGTCCTTAATTCACTCACTGGAGCGCGATCGCAAGATGCGCGAGTACAAGCGCACGCTGGTAGACGCCATGCTGCTGGCATTCCCATCTGACAGCGGGGCCACAGTGGAAGCACAAGGCAGAGGAGGAGGAGGAGGAGGTCGCCAACGCAACCAGGGCACCGCCAGCACCTCAGAAGGCAGGGTTAGCATGGCCGAAATGTGGAAAAGCTTTGTCAGCACGCCACAACAAACAGCAGCACCAGCAGCTCAGATGGAACGTCTTAGCAGGAGGCAGCATTTTACCAACATGGTGGAGCAGTATGTGTGCACACGCCTACATGTAGTGAATGACGGGTCTGCCCCCTTCAACTTCTGGGTCTCCAAATTGGGCACATGGCCTGAGCTTGCCCTTTACGCCTTGGAGGTGCTGGCGTGCCCTGCAGCCAGTGTATTATCTGAACGGGTATTTAGCACGGCTGGGGGCGTTATAACAGACAAGCGCAGCCGCCTGTCCAGAGACAATGTGGACAAGCTCACGTTCATTAAAATGAACCAGGCATGGATCCCACGGGACTTTTCCGTACCTTATGCAGAATAGCAATGGATACCGACCTTACCCACCCATTGTTCCATTTTTGCTCTTTCTCACTCTTTTGGGGTGTACCCTCATTTAAAATTTTTGAAAAGAAGCAGTGTTGGCTACCTCGTCCTCCTCCTCAGGGCCAGATTAATGTAGGGGCTATTGGAGCTGCAGCTCCAGGCCCCTACCTTTTATATAGGCCCCGGGTTGGCCATATTCACTGTTACCGCTCTTCTGTCACTTGTAAACACAGAAGTCTGGCTTCTATGCTCGCTTCCCCAGGCAGCACCCTCAGAACCTCCCCACACAGCGTGAAGGCCGGACAAGGAGGGACAGTTGGCGATGCATGGATGTGTTTATGGGCTTCAGAGACAGCATCCCATGTTGAATTAGGCATGCATGGCTGCACCCTTCCTCCTCTGGGTGCATGGCAAGGCACGGCCCTTAAGGCCCTTCAAAATCCTCAGCACCAAGCCCATGATGCTGTTAATCCGGCCCTGGTCCTCCTCCACCGCCGCTTCCACCTACACCGCCCATAGGTGTGCGCAGCCTATTGCATTAAGGTGTGCACCCCAAAGTTGAAATACACATGCATGTGTTTGCCAGCAGGGAGAGTAATGTATCGGGGCCATGTACCTGTAGGCAAGGAGAAATAGAGCAGAGCAGGTCCCAGGGAGATCTTTCCCATCTCCTCACTGGCAATGCTATGTGCCCTAGGTGATTAGGGTGTGCCCAGGCACACCCAGCACACCCTGTGCGCACGCCTATGTCACCGCCACATCCACCACCACCTCAACCTCCCTCCTACTCCATATGGGCCTCGTCCTTCAGAGATGAAGAAGAACATTGTTTTATTTTTCTGTTTTTTTTTGTTGTTTTAAGTTATTTCCCTATCCACATTTGTTTGCAGAGCACTTGCCATGCTCTTAATTACGTTTTGCTGCCATTTGCAGCACTCTAGCCCTTTCCTTTGGTGTTTTAGAGCCATTTTAGTGCCTTAAAGTTCGGGTCCCCATTGACTTCAATGGGGTTCGGTGTCCGGGAAAAGTTCGGTAAAAGTCCGGGACACGGACCCGGACTTTTTTTTAAAGTTCGGCCGAACCCGTCGAACACGGACATCTAGGTGTCCGCTCAACCCTAATGTTAAGTGATTGTAAAGTCTAATTTTTTTTTCTCTTAAAATAACAAAAATGTTATACTTACCTCCTCTATGCAGTTGGTTTTGCACAGAGAAGTCCGGATCCTCCTCTTCTCTGGTCCCTCTTCTGTGCTCCTGGCCCCTCCCTCCTGTTGAGTGCCCCCAGAGCAAGCAGCTTGCTTTGGGGGCACCAAAGCAGAGCCACAGCTACCTGTGTCCATGCAGACACGGAGCCCTGTTTCTGCCCGTCCCCTCTTTCTCATGGTTTGCTAACTGAATTTGATTGACAGCAGCGGGAGCAAATGGCGCCACTGCAGTGTCTCATCCAATCAGGAGGAAAGTTCTGGATGGTCGAGGAACTTGTGGACATGGAATATGGGGCTCAGGCAGGGCCAGGACAAGGGGTGGGTAGGAGGGGTGGCTGCCCTGGGTGCAATGGGTTATTGCAGGGATGGAGGTGCCCTGACCCTAACCCTAAGGTAAGCGGGGGGGGGGCAGTTTGGCATATTTGCCCGAGGCGCTGGATGACCTTGTCCCGGCTCTGGGCTCACGTAAGTATTAGGGGTGCTGGAGGGCAGTTGCTGCACACAGAAGGTTTTTTATTATAACGCATAGAATGCATTAAGGTAAAAAACCTTCTGGCTTTACAACTCCTTTAAAGTGTTACTAAACCCAGAACCTGCATTCACTATATCTGGTCTCCCACAGTACACAGAACATGGAAATGCAAAAATGTTAGTATATATAAACTGCCAAATACCTTTTCTCATCAGCAGTATATAGCAGTCATGTGACTTCTATCAGTGTCTGGATAAAGCTTGTAGGAGGAGTTTGCATTCTCCTCTGACTGTCCTATGAAGCTGCAGGGCCCCTGACCCTGGACAGCGCTGATTGGCCCTGTGCTGATCAGATGCAAGGAAAAAAGCAAGCAAAGGGCCGCATCTGGCCCCTGGGCCACAGTTTGGAGACCACTGGACTAAGCTAAGAGAGAATTCCCATGCAAAGTGAAAAATTACTTTTCTAAGTTTAACAGCCTGTTTGCCTTCAGCAAATCAACTCCAATGTGTTTTTACCTTCTATTGCTAAAGTTTTTTTTTTTTTTAATTTGTATTATTTTTATTTGAAGTGAGTAAGTGTGAGCAAGTTCTAAGGGGCCATAATGGCACTGTTAATATATACTATTTTGTTTAGTTAAATTTCAAACACATGTGCAGTCAATGAAAAAAAAAGAAAAAAACGCTAATCAGAAACATAAAAACGTCTTGTGAGCATACACAAAGATGTTGGCTGGTGAGTTTCATACACCACAGCTGCCCCCCAGACCCGCTAATTATAAAGGAGCATGAACTCCCTTTGCTCCGACGTCTTGTAAGCTACAAAGCTCAACAGGTACACCTTCAAATCTCTCAACACACTTGAGTGGAAGACAGAAGAAAAGAAGTATTTTAAATCAAAAATAAATAATTCTCTCATAATTGCATGCATATGCTACTTAAGATTGAATACATAATAAAAGAAAAACAAAATATGCACAACGTGAGAAGTTACTTTACAAAGGATGTAGGAGAGATTTACAAATAGTTGCGCTGAGGTTTTTTTTTTTTTTTCTATGGTTTGTTCTTTTGTTTGCCATTGCAGGAAATGTGCCAATTTTCCAACAGAGCTTTAATATAGTTACATAGTTACATAGTTAGTCAGGTTGAAAAAAGACACAAGTCCATCTGGTTCAACCAACAAAAAAAAAACAGTATTGAAAACCCAACCATACAATCCCATATACACAATCCTATACCCGCAGTTGATCCAGAGGAAGGCAAAAAAACCCTGCAAAGCATGATCCAATTTGCTACAGCAGAGGGAAAAAATTCCTTCCTGATCCCCCCGAGAGGCAATCGCATATTCCCTGGATCAACTTTACCTAAAAAAAAAATGTATTTGACCCAATTACTGTATATTAACCTCCTTGGCGGTATTCCCGAGTGTGGCTCGGGGTGGGAATTCAGTGCCATTAGCGGTAACCCCGAGCCACACTCAAGGTATCGCCAGGGAACATCACTAAATCCTGGTAGAGGGTACTTACCTTGTCCCCGGGATCCCGTGATGTGTCCCTGCAGCATATGGTTGCCCGGATCTTCCACCCGATGCTGTGAGCCCCGGCTTCCGTCTCCTGCGACGTGACGCTTGCGGGGGGGAGGAACCGGCGGCAAATTTGAAAAGTAAAACACACAAACACACTGATATATTGCAATCCTATTGGATTATTTTACTAAATAAAATACATTGAAATTAGTTTGCCCCCCAGTGCCCTTGCAGTTTTACTGTACTATATATATATATATATATATATATATATATATATATATATATATATATATATAGATAGATATAGATATATAGATATAGATATAGATATATATATATATACACGTATATATATATATACATATATATATATATATATATGTATATATATATACATATATATATATATATATCTATATCTATATCTATATAAATACTAAATAAAAGAAATTGATATTAGTTTGCCCCCCAGTGCCCTTTCCTGCAGTTTTACTGTACTTTATATATATATATATATATATATTTATATATATATATAAAGTACAGTAAAACTGCAGGAAAGGGCACTGGGGGGCAAACTAATATCAATTTCTTTTATTTAGTATTTAGTATTTATATATATATACTTTAACTTATTTAGAATTATTTATTATAATATTATTTATGATTTTGCATTTCAAACTTTATCATACCCGAGATGTTATAAAGAAGAACACACAGTAAAAAAAAAATCATATGTAAATAGTTGGTTTGGGCTGCTCGTCCTTAAGAATTACATGCAAAATAATGGTACCGCTTTCAGCACCTAAAATCGGAAACAATCATACCACCAGGGAGGTTAAGTACACCCAGGAAAGAATCCAGACCTTTTTTAAAGCAATCTAGTGAGCTGGCCAGAACCACCTCTGGGGGGAGTCTATTCTACATTTTCACAGCTCTTACTGTAAAGAAACCTTTCCGTATTTGGAGACAAAATCTGTTTTCCTCTAGACGTAAAGAGTGCCCCCTTGTCCTCTGTGTTGACCTTAAAGTGAACAACTCAACACCATGTTCACTATATGGACCCCTTAATATGATCTGCCAGATTTTACTATGGCAGCAGGGCCAGATTAAAGCTGGACTATTTGCAGGTATAAAAGACAGCAATTAATGCAGCTCTATATTCATTAATCAGTTTATTTTGTGTTTAAATGTTTTATAATTGCGACACAAGTCATATTGTAATTAAGTGTGATTAAAAATATTTTTCTCTTTCAATCTGCAGTTATTTTCTGTAAAATGCAATATGGCCACCTGGAGGCGTTCTATGCACAGGTGGTATACAGAACGCCCTGAAGAAATATCATTTTCTGTTTGTGTGATTGGCTTACTGATTTTCCCAGAAGTCTGCACTGAGATCCAAATCAGATTTTGAGCAACCCCTGCAACAAAAATGTCATTTTTGGTGAATGTGCAATCAGCTGTGGGTGTCAATAGAGGGAATTTACTTAAAATTGGAGCACCCAGAATCTGGGGAAGCTGCGCATAGTAACCAATCAGCTTCCAGGTTTTATTGTCAAAACCTAGTTGAACAAGCTGAAGTTAGAAGCTGATTGGCTACCATGCACAGCTGCACCAGATTCTGTGTGCTCCAATTTTAGTAAATCTCCCACAACCACACCCCAAACGCAAATTCAGTTTGTTTGCCTGCTCCGGATTGCATTGTACTACAGTACCATTTGATCCGGTTGCCATGCGTTTTTTGAAAAGTCATATATATGGTGATAGGTGTATTAGTTATGAGTTATTTTATGTTGGATCTCTACCTTCATTTATATATTCTTCCTTTAGATCAATTCCTCTTGAAACCAATATTCCTGATAAAGCGGAAGCCCCGCGAAACATGTTGGGTAAGATTGGTGGAATTTAAAATGGCTCCCATGTATGGGGAGCTCTATGAACATCCAATCTGTATCAGAGGTTTTCTCTTTGGAGATAATTAATGTCTGGATCCAGTTCACTTCATGGCCTAGGTGCTTTGAGTTATGAAGTGTATTGTATAGGTCCCTCCCTTTATGGGTGATTATTTTTAATATTTGTGGATACAATAAAATTTATATATGTTTTTTATACTGATTGTTTTGTAAGTTCTTGTGGTACCATGAAACTCCTCAGTGCCTCAAACCAATTTTTCAAATCACAACTGAATCTTTGGGATGTAGGTACAATTTTATTGTTTAATATATGTAGCCCATACTCTGTGTTAGGCCCTGTTCACACCTTAGCGTATTTCAGCTCGTAAAACGCTCATCTCTGAAGTCTTAAAACACCCAAAAAGCAAAATCCTATTAATTTCAATGGCCCCTGTTCAAATCTGAGTGTTTTGTCGCCTGAAGCTCAAAAAAAGTACATGAGCTTCTTTTTTGGCAGATTACAAGCATTTTTGTTAGATGTTAATGCCTGCCTCCAAAAACCTGCAAAAAACGCCTGAAAAACGCCAGAAAAAACGCCTGAAAATGACACACTCAGGTGTGAATGGAGCCTTAGATCAGCATGGTAGTCATGGTCATTTGACCTTTCAGTTTTTATCAGTTGTGGCTGGTGAATGAAAATTTGGGGGAGGGGGCAAAACCAACACCCCCCTCGGCGGGACGGCCAGCCAGCCGGCCGGCAATCAAATTCACCCCCCCTCCCAGGACAGACGGTAGGGTAGCCGGACAGCCAGCATCCTTACCTGCTCCTTTCCCGAGCAGCTGTGAGTCTCCTCCGGCCGTACGTCCCCTCCCTCTTCCTGGCCAATGGCCAGTAAAATCGCTTCTCTTTTCAGCCAATCAGGAAAGGGGTCTCACCACCCGCTTCCTGATTGGCTGGGAGGAAAATCAGTGTGATAATAGCGAATATTCATTCGCTATTGTCCTACAACTGGGTAGACTCAGGGAGCAGTGCTCTGCGCCCCGAGCCCACCCTTCTTTGAAGCCTATTAGAGCCTCTGGCTCTAATCACATGCTTCAATAAAAAAAAGTTCCCTATTGGAATCCATGCGTCCGGCGCCCTGCATGTAGATTAGGGAGCCGGACGCATGCATAGGGGGGTCGGCGCCCCTGCGCCCCCAATGTACAGGCCGCCACTGGTTTTTATACGTGTTTCCCAGTATATTGACTTACTGGTGTTACTTGCCAAATCTTCTCTGTGAACTCTTCATTGAATTATAAAGGGTCTTGCCATCTTTGTCGGCGATTGTTTATTTAAATACATCAAAAATTGGATTGTATGACATGGTAAACATATGCTTGGCTGTATTAGCAATCAACAAGGTTGTAAAAAAAAAAAAATATATATATAAAATAAAAATAAGGTGTTTAAATAAATCAGCTCTTCATCTCCAAGCAAGAGCCAACTAAGTTTATTACCTCTGATTTCTTGGCAGCCGCTGGAAAAAGGTCAGAAAATAAACTGCACTTATTCCTCATTGCAGGAAAACAATAAGTCATCTTGGCGTCCATTATTTACTAAATTGTCTTCATTTTTTCACCTGCTGGGCTTTCTGCAACAAAGATTAATAATATCATAAAACTGCACTAGATGCTTTCAAATACACTGATGTCTGACACTTGGATGGCTTTGGAGAAGGTACTCTCTAGCAATTAACTCATTCGCCACCACAAAGATCCTGAGGTTTTAATATTTGGATACCGTATTCAGGTATTTTAACTCTCAAAAATTACTTGGTATATGTGTAAATTTGGGGCCCATTTGCACCGCACTGTGCTCAAAACGCACTGGGTGTGCAGCTTGCTGTGGGTGCCAATGAGGGAGATTTACTAAAACTGGAGCACCCAGAATCAAGGACAGCTGGGCATAGTAACCAATCTTAGTTACATAGTTAGGCCCCTTTCACACGGGCGGTGCGCCGGACAGACCCTGTTTTGCTCAGCGGGGATCGATCCGCTGATCCCCGCTGAGCAGGTGAATGACCTTCACTTTACAGAGACAGACCTGTCAGATCCCCGCTCTCCTCCATGGGCGATCAGATGCAGATGGACTGCCTGTCCATTCTCATCTGATCCAATCCTCCAGACCAATGGTTCTCAACTCCGGTCCTCAGGACCCACTAACAGGCCAGGTTTGCAAGATAACTAAATTACATCAAAGGTGATCTCATTTGCTGCTCAATGATTGCAGTATTCTAGTCTGCATCTCCCCAAGGTAATACTTAAAATCTGGCCTGTTAGTGTGCCCTGAGGACCGGAGTTGAGAACCACTGCTCCAGACGGATGGATAAATAGGGTTTCCATCCATCCGGATTTCACGGACAGGATCGGATCCGATTGCAGCGGGTGTCAGCGGACATATCTCCGCTGACATCCCCTGCTCCATAGGGGTGTATGGATATCATTGGGAGGAATAGCGCCCCATCATTGATATCATTTGGAGGAATAGCGCCCCATCATTGATATCATTGGGAGGAATAGCGCCCCATCATTGATATCATTGGGAGGAATAGCGCCCCATCATTGATATCATTGGGAGGAATAGCGCCCCATCATTGATATCATTTGGAGGAATAGCGCCCCATCATTGATATCATTGGGAGGAATAGCGCCCCATCATTGATATCATTTGGAGGAATAGCGCCCCATCATTGATTTCATTGGGAGGAATAGCGCCCCATCATTGATATCATTGGGAGGAATAGCGCCCCATCATTGATATCATTGGGAGGAATAGCGCCCCATCATTGACACATTTGGAGGAATAGCGCCCCATCATTGATATCATTGGGAGGAATAGCGCCCCATCATTGATATCATTTGGAGGAATAGCGGCCCATCATTGATATCATTGGGAGGAATAGCGCCCCATCATTGATATCATTTGGAGGAATAGCGCCCCATCATTGATATCATTGGGAGGAATAGCGCCCCATCATTGATATCATTTGGAGGAATAGCGGCCCATCATTGATATCATTGGGAGGAATAGCGCCCCATCATTGATATCATTTGGAGGAATAGCGCCCCATCATTGATATCATTGGGAGGAATAGCGCCCCATCATTGATATCATTTGGAGGAATAGCGCCCCATCATTGATATCATTGGGAGGAATAGTGTCCCATCATTGATATCATTGGGAGGAATAGCGCCCCATCATTGATATCATTTGGAGGAATAGAGCCCAATCATTGATATCATTTGGAGGAATAGTGCCCCATCATTGATATCATTGGGAGGAATAGCGCCCCATCATTGATATCATTTTGAGGAATAGCGCCCCATCATTGATATCATTTGGAGGAATAGCGCCCCATCATTGATATCATTGGGAGGAATAGCGCCCCATCATTGATATCATTTGGAGGAATAGCGCCCCATCATTGATATCATTGGGAGGAATAGTGTCCCATCATTGATATCATTGGGAGGAATAGCGCCCCATCATTGATATCATTTGGAGAAATAGCGCCCCATCATTGATATCATTTGGAGGAATAGCGCCCCATCATTGATATCATTGGGAGGAATAGTGTCCCATCATTGATATCATTGGGAGGAATAGCCCCCATCATTGATATCATTTGGAGGAATAGAGCCCAATCATTGATATCATTTGGAGGAATAGTGCCCCATTGTTGGTGTCAGTGGGAGACATGAAGCCCCATTGTTAATGTTAGTTGGCAGAATATTGTCTTGTATCAGTGGGAGGAATCGTGTCCCAAGGGCCGGATAAGGGCAAGCAATGGGCCACATTCGGCTACCAGGCTGCATTTTCTTGCCATGAGAAATGCCATGCAGCTTTCACTGGAGCACGCATGTACTGTATAGATAAAAAAAGTTTTTTTTTTTTTTTTTATTTATAATTAATATTAATACAATTAAAAATGAAATTCATGTATGGTAAATGTTCGCTGTAGCATTTTGAAGTGTGCAGAATTCTTTCTAGACTAATTATTCTAGAAAAATAGATTTCCAATCTTTATTTCTTGCCTTGCTAGGTAGGTTGCTATTTTATAGATGGAGTCTAGATATTATTTTCCTGATATTGTTAATCTGCAATATATTCCACCAAGTCATGAAAGCAATAATGAGGGGATTCGCCATAAAACAAATGGCTATTTCATGGAAGGATTGAACCTTAAATGAACTGGGCTAATCACACGTCAAAAGGTGAGTTGTGTCTAAAAATCAATGACTTGTAACACAAAATCAGGGCCAATGTGAGGCGGCAATAATTGCTGTGTCATTGATTGATAATAACATAATGAGATACATAATGATGGCAAAAGTAGATTTGGATTATTATTGCCCCGTCTATTCAAAATATTCATAAATGATTTTTAAATGACAGACTGTGACCATTGGACTTTTATTGGGTCCTCTAACCTCTGGAATGATCTTTGCACCTACTACAGGATAAAATAATCTCTTATCTTATGATCTTTTGACTTTTCATCACTGCCATTATGCCTTTTGCTTACTTTCAGATAAATCAGAATGTTTCTAGGTCCTGGTTACGTATTCTGACGCCTGGGAGTTTTAAATGTATTTAATTAACTATAAGTGACATGGTGACAATCAATGTCTTCTCTGTGCAGTTTTGGGGATTTTCCACTAGATTTAGTGATTTCCAAATTATAGCTTTTTTTCCAGGATGTAACCACTTGAATTCTGGAAGATTTACCCCCCCCCCCCTTCAGTGTTAACATCTTCTAAACATGCACCGTACATGCAGCCAATGACATGACTGGCGCATGCACTCTGAAGGAATGACACCCGTGCCGTTCCTTCAGAGCCCTGTGCCGTAAACCGCATGCGCGTGAATGACGTCATTATGGTAAACGTACCCTAAAACAAACCCCACCTGCTGTGCTGAGATGTCAGAGCTGGAGGCCCACTTCCATCTTCACCTGTTTTACGGCACAGGGCTCTGAAGGAACGGCACGGGTGGTCATTCCTTCAGAGTGCATGCGCCAGTCATGTCATTGGCTGCATGTACGGTGCATGTTTAGAAGATGTTAACCGGTTGCCGACCGCCGCAAGTACATATACTGCGGGGGTCAGCCCCGGCCAGGCAAAGTGACGTATATATACGTCACTAGCCTGTCACTTGCTTGTGAGCCAATAGCGGGCGAGCGCGCGCCCGCCCCAGCTCATTTCCTGGGAAGCCTGATGTCCGCCGGTCACTCGTGATCGTCCGCCGTGAAGGGAGAAAGGCAGGCGGCTAATGTAAACAAGCCACCTGTCATTCTCCCCTGTGTATGAATAGTGATCATACGGTTCTACTATGTAGGACCGTTGATCTCTGTTCCTACACCAGTAGCCATGTCCAATCACAGTTAGATGCACGCCCCTAGGGACACACTTAACCCCTCCTTCCCCAATAAAGTTAACCCCTTCCCTGCCAGTGTCATTTTGCAGTAACAGTGCATATGTATAGCACTGATTACTGTAGTAATGTCACTGGTAACCCCAAAAGTGTCAAAAATGTCAGTCAAGGGTCTGATCTGTCCGCCGCAATGTCGCAGTACCGCAAAAAAAATTGCAGATCGCCGCCATTACGCGTTAAAAAAAAACCACCAAAAATGACAGAAATCTTTCCCTTAGTTAGTAAATGCAATAACTTTTGCGCAAACCAACCAAAATACGCTTTTTGCAATTTTTTTTTTACCAAACATATGTAGCATAAAACAAATTGGCCTAAAATGTTAAAACATTTTGATTTTTAAATTTTTTTTTGGGGAATTTCATATAAAAAAATTTGAAAAATATTATTTTTTGCAAAATTGACGCTGTTTTTTTGCTTATAGCGCAAAAAGTAAAAATGGCACAGGTGATCAAATACCACCAAAAGAAAGCTCTGTTTGTGGGAAAAAAAGGACATCAAATTCGTTTAGGTACAGTGTCGCACGACCTCACAATTGTCTGTTAAATTCACGCAGTGCCGAATCGCAAAATAGGCCCTGGTCAGGAAGGGGGTAAAATCTTCCGGGGCTTAAGTGGTTAATACTACCTATAGGTAAGCTTTATTATAGACTTGTCTATAGATAAAAGTCAGTGATGGAAGTTAACTTCCACTTTAAAGGAGTTGCAAAGTCAGAAGGTTTTTGTCTCTTAATTCATTCTATGCAGTAAGATATAAAGCCTTTTGTGTGCAGCAGTCCCCTTAATTTTAACCAGAGCCCCCTCCCGATCCAGCGATGGACATGAATGCCTCAGTCATCCAGGACTCTCCCTCCTGATAGGCTGAGACACAGCAGCGGCACCATTGGCTCCCGTTGCTGGTAATCAAACTCAGTTAGCCAATAAGGATAGAGAGGGGGCAGGGACGAATGGCAGATCTGTGTCTGAATGGACACACGGAGCTGCATCTCAGCTGGGGTGCCCCCCATAGCAAGCTGCTTGCTGTGGGGGCACTCAACAGCAGGGAAGGGCCAGGAGCGCTGATGAGAAACCCAAAAAGAGGAGGATCCGGGCTGTTCTGTGCAAAACCAACTGCACAGTATAGGTAAGTATAACATGTTTGTTATTTTATTAGAAAAAAAAAACAACGAGATTTTACAATTATTTTAAAGTGTAAGTGTAAAAACATTCCCCTCTGGGTGATCTCTGTACATTACAAGGATTTTAACAAACTTTGTTGCAGATTCTTACCTTTTGTTATTCTGAAGAAATCATTGCTTGTTCCTCTGTGCTGAGTGGGTCAAATGGGAGTGGTTTCATAATTATCTGTTAGCTGTGGCAGCTGCACGGCTCTAATGAGGGAAGCTGCAAGGCCTGCATCGCTTTAGACGTGTTCCTATTGGGAGGATCTCACAAAAAAATGACATTGTTGTTGCAGGGGATGCCAGAAATCTGATATGTATCTTAGTGCAGACTTCTGGGAAAATTGGTGAGCCAATCACACAAGCAGGAAATGATGTTTCTGGGGGTGTGGTCAGTATACATTCTGTGTACAGAACAGCTCCAGGTAGCCATATTGCATTGCATTTTCAGAAAATGACAACAGCTGCAGAATGAAAAAGGAAAGATAATTTTTAATAACATTTAATTACAATATGATTTGTGTCGCAATCGTATACGCTATATTATTTTTTCTTTATTTGCTGATTTTTCCCCACAAAAGTGGAGTTACCCTTTCTAAAGTAAATGTATCTATTTTGTTCTATTCTGTTTTACTGCAAAGCAAGTGAAAATGAAAAACCCAATACAATATACTTTCAAATTCTCTACAAAAAAGTTGCAGATCTTCAGTAGCGAAAGGATGAAATCTATAAAATAATAATTAACTATTGTAATTTTTTATTTTTTTTTTTGAAGTATAAAATCTAAATGAATGACTGATAGAAATCAATCTGCTCTGTTCAGAGAGAAGCCAATTACCAGACAAGGAAACTTAAAGGTCATAAATTTTTCATTTCAATTTTTCCTACCAGAGTTATTGGAGATGACATCAGGATCACATAAATATATCTCAAATAGGAAGGAATAAAATCTGACCTCTTTATTAAACCTGATGCAGTTAAAAAAATACCTGTAAAATAGACATTATAGGAATGAACATAGACTTTTACATCGTTTTATGCTGAACTAGGGCTTCTCTATATGTATATGTTGATGGATCCAATCTATGAGAGATATAATGTATCTTTTATATATAAAACATATTAAAAGTAGCCAGTTCATTATCCCCCTGCTCTGTATAAATTCTGTTCAGCCCCAGAAGGTTTTACCCCCTTAATGACCAGGCCATTTTTTGTGATTCGGCACTGCGTTGCTTTAACTAACAATTGCGCAGTCCTTGCAATGTTGTACCCAAATACAATTGATGTCCTTTTTTCCCCCACAAATAGAGCTTAGTTTTGGTGGTATTTGATCAATTCTGCAGTTTTTAGATTTTGCGCTATAAACAAAAAAAGAGCGACAATCAATCAAAGGGTTAAATGGGAGACTAGGGGGTGTTTTCTAACTGTGGGGGATGGGCTTGTGAAATCAACACAGAGACCTGTTATCCTAAATAGGAGGAACACAGGGGCTCTGTGTTAATAGCTGAGAGAAGAACGGTCTGCTGTGCTTACAACAGCAGACCGCCGTTCTCTCTTCACGGGGAGCGATCGCGGGTGCCCGCCGGCAATCACTGGTGCCCGGCGGCAATCGCGGCCGCCAACCTAGTGGATAGACTTCCCAGCTGGCAAGTGGGCGCTCCCAGGATCGCTCCTGCGAACCACTGTACAAGTACGGTAATTCGGGGTACCCTGCCGACCTGCTGCCGTATAACTGCGGGAGCTGGTTGGCTAGTGGTTAAAGCTTTAGTAATCTGTCCAAAACAAGCCATGGGGGTGCTATTCTTGGTGCATCTAACCAACACTGCCAGATATTTCCAAAAATTTTAGGGGAGTTTTTTTCTCGAACGAGAATGGTATTCACTGGCTGGATTCATTCTGCGCATGTAGGGAATTGCAGAGATAGCCACAATCTTGCTACTAATTTCTTGGCCAGGTATAATAACCAAATAAGAACTATATAAGAGCTATAGGTGCAGGGGGTTTAGTTCCTTATCTAGGCTTCCCAACAAGCATGTCAATGGATCCATTGTCAGTTGCACCTGATATACACTATTAATAGTGCAAATTACATTGCTCCAATATCTCACTAGCCTAGTCAGTGTCATTAGTACAGTGACAGTGTACAGCACAGGTGTCAAACACAAGGCCCGCGGGCCGAATGCGGCCCCCCAGGCCATTTTATGTGGCCCTTGCACCTCTCCTGCAGCTGCGGTAACCCCCTTGTCTCTGCCCCCACCTTGTCTCTGTAGTTGGCAGCAGAGAGGACAGAACTCCTTTGCCAGATCCTGCACTTCTCTGTGCAGCTGCAGAAAGGTTCATCTTTGCCCACACCCCGCCCCCCTTCTCAGCAGTCCGCAGCAGAAAGGAAGGCAGAACTACTCCTACAGATCCTGCACCTCTCTGTGCAGCCGCAACACCACCTTGCCTTTGCCTCTCCTGCTCTCAGCATTCAGTAGACTCTGGAAGCTGATTCCAGCCCTCCTCTGGTTCTCCTCCAACCCTGCACTTCTTCCCAGATCCACTCGCAACTTCTTCCTGGCAGCAGCACAAGGTAAGGGGGTGCCTTGTGATGTAAGGAAGGGTGGATGACTCTTGACATCTCATGTAAGGGTGTAAAGGGGCCTGGGGTGCTCTGGACATCTAATGTTACAGCTAAAACCGGCCCTCTGAGGGCAACCATAATGCTGATGCGGCCCGCAATGAAATTGAGTCTGACACCCCTGGTGTACAGTATTATCACTGATCACTGTATTAGTGCCACTAATGACGTCAGTGTCAGTTAGGTCGGCCATAGACGGAGCAAATTTTGTTCCTGCAACCTCCCGGTAGAACACAGTGATTATTGCTAGTGGCTGTAACAGCCACTAGCAATAACTGCATGTAAAATCTGGCAGATTGATTGATCGACCAATCAACTTGGGTACATTCAGCCTGCCCCAAACATGGTTCAAATCTCGGCCGGTTCCTGAGATTCGAACCGTCTATGGCCGGCTTTAGTCAGTTAGTGTCCCTCCTAGCCAGTGTCAGTTAGTCAGATTGCCCGCCACACTATAAGTCGCCGATTGCCGCCATTATTGGAATAGTGTTGGTACAGATCAGTATCTTGATCATGATCAGAACTATACTAGTGTCCAGGACTGGCACAAGATATTGTGCTGCCCGGGTCTAAGAGTGAAATGCGCCCCCCCCCCCCCCCCCGAAAAAAAAGAAATATATGCTGGTATCTTCTTCCATAACTCACCACTGGACTGGCCCACCAAACACCCACTGTCTGTCCTCAGTCCTCCTGTCACTCTTGTGTCTGCCATGCCCTAGAAGATCCAGCCAGCCCTGCATGAGATGGAATGTGCTGATGTCTGATGTCATTGTGCACACCATGATCATGCAAGGGACGTTTCCAGGTGGAGACGTTCTGCCTCCTCATACTCATCAGTTTGCACTACAGGCGGCAGTATGAGATGGGAAAATGCTGCCCGTAATGCGCCACAAACTGGTGACACAAAACTGCTGGAAAAAAAAATCTTGGGAATCAATTTGCTGCCCCTCTCCAAGTTCTGCCTGGGTCCAATGGACTGAGCGGGACCCATAGTAGGGCCGGCCCTGCTAGTGTCCCCAAAAATAAAGTTTGGTTTTTACCAAAGACATGTAGCAGAATACATTTTTCCCAAAATTTATGATAACTTTTTATTTTATTGAATATGTTTTTTTTTTTTTTTTAACAGACAGTAGAAAATAATTATATATTTTTAGTTTTCTGTCTTTTTTTTTTTATATAATAATAATAAAAAAAAAAAAAAACAGCAGTGATCAAATACCACTAAACGAAAGCTCTATTTGTGTGAAAAAAAAATTATATAAAATTAATTTGTGTACAGTGTTGCATGATCGAACAATTACCAGTTAAAATAGAGCAGTACTAAATAGCGAAACCAAATGCCCTGATCATGAAGGGGGGTAAAACCTTCCGAAGGTTAAGTAGTTAACAAATGGAAAACTGCTGGCAAACAAAAGTTCACCTAAAATCCAGTGCTCTAGGATGGGTTCACTTTAGGATCGCCCCCTTAAGATCAGAATTTGGGACCGCATACATAGAAAAGCACCATACTTCCACTTCTGGTCCGGTGTGCACATAGCTCTGTAGCTTTATTGAAGAGGAGAGATCATGGAAAGCCTGGGCTATGATATCACCCATAGGCTTACTATGGGGCATCCATTGCCGGCTGCCCCTCCTCTACACTGAAGCCGGTGCCGTAAGCCGGGGCACCCTCAGAATAGGCAAGTATAGACATCTTTCCTTTTATAGGGTAGATAGATTTGGCTTAGAATGGGGGGTGAGAGTAGATTTAAGCTTTGTTAAGTTTTGACTTACTTTCCATTTTAACCGGTTACCGACCACATGCCGCCTATATACTGCAGCAGTGTGGCTCTCCCAGGTAAACCGACATAGGGCTACGCCGGTCGCGCACTTGCAGCTAGGGGTCGGGCGCGTGCCGCCGGTGGCGCCCTCCCATCCCCACAGGGCCGGATTAAGAGCATCATGGGCTTGGTGCTGAGGATTTTGAAGGGCCTTAAGGGCCGTGCCTTGGCATGCATCCAGAGGAGGAAGGGTGCAGCCATGCATGCCTAATTCCATATGGGATGCTGTCTCTGAAGCCCATAAACACATCCATGCATCGGCAACTGTCCCTCCTTGTCTGGCCTTCGTGCTGTGTGGGGAGGTTCTGAGGGAGCTGCCTGGGGAAGCGAGCATAGAAGCCAGACTTCTGTGTTTACAAGTGACAGAAGAGCGGTAACAGTGAATATGGCCAACCTGGGGCTTATATAAAGGTAGGGGCCTGGAGCTGCAGCTCCAATAGCCCCTACGTTAATCTGGCCCTGCATCCCCACTTGTCAACAGGGAAGCTGATGCACGGGTCAGGCGGCTCCAATTGCCACCTGACACCCGCGATCGTTCCCCGCTGAGAGAGAAGGACGGGCAGCTGTTGTAAACACAGCTGACCGTTCTTCTCCCTGGAATGATCACAGAGCTGCTGTGATCCTTCTATATAGGATCAGAGGTCTCTATGGTCATTCCACAAGCCACGCCCACACCTCAGAGTTAGAAACACACCCCTAGGTACACATTTAACCCCTTGATCACCCACAGTGTTAACCCCTTCCCTTCCAGTGTAATTATTACAGTAACAGTGCATATTTTTAGCACTGATTACTGTAGTAATGTCACTAGTACCCCCAAAAGTGTCAAAAATGTCAGTCAGGGGCCTGATCTGTCCGCCGCAATGTCACAGTCCCACAAAAAAATTGCAGATCGCCGCCATGACTAGTAAAAAAAAACAATAAAAATGACATAAATCTTTACCGTAGTTAGTAGACGCGATAACTTTTGCGCAAACCAATCAAAATATGCTAATTGAGATTTTTTTAGCAAAAATATGTAGCAGAAAACAAATTGGCCTAAAATGTTAAAAAATTTAGATTTTTACATTTTTTTGGGGGAATGTTATATAGCAGAATGTGAAAACAAATGTGTTGTTTTTTTTTTTTTCAGAATTGTCACTCTTTTTTTTTTTCTAGCGCAAAAAATAAAAATCGCACAGGTGATCAAACACGACCAAAAGAAAGCTCTATTTCTGGGGGAAAAGGACATCAATTTTATTTAGGTACAGAGTCGCATGGCTGTGAAATTGTCCGTTAACCTCCCTGGCGGTAATCCCGAGTGTGACTCGGGGTGGTTTTTTTAGTCTAGGATCGGTATCCCCGAGTCACGCTCAGGGTAGACAGGGCCAGTGCTTCCACTAGGCAAACTAGGCAGCCGCCTAGGGCGCATTGCCATCTAGGGGCGCAGCCATGAGTCCGCACTCTCTCTCCATCATGAATGATCCTTGTGAGCTGAGGGGAGGGGCGCCGTGGGGGAGGAAGGAGGGGCAGTGGAAGATGCCAGGTGTCTTGGGCAGTGTGGAACTACCAGGCCCTGGCTTTCCACCAGCGTGCTGCCTGAATGATGATCCTCTTCGGCTGGAGCTGAGCGGCCTTAACCCCGGGCTGGAAGTGACTTCCTGCACTGAGCTGATAGGCAGCCGTTCATTTCCCTGGGTCGGTATTAAGCAGGGAGCTGAGGAGAGCTGAACCTGAACCAGAGCTCGGCACTTGAGGGCGGAATCTTTACTTGAGCAGAAGCGACGAGGCACCAGAAGGGTCTGAGGAGGTTGGTGATTAAATAAGTGTGGAGCTCTCTGACTGCTGTTTTTCCCTCCACCAGGAGCCGGTTGGAGCTGTGGTGAGCACTGTGGTCCAGGAGAGGAGTGTCCTGGTAGAAGGAATCAGCAGGATTACGGTGAAGGAGGGCAGAGTGGGGGCCACTCTCTTCATACCGCCCAGTGAGTGTGCCCAGAACAAGGGATCGGGGTCCCTGGGTGTTACATGGAGCATCCCTGGTATGAAAGGGAATCGGGGTCATCAGGTGTGCCATGGGGAATCAGAGTCACCAGGTGTGACATGGGGGATAGGGGTCACCGGGTGTAACGGGTTCAGGGTCACCAGGTGAGCCATGAGGAATTGGGGTCCCTGGGTGTGCCATGGGGGAATGGGGTCCCCAGAGGTGACACAGAGAAACATTAGGGTCCCCAGGTGTGACATGGAGGAACATCAGGGTCCCAGGTGTGACATGGAGGAACATCAGGGTCTGACATAGAGGAACATTGGGGTCACTGGGTATGACAGCATGACATTGAGGAACACTGGGTCCCTGGGTGTGACATGGAGGAACATTGGGGTCAGTGGGTATGACAGCATGACATGGAGGAATATTGGGGTACCAGGGTGTGACATGGAAAAACATCAGGATCCCCGGGTGTGACATGGAGGAATATGGGGGTCACTGGGTATGAAAGCATAACATAGAGGAAGCATCAGATCAGGGTCACTGGGTATGACATAGAGGAGTTTTTAACCCCTTCCCTTTTTTTTTCTTTTTTTTTGGGGGGGGGGGCGCAAGTAGCTGGTCTTGCCTAGGGCGTAAAATAGTCTAGCACCGGCCCTGGGGGTAGATGTGCAGAGCGCGCAGCGGTCTCTTACCTTCTCCTGGCGATCCAGCGATGATCTCCCATTGCTGTGATCGCCAGCCGTCTGAGATCCCCGCCGCTCGTCCGTCCTCCGTCGGTGTGATGACTTCCTAGTTCCGTTCCCTGCAGCAGCAATGCTGCATGGGAGCGGAACTAGGGAGGGAAATTCAAACGTTGCACAAAACACAAACACATAACACATTTATATTATATATACATATAAATATATATATATATATATATATATATATGTGTATGTATATATATATATACCTATATATGTATATACATACACATAAAATTATATTATTGATTAGATTATAATTCATGCGTTATATAATATATATATATGCACATATATATGTATATATATATATATATATATATATATATATATATATATATATATACACGCACATATATATATATATATATATATATATATATATATATATATATATATATATATATATTATAGAACGCATGAATTATAATCTAATCAATAATATAATTTTATTATATAATATATATATATTATATTATATAATAAAATTATATTATTGATTAGATTATGATTCATGCGTTTGTGTTTCAAATTTATCACATCTGGGATGTCTACTGGAGTCTTGTTTTGGTCAGGTTTAAGTCAGTAATTACTAAGAATTGTAGGACTATAATACATAACGCCAAATTCCATGAAAAAAATTGTACCGCTTTTGGTACAGAATTCCTGACAGAATCATACCGCCAGGGAGGTTAAAGTAACACAGTGCTGAATCGCAAAATATGGCCTGGCCATTAAGGGGGAAAATCTTCCGGTCCAGAAGTGGTTAATGTGGAAGTTTAGTCAGAAATTTAAATCCTGCTAGATCACTTGGGACTGGCCCCTTATGCAGGTATAGCTACAGTATGTAAAACATGAAAAATTAGTGTCTATACTGTTTAAAATCCAGTAATACACTACCTCACCCTGCTTTGCACATGCTCAGTTGCTCTCCATTTTTAGGCAATTTTAGGCACTGCATAGTTTGCAAAGGTCCATCTGCTGACAGCTCTAAAGTGGAATGAAATCCTCCTATTCTTTACAGCCAAGAAACCTGCTACTGTTTGATCTGCAACTGCCATGGTGCTGCACATGCACGTGTTATGACAGCAGACATTTTATGGTTTGACAGTTTGGTTGAGGACACAAGCAAATATGACAGTTTGCAACCCCTGGATTTCAGGAATGTAACTGTTTTTTCTTAAACCGTTAAATCAATGGGTTTAGTTTCACTTTACGATTTACTGCTGTTCAGGGGCTCTGGGCTTCAGCAAAATGGCAGCCTCCAGCAAGAAGAAGCAGAAGCAATGCTAAAGGCAATTTACAGCACACACTTTATTTTACAAGACAGGAGTGCTTTATTTAACTTTGCCACAAATACAGCAGAACAGAACACAAGACATGGTTCAGTGCATTACATTGCCAAAGGGTAAGTTCAAAAGACTTGAAAGAGGCCAGCAATACACAAGGAGTTCTTTAGAAGCCATGTACAAGAGCAAACACTTCCTAACAAAACATGTACTATATACAGTACAGGCATAAGCAGCAGTACATTCCTACCATAATGGGGAGAGTTGTATTTATGCCCAAGGATAACTTGAGGGAAGGGGAGAAAAGGGGAGAGGGGGTAAGGAAAAGAAGAGAGAAGGGGAGGGGGAAAAGGCAGGAGGACAAGAGGAAAGGACAAGGAGGAGGGGGTCCTGTAGGAATGATACTCCAGACTCAATGCCCAGATTTCATATTCAAACTTTGAATAGTATAGATAATCGGTCAACTTGAAGTCCAAGTCTAAGACCACAACTTATCAAACATCCAGGGACAGCCCCGATTATTATGTAGGTTAAATTGTACATAGGGAGGGCAGCATCTACCGTAGCATTCTAGGAGGATAGTCCAGGAGGGATTGAGGGTGTCCACTTCATCAGAATTTCCTTTTAGCATAGTAGAGGGGATAGGCTACCAACAACTTAGTATGGTGAGAGTGTTGTTCCTCATCTTGAATACCCAATAGTGCTGGGCAGGGGCAAACTGGCAACTTTCAGCCCATGGAACAAGTACAAACCAGAGGCCCTTGGTGCAGTGACTTGGCCCCCCCTCCCACTCTCCCTCTTCCCCTCCTTCTCCTGACCCCCATTCCAGGCTGAATCCCTGCTCCAGGTACTCTGCTCAACGGCTAAATAGGGTTCCCAACCTGTCCAGCAGGGGGCGGTTGGAGGGAGCTGGGACAGCTCAGTTGGGGCTGGCCAAGGGGAGGGGAGTCTCCAGTGGGGCATGGAACCGGCCTCTGCTAAGACAGTTTACCCCATCTATGCTGGGGAGGGAGGCCTGCGCTCTGTCCTTGTCTTCAACCTGCACTCAGTAGGTCAGTGGCGGGGACTTTTTACTTCTCTTCAGCAGAAATCCTTTAGGCGTGTCTGTGGCAGAAGCAGTGCAGCCTTTTTGCAGGATATCAGAGCGGCCCAGGGGGCAATTGTCCCCTGCCCCCTGGCCCAGTCCTCTCCTGGTGCTGGGAATGGTGTGAGCGGGAGGGTCAGCTTTAACCTAATATTTATCTTCTCAAAGACCTCAGCCCAGTATTTTGTGATGTAAGAGCATTCCCAAAACCTTATGCCCAAGGATAACTTGAGGGAAGGGGAGAAAAGGGGAGAGGGAGAAAGGAAGAGAAGGGGGAGGGGTGGGGGAAAAGTCAGGAGGACATGAGGAAAGGACAAGGAGGAGGAGGTCCTGCAGGAATGATACTCCAGACTCAACACCCAGATCTCATATTCAAACTTTGAATAGTATAGGTAATCGGTTAACTCGAAGTCCAAGTCCAAGACAACACCTAATCAAACATCCAGGGACAGCCCCGAATAATATATTGGTTAAATCGTACATAGGGAGGGCAGCATCTACCGTAGCATTCTAGGAGGGCAGTCCAGGAGGGGTTGAGGGTGACCACTTCATCAGAATTTCCTTTTAGCATAGTAGAGGAGATAGGCTACCAACAACTTAGTATGGTGAGAGTGTTGTTCCTCATCCTGAATACCCAATAGTGCTGGGAATGGTGTGAGCGGGAGGGTCAGCTGTAACATAATATTTATCTTCTCAAAGACCTCAGCCCAGTATTTTGTGATGTAAGTGCATTCCCAAAACCTTATGCCCAAGGATAACTTGAGGGAAGGGGAGAAAAGGGGAGAGGGAGAAAGGAAGAGAAGGGGGAAGGGGAGGGGGAAAAGGCAGGAGGACAAGAGGAAAGGACAAGGAGGAGGAGGTCCTGCAGGAATGATACTCCAGACTCAACACCCAGATCTTATATTCTAACTTTGAATAGTATAGGTAATCGGTCAACTTGAAATCCAAGTCCAAGACCACAACTTATCAAACATCCAGGGACAGCCCCGATTGTTATGTAGGCTAAATTGTACATAGTGAGGGCAGCATCTACCGTAGCATTCTAGGAGGGCAGTCCAGGAGGGGTTGAGGGTCACCACTTCATCAGAATTTCCTTTTAGCATAGTAGAGGGGATTGGCTACCAACAACTTAGTATGCTGAGAGTGTTGTTCCTCATCCTGAATACCAAATAGTGCTGGGAATGGTGTGAGCGGGAGGATCAGCTTTAACGTAATATTTATCTTCTCAAAGACCTCAGCCCAGTATTTTGTGATGAAAGAGCATTCCCAAAACCTGTGTAAATACGACCCAAGAGCACAAATAGGATCTCGACAGCACCCACTAATTTAGGATAGCATATATATTAATGTGGAATGTATGTTCCATGCTAAAGAACATTTTTTTTTCTGTCAAGATGTTATGGGTAAAGTTCCACTTTAAGTACATTGTATAGAAAGGATTTTCCTTTACCCCATGGGACTATGAATAGATGTCTATATAATACCACTACAATGTTGCCTACATATTGTATGTTAATGGAAATTGCCTAGGACAGGTTGGCCATTCGAGCGGTATACCTATCTCCAGGATCAGGTAGAAAACAGGGCGATGTTTCCGTGTCAATCTTCTTAAAGGTCAACGGCCCCTGCCAGACTGGCCCACTTAGGCACTCAACAACATTTCATTATTGCCCATTGTCATTTATGACCCAAGCAACCCAATCCTTTCTGCATCTTATTTCTGCCTCCTGACACTTTTCTTGTGATCGAGAGAGCAACGCCGGAGCCATATGTGTACATCACATTATAAAAGTTTTAGCAAGAGGCTAATGAAATGCAAAGCTTTTCCATAAGACCCGGTGCAAGACTTCCTATCAAATCATCTGAAATATTTATTTGCCCTGTTGAATAATTGATAGGGGCATCAGCTCTCTCGGTCAATTGATTTATTAAGGGACTGTTTGGAATTAAACAGCTTAACGATATAATATTTAGCAGCGACCTCACTTGTTAGCATATTCATTTACCTACGGGAGCTCCCATTAGATATTGTTAATACATGACGTTCACAGTCACGGCCTAGATCTCCACAAATTGTATTAACACCAGGCTGTTTAGCCACAGAATAACAGCTTTGATTGAGTACTTGGGTTCTGCGTAATTAGATTTTTTTTTTCCCTAGGAAAAAAAGGGGCCTGTTTTAATGTCGTCCGCATTAAACTAGATATGTCATCAGCATTAGTATAATTGGTGTGCAGGATCTGAGGAGAGTTGGCTGCGCCTGCAGTTTTCTGTTTATAGACGACTGGCGTGTTTTTTAGCTCAGGGTATTCCAGCATTTTCAATCTGATGGCGGTTATTAATAAAAATCGCCCGTGCCCACTTGCTTAGACGTGAATGTGTAATGCCGTACTGTACGTTATTAATACAACATGCCGCAGCGTAAACAAATGAAGTGCCACCGCGCTAAAAACAGCAGTTACCAAATGTTCCATCCACAGCCGTGCAACTTAAATGGATATTATGCTGAAAGGACGCGTTACTGGAAAGAATACCTTTAGTCGGTGCCAAATTTCATTTGGCGAGCGAACCTAATTACTCCTAATAAAAAAGATATTTCATTTCGGGGCATTAAACAGGAGCGTTCCTGAGCTCTCTCTGGCTCCTGTACAGCAATGATGCACGTGTTATGTAATCGAGCATGCATAACGAAAGCTCTGCATAGCGATGGTGTCCATAGGAAGACCCTCCTTTGTAGTGGAGGGCTAGAGCCTTGTTAGGGAAGGCAGCACCTATCATCCTGGGCTCCAAAAAACATAGCATTGGTGAGTAAACCACTTTAAGAGCTGGTTTACACCTGAATCACACAAAAAAAGCGATCCCCATTCCTGTGCGATTCCTATGCAATTCTGTGCAGTGCAAATTTCAGCCCATTCAAATCATACTGGATCGCACTAAGGCCCCTGCTGGTAGGAGATCATTTGCTTCCTTATTGAAGGCAGCCCCTGTTATCCTGGGCTGCATAAAACATAGCATTAGTGAGTAAACCAATTTAAGGGCTGTTCACATCTGAGTCGCACAGAAAAGCAGCCCCCGTTCCTGTACAATTCCTGTACAATTCTGTGCAGTGTGATTTTCACTCCATTCATATAACACTGGATCGCACTAAGGCCCCTGCTGGTAGGAGTTTGCTTGCTCAGCGGGGGATCGGTCCGCTGATCCTCACTGAGCAGGTGGATTGCTGATCTGTGCCTGCTCTGCTTAGGCAGCACTCTTTGGGCGGTCCGATGTAAATAGACTATCTGTTCGTTTACACCCAACTGCCATCCGATCTGCTAGACCAGGGGTCTCCAAACTTTTTAAACAAAGGGCCAGTTTATTGTCCTTCAGACTTTAGGGGAGCCCGACTATGGCCAGTGGAATTGGAATTGTTCCTGGCATCAGTGGGAGTAAACCGCCATATTTTTTTATTACGGGGAAATATAGTGCCCCCTCGTTGGTATTAGAGATGGACCAACTGGACCAACCGACCCTCTGTTTGGTTCGGGCCAGAACTCTCAAACATTGCAAAAGTGACTGGAGTTATCCTTGCTATGAACAGTATTTGATATATATATATATATATGCCTTTGTATGATTTTTTTTATCTGCTATTATATATATTTTTATTATGTGTATATGCCTAGCAAGATATTTCCTGCAATACCTTTTTTATGTCCATACCTGTATCATCTGTATTTGTACTGTGAAAATTTGATATTTATTTATTTATTGATTATTGCTGCATGATTGATTTTACCGTGCAGCAAGAAATAAATTAATATTTTGAGACTACTTTATTTTCATTTGGATATTTGTAATAGCAACCTACCTCATTTAAAGTCCCACTATCCTTACGCCCCTCTGTTGTATATCACATCAATAAACTGCCGTAAACTTGCACTAACGCCATTCAATACACTGTCGCAAAAGTGCACTAACGCACTTCATTATACTCCTGTAAAAGTGCACCAACACACTTTAATATACAGCAGTAAAAGTGAACTAATGCACGTCAATATCCTGCAGTAAACGTGTACTAACGCACTTCAATATACTGCAGTAAGTGTGCACTAACACACGTCAATATACTGCAGTAAGTGTGCACTAACACACATCAATATACTTCAGTAAGTGTGCACTAACGCACGTTAATATGCTGCAGTAAATATGCGCTAACGCACCTCAATATACTGCAGTAAACCTGCGATGAAGCACTAAACTGACATTAAAGTAAAACGAATGGTCGCACCACACTCACATTGCACTATCACTAGATTTACACTACAATGACACTCTACACTCACAATAGCACCTTATAGCACACTAACTTGCCAGCAGCAAGGGACAGAGCCCTGTTCTATCTATCTCTACTCCAATATCACACTGCAAATGGCTGCTCTGGGAAGGAACCTTTTATAATGTGCGGTGGGTCTATGAGCAATGAGCCATGATTGAGCACAGTCATTATTACTTTCTATAATCATGGCTCTGACAGTGTTCTGTGCCCTGATTGGGCAAATCCTTCATTGCTTCAGCCAATCAGGGCTTCCAATGCACTGTGTGACGCGCAGTACATTGAGGGGCACTTGGCTGGCCGAACAAAAGGTCAAATGCCCCGACAATTTGGGTTTTTCGCCCACTGGACGAATAGCCAATGTTCAGCCCCAAATTCAACCCAATTGTATCTGTCTCTGTGTAAAACTGTGTAAAAAAAAATGAAATAATAAAGACACGGATGAGCGAGTTTGGACTGAAGTAACATGACTGGCCTGCAAAGAGTTCTCATCTCAACCCAAATAGAAAAACCTTTGGAATGAATTAGAGTGTAGACTGCGAGCCAGGTCTTCTCTCCAACACCAGTGCATGACCTCACAAATGTGCTTCTAGAAGAATGGTCAATCATTCCCATAGACACACTCCTAAACCTTGTGGACAGCCTTCAAAGAAGAGTTGAAGCTGTTATAGCTGCAAAGGGTGGGCCAACTCAATATTGAACCCTACGGACTAAGACTGGGATGCCATTAAAGTTCATGAGTGTGTAAAGGCAGGCGTCCCAGTCATTTTGATAATATAGTGTGTGTATATATATATATATATATATATATATATATATATATATATATAATTTTTCGTTTGTTTGTTTTTTGTTTTCTAATATATGTGTGTTATATTATTCTATTCAACCATGTATTCTTAACTCAGAAACATACCTTCTATTGCTCTCAGCCTCCTGAAAATCCCCAAATTTTATTTTTTTGCGGCTGTGATTGGACTTCCTGTTAGAGAGTGACTACATTGGTTCTCCATGGTCTCACTGTATGTAGGTACATTGCCACCCTCTCTTGCTCACTCCTGAGAAAAACTATGGACTATGGGATTTGTAGTGTCCATAGAGCTGTGTACATGACAGGGACATAACTACAGGGGTTGCAGAGGTTGCAATTGCAACCAGGCCCCATGCTCCAGGGGCCCTGTACAAATGGATAGGAGGGGCGGCAAGGGCGGCATGTAGAAAAATCACTGTCCTCCTTTTTTCTCCTGTAGCTGCAGAAGGAAAATGGAGGAGATTGGTTCCTCTGTGTGCTGCCCCCGCCACTCCTCCTATCCAATTCACTTGTGTTCTGCTGTCTCTGGGCCTCTGTGTGCTCCCCTGGTCCCCCCCACCCACTGTGCTCCCTCCCCTCTCCTGCCAGCTGCTGCAGGGGATGTGTCACAATAGAGAACCAGAAAGAGGTTGGTAAATATGTAAATTACCAGCTCCTTCCTTTTCTGAATAGACAGAGTCATAGTCAGTGACATTGTAAAAAAATAAAATGATAAAAAAAAGATTACAATTAAAATACCCAAAAATAAAAAACGACTGACACCAGTGGTTGAACTTCCAGGATCCCAAAGGTTGCACTTTCAACCGGGCCCTGACATTCCACCACCGTGGGTCCGTGGGAAAGGCCCCAAGATGGCAGGGAACGCAGAACTTGTGAAAGGGTCCCACAATGAGAATAAAGGGCTCTAGGATCAGTGGGAAGAGCCCCAGGCTTGAAGGGAAGGGCCCCGGCCAGGGGTCCGGGGGGCCCTTCACTGTTTCTTGCACCCGAAGGTTCTAGTTACGCCTCTGGTACATGACCACACCTAACATGTCCTGCTCATTTTAAACAAGTGAAAGTGATAAGGGAGGAGAGGTTCAGGAGCTTATGGAGGACATTACAAGGAGGCAGAAAACTATTTAGTCAAAAATAGATTACAGGACTATTAAGTAGTGGATGTTATTATTATTATTGGAGAATACGGTATTTAGTGTCACTTTAAACTAGAGCAAATACTCTTTTTAGCCACTCTCTGCCACAAGGCAAGTTGGCAACACTGTTTATATATATATTCCCAACTAGATCCTAATAACACTCTCCAAATATGCTCCACCTCCAGAATGTCAAATGTGACATGAGAAATGGAGACAGTTTATCAATGTCACTTATTCACTGTTGCTGTACTTTATCTATCCCTCATTTTATTGTGTAGGATGAAAAGACAGAACAATGACTCAAGGCTTAGAAGCAAAGCATTCCATGAATTGAAATATTATGTTTGTTGATAAAAAAATTGAAACAGGTCATATTTGCATGAAAATGTAGAAAATTACCAGCCAGAAAATATTAGCACATGAAAAAAACTGAGCCTTCTGATGCCCTTTTTATCTTTTAATCATTAATTTTATACATGCGGAGTCTTGTACAGTTTTATTCGTGGAGGAGAGAAGGCAGAACGTTTGCAGTTAAAGTAAAATGGTTAATAGGGTATTTTGGGGTTATTTTATCTTGTCTGGATAAGCACTCATTTTTTAGTCTCTCAAATTGGTAAATGAATGATATCACATTATCTACAAACGTTTTAATTTTAGGCTGACTTTACATTTGTGAGCAAAAGAAAATTATAGTTTTATTATACTGAACAAAATTATAACCGCAACACTTGTTTTTGCCCACGTTTTTCATGAGCTGAACTCACAGATCTAAGAAAACCGGGATTCATCCGTGAAGAGAACAGCTCTCCAAAGTGCCAGACACCATCGAATGTAAGCATTTACCCACTCAAGTCGGTTACGACGATGAACTGCAGTCAGGTGGAGACCCCGATGAGGATGACAAGCATGCAGATGAGCTTCTCTGAGACGGTTTCTGACAGTTTGTGCAGAAATTCTTTGGTTATGTAAACTGATTGTTGCAGCAGCTGTCCGGGTGGCTGGTCTCAGACGATCTTGGAGGTGAAGATGCTGGATGTGGAGGTCCTGGGCTGGTGTGGTTACACGTGGTCTGCGGTTGTGAGGCCGGTTGGATGTACTGCCAAATTCTCTGAAACGCCTTTGGAGACGGCTTATGGTAGAGAAATGAACATTCAGTTCACGGGCAACAGCTCTGGTGGACATTCCTGCAGTCAGTATGCCAATTGCACGCGTCCTGGGTTTGTTTTTTGAAATTGGCGTTTGTCTTGTAGGGTGCCATAAAAGAGGGAAATTCCCTTAGCTCCGTGCTCTATGGAAGTATAGTAATTCCATGTTTTTTGGTTTGTAACTAGACTTACTAGAGGGTATTTAGATATGAAGTTCATTGTGTGGGTAATGGTGAATGAAGATGCTTGTGGGAGGCAATATTCTCATAGCGCAGTCTCCCTAGATTTGAGCTTATTGTTTTCAAAAAGCGTAGAACATCATTCATACCGCATTTAGAAAGAGTTGCGGTGTCCACCATAGGATTCATCGCTTTTAAGATTTTCAAAGGTATTGAGTTGTCGGGTAGTGTATCATAGTATATCATAGGAGTCGTGATATTTGGACAGATGTCCCCAGGCACTTAAAGAGGCCTGCATGGGAAGGGGTAAAGACATAATATCCCAGGATTTCCACAGGTCTCTCAAAAGTAACAAGCAGAAGTCTTTGGTAGGAGCTAAGTTCTCTTCAATTTCCTCCCACAAAGAGTTTCTTTCTCAGGAAACCAATGTTTATTTTGTTCTAGGCGTCTCATCCAGTAGTAGTCTTATAGGTCTGGCATCCCCGTTCCCCCTGTGGATCTATGTGTAGTAAGAATAGAAGCAGCACAGTTTGCTCTTTTCCCTTTCCATAAGAACTTCTGTAGGAGAATCGACAGGGATGTCAATTGTTTAATTGGGATCGGTATCGGAAAGGCTCTGAATAGATAAAGAAGTTGGGGTAAAATGTTCATTTTAAAGGCTGCCAACCTGCCTCCCCAAGATAGTTCAGTTTTTGAAATGCGATGTAGCTCATTGGAGATTTTGGTGATTAGGGGTTTGATATTGGAGGTTAATAGATGGGATGTGTTAGCAGTAAGAGTGATGCCTAGATAATTTATAATCTCTTCGTTCCATGGGAAAGGAAGTTGGGATTGCAAGGCTTTTATGGTAGAAGGATGGACTCCCAGATCTAAAATGACTGATTTAGAAGTGTTAATCTTATAGTAGGATAGATCACTAAACTTTTGTAGGATTTGGTAAGCTTCGGGAAGGCATGTTGCCAGATCTTGTTAATAAGATGATATTGTCGGCAAACAAATTAATTTTGTGTTGTGAGATTCCTTTAATGGCGTTGTAAGAATGGATAGCTTCTGCTAGGGGTTCTATTATCAGGTTAACTATCGTAGGGGATAGGGGACATCCCTGTCGAGTCCCATTCGAAATACAGAATGGTTTGGACAGTATACCAGACGTGAGTACTTGCGCTGTTGGACTTGTGTACAATGCAAGAATAGCTGATGTTATAGCACCTGAGAGGCCATATTTAGACAAAGCCATAAACAAACCTATCTATCGAACGCCTTCTCTGCATGCAGTGCTAGAAGCGTTCAGGTTTTTTCCGCATGTTGTAATATATTAATGATTCTTCTAGTCGCATCTTATGTTTGGCGACCTGTAGCGAAACCCATCTGGTCTCTCTTCACCAGGTAGGTGATTACTGTCTGGAGGTGTTTTGCCAATATTTTAGTGAAAACTTTCTCATCAGTGTTCAAAAGGGATATGGGACGAAAATTGGCTGGTGTGGATAGATCTTTTCCAGGCTTAGGAATAGTGAATACATATGCTCCCATCATCTCCTGTGGAAGTGATGAAGTCAATGCCACTTTAGCGAAGACTTCTGTGAGGTAAGGGCTTATGACTTGGTGGAATATTTTATAGTATTACATAAGGGAATCCATCTGGGCCAGGGGATTTCCCATTTGGAAGAGACATTATAATTTTAGACACTTCTGTAGGTGTAACTGGAGCATTCAGAGTTTGTAGTTGGTCTTCAGATAGGAGTGGTAAGTCTAATGCATCCAGAAATTTTTGTATGTCTGGTATAGACGGTTGGCGAGCATCTGGATTATCTTTTAAGTTATACAGAGCACTATAGTAATTTACAAACTTGTCAGCTAATTCTTGGGGGTGCGTTATTTTATGTTTGGATGTAGGGTAGCACAAATGTGATATTCTGGATTCGGATTGTTTGATTTTGATCATGTTTGCCAAGTATTTTCCAGCTTTGTTAAATTGGGTGTAATAATTTAGTTTCAGTTTCCATAGGTGTCTGTTCTATTGTTCAGAGAGCAAGGTTCGTAACTCCTGTCTCATTTTAAATAGGAATTCTGTGTCTGATTGCATAGGCGTTTGCTTGTTTATGGTCACTAGAGTGTGAATCTTGGACAAAAGCTCAGTTAATTTATGGTTATATTGTTTTTTAAATCTAGAGTTCTGCTGAATGCACATGCCTCTCATGAAGACCTTGTGTGCTCCCCACAGAACCAATGGGTCTGTGACTATATGAGAGTTTAGCTGGAAAAATTCCTGGAGATGCTGAGAAATAGGCTTGCAACTTTGAGGGTTCTGTAAATTTCTAATATAGCAATGCCATATCGAAGCCCTTCCCAGGGACACCCTCTCCTCAAGTACCAATTCAATCACAGCGTGATCTGACCATGTGATATCCCTAATGGTTGTGGAGGAGGTTCTCCCGAGCAGCTGTGTATATGTGACAAAATGGTCTATGTGGGAGTAGGAATGATGCCTGGCTGACTGAAATGTAAAATCTTTTTCGGTGGCATGTTCACACCTCCAGACATCATACACCTATTCCGCATGGAGCAAAGATCTCAAAGAGACCGGTCGTCCCTTAGCAGGAGATGTGGAGTCCATTCTGGGGTCGACTGTTAAATTAAAGTCCCCGCATAACAGTAAGTTACCATACTTAACCTTGGACACCAGCTTAAATAACCTTCGAAGGAAACGTAGTTGGTGTGAGTTAGGCACATATAAGGATACCAGAGTGAGAGGCATGTCATTAATGTCACGAGTAAGTATGATAAATCACCCCTCTTCATCCAAAGTGGAGCCTTTGAGCTTAAAGGTGACAGTGTTCCTGATGGCTCCTTTCCTCTTCTCTGGTGCATTTGCTAGAAATACGCGTGGGAGGTCCTTATGCTCGCACTTAGGATGGTTCTGATTGTGGAAATGGATCTCTTGGCTGCTCTGCTTAAAGAAGCTTCTTTCCGTAATGAAAATCTCTTGGCTGGGTGATTGAGTCTGTTGGCATTAATAGACAGGCACTTGATTGCCATTGTATTTCAAGAGGCGAAACAAGAATTAATCCATTGCTTCGTGATGTAAAACTATTTTGCTCATTTGGTCAGACGTAGTGTAGGATCACTAGTAAAAAGTAGAAAAATTGACATATGCATATCCGAGTATTCTTCTGTTGCTGGGACCCCAAAGACAATAGGATGGAACAGATAAACCAAGAACAAGGATAGGGTAGGGAGTAGAGCATAACAAGAGGACCACCAGAGTGATCAGTGATATCTTATATTATTAGCATAATGCAATAAATATAAATTATTATTATTATTATTTTTTTTTTTTCTTTTTTATTGCTAATATTAAAAACAACAATTAATAACAATATACAGTACATAGAAAATATACAACTACTACTAATAATACGACTACTTATAATAATAATAATAATAATAATAATAATAATAATAATAGTATCATATTTTCTGCATTGTGTATTGCTAATAATATAAAAATGTTAGCATTATACACTACATAAAAATGTAATATTAGCAATATACAATACATAACGATAATAAAAATAATAATAATACTAATAATAATAATATATTTTTTTATGTTTTATGTATTGCTAATAATTTTACTTCCATAAAAAGTTTATTGAGTTATGAAAAAAATACAGTGAACTTCTGTGTTACACAGACCGGATTTAACATCATCAACTGATAATTGTATGTTTTATAATTTTTTATATTAGCAATACACAATACATAATAATAATCAAATACATATATTATTGCTAATAATATTATTATTATTTATATATATATGTACTGTATATTGCTGATATTTTTTATATTATTAACAATACACAATGCACAGAAAATATATGATTATTATTAGCAGTAGTAATAGTACTAGCAGTAGAGTAGTAGTAGAGTAATAGTAGTAGTAGTAGTAGTAGTAGTAGTAGTAGAGTAATAGTAGTAGTAGTAGTAGTAGTAGTAGTAGTAGTAGTAGTAGTAAAAGTAGTCTATTTTCTATGTATTTTATATTGCTGATATTATATGTTCTATGTATTGTATAGCGTTATTAATTTTATATTATTAGCAATAGTGTAATAAATATATTAATATTATATTTTCTAAGTTTTGTATAATGCTAATATTATATTTTCTATGTATTGTATATTGCTAATAACTTTATATTTTTAGCAAAACAAAAAACATAGAAAATATATTATTATTATTATTTTTATTATTATTATTATTATTATTAGCAGCTTTTTATATTGCTAAATTCACTGTACAGTACTGGTATATATTAATGGCAATTTTTACAGATAATGATTTCTTCCTCTAATCAAAACAGGAGAAACAAAGAACAATATGCTGATATTTTGTTTCTTGCAAATGTTGGCTGAATTATTTGAAATAAATTATGCCATGCAGCTGTTTGAATTAAAAAGAATTAGGGAAGTATTTGCATACCTATGACATCAAGAAAATACCAGCCTTCAAAAGACAAGTGTTTTAATGAAGTCATTACCCTTTATTTATTTTTATTGTAAAGTTTAGAAAATTTTAATCAATGAAATTTTGTATGCAAATAAAGCCGGAGAAACAGAAATATGTAAATAACAATTGATTTTAATACCAGCAATATATTATCTTTCATAACTATGTACATTATTTTAATAATTTCAGAAACATTTAATCGCTTTTCACAATGTATTCTAGGCGGGAGACATAAAATGTGAAATGTAGATATCAATCAGTTATATAATTATATGACTGCTTGGGTGAACACTATTGTTTTCAGAAATCTGTGTTTTTCTTTGCCATGCAAAAAAAAAAAAAAAAGAAGAAGAAGAAATGAAAAACGAAACCCCTTTTTTTTTGTTTAAATAAAAGTTTCTTTTATAACAGGATTCTAAGAATATTAGGGTGCTGCAATGCATTGAAAATGTTTTAAACTTGCTTTTATTGGCTTGGCTATAGATGATCCTAAATTTGCAAGCCAGTAAACCAGATTGATTATTGCATTGGTTTATGTATATAGGGTTGTGTATATGTTGGATAAGTGTTGGAAGGGCTTTCCTACACAAATTCAACAGAAAATTGACCTTTATTTTAAATTAAATTAAATTTGGTGAAAATAAAACAGCCTCCTCCCAACTGGCACTGTTAAAGTGGTTTTAAAGACTCCTATTTTTGTTCCTAAAATAAAAAAGTGGTTTAAACCTACCTGCTCTGTGCAATGCTATTGAACAGAGCAATCTTGAATCGCCTCTTCTGGGGTCCCCTGTCAGTGCCCTCAGCTCTTCCTCTTCTGTATGCCCGAAGTCTTTCAAATGTAAGGCACATTCTTCCCACTGACCACCAACGTAAGGGGCATTCTTCTCACTGATCACCAATGTAAGGGACATTCTTCTCACTGATCACCAATATAAGGGACATTCTTCTCACTGACCACCAATGTAAGGGACATTCTTCTCACTGACCACCAACGTAAGGGACATTCTTCCCACTGATCACCAATGTAAGGGGCATTCTTCTCACTGATCACCAATGTAAGGGACATTCTTCTCACTGATCACCAATATAAGGGACATTCTTCTCACTGACCACCAATGTAAGGAACATTCTTCTCACTGATCACCAATGTAAGGAGTATTCTTCCCACTGATCACCAATATAAGGGACATTCTTCTCACTGATCACCAATGTAAGGGACATTCTTCTCACTGACCACCAACGTAAGGGACATTCTGCTCACTGATCACCAATGTAAGGGACATTCTTCTCACTGATCACAAATGCAAGGGACATTCTTCTCACTGATCACCAATGTAAGGGACATTCTTCTCACTGACCACCAATATAAGGGACATTCTTCTCACTGATCACCAATGTAAGGGACATTCTTCTCACTGATCACCAATATAAGGGACATTCTTCTCACTGATCACCAATATAGGGGACATTCTTCTCACTGATCACCAATGTAAGGGACATTCTTCTCACTGATAACCAAAGTAAGGGACATTTTTCTCACTGATCACCAATGTAAGGGACATTCTGCTCACTGATCACCAATGTAAGGGACATTCTTCTCACTAATCACCAATGTAAGGGACATTCTTCTCACTGACCACCAATATAGGGGACATTCTTCTCACTGATCACCAATGTAAGGGACATTCTTCTCACTGATAACCAATGTAAGGGACATTCTTCTCACTGACACCAATATAGGGGACATTCTTCTCACTGATCACCAATGTAAGGGACATTCTTCTCACTGATCACCAATATAAGGGACATTCTTCTCACTGCTCACCAATGTAAGGGACATTCTTCTCACTGATCACCAATATAGGGGACATTCTTCTCACTGCTCACCAATGTAAGGGACATTCTTCTCACTGATAACCAATGTAAGGGAGTGCTAGTACCTATAACACTGATGCTACTCTGTGCTACAATGAGTGCTATTTCTATATATAACACTGATATCAGTGTGCACTCAGATCACTAGTGAAAAGCACATGGTTGATGGGCATTGGGCAAGAAGGAACACTCATTCAGCCGGGCTGATAATTATAGACACACACTAAACTATGTGATCAGAGCAGCCATCAGAAATTTTGAGGCCCTTACACACCTTTGGGCCTGGGCCCCCCAGGCCTGACCACCACATTTCCCAGGGCCTGCCCACTGGCCATTCCTCAAAATCCGCCCACTGGCCAGAGGTGTACACAACATTTGCAATTTGGGGGCAGTAAAACCCCATATTTGATCCCTATGTTTACCCCCAAACCGCACCCTCTTTAACTGCAGTGGCCAGGAATGAACACATTGCAGCAGGAATTATACACACTATCACACACACAGGTGTGACCCATTCAAGTGAATGGGGCCACTGTGCAAATGCCCTGCAACTGTGTGCAATGCATGCAGTTGCTGCATGCTAGTGTGGGGTCCAAGGGGTTAAAGCAGGTGGTGAGGAGGTGATAAAATGACTCTTCCCTGCGTCCTTTACCCCCTTGGTGGCTGTACTGCACAAGGTTGCAGACACTTTCAGAGCAGTGCCACTCACTTGAATGGGTCACAATTGGCAGGTGCTATACCTATTTGGTGTGACAGGGTGAATAATTCCTTCTGCGGCATGTGTACACCCCTGGCCACTCCCCCACTAGCAGAAGTCCTCTCCCCTACCATAGAACCCCCTAGCACATATCCTCTAGCCCCCCCCCCATCACTCCACCATGTGTGCATCCGTGCTCCTTGCCCCCCACCCCACTAGCCTGGTTACTGTGACCCCTCCACTGTATCTATAAACTCTACACAGACCTTAGATCATCAGCGTGACTCTTGCAGTGAAATCTCCCTCCTCCTAAGTGTACATCAGAACACTGGAGCAGAGAAGGGGGAGGAGGATCCTCAGTGAGCTGTGTGCAGTTGCCAGTGGTGAGAGAGGTGGGCAGAACTGCGATCGCCGCGTGTGGGACTCCAGGCAGCAGATGTGCTGCCCCCAATGGTGGCCCTGTGTGTGATAGTACACTGACCTGCTGCTGCATACAAGGCTCCGAGATGACACCGCTCTGTCTGCACTCTGCAGCCTCCAGCTCTCTCACCGGCTGTCCCCCGCGGCAAGGATGTATACTGTGGCCCCTCCAGGGGCGGACTGAGTCTCTCATGGGGTCCCCCCTGACCCCGGGTCCTCGGGCAGTGCCCAGATGGTCATTCCACCCCTGGGTTCAAGGAGGAAAGAGTCACAACCTGAAGACAAGAAATTATCCATTCCAAACATTCACATCTTTAGAGACCTAGGGGTTTATGTACAAAAGCTGGAGAGTGCAAAATCGGGCTCATTGGCATAGAAACCAACAAAATTATAGGTTTTATTGCCAAAGCTTAATTGAACAAGCTGAGGTTAGAAGTTTATTGGCTACCATGCACAGCTGCACCAGATTCTGAGTGCACCGGTTTTAGTAAATCTACCCCTGTATTTAGCAAGATGGCTTTACTCTTGCTGTAAATCATGGCATAAATGATCCGATTTTTTGTGTCCAAAGTGTATAGTGTTGGGGCTTTCCGGGCCTTTGCAAAAGTTTGCTTGGATGCTGTTGTTACTATCTGTTAGGGTCAGTACTAGAGCTAGGTAAAGCCTCCTGATGAGGAGGGTAAGCGTAGGGTCACATCTCTTCTGGACCCTGTCCCGGTTGGGCACTAGGATGCCAGGCTGCATTCTGTTCCCTGTAACAGATGCTGTCACCTGTTCCTGTCAGGCTACTGGAGCTGTAGCCGCTGGCATTAATCACTGTGTTCTCCCAATAGGGATGGCTTCCCCTGCCCCCCAGTTGGGAGAAGGCAATGGCTCCATGGGTGGGATTCCCCCATCAACACGGATTTATTTTCCTGCAACCTGTGGCTGTAGGAAAGAAAATCTCTCTGTCTATGACTGGCCTTAGATGACTTGGCAGCTAAGTCGCTGTAGGCACTGGAGGGCTAAAGGACACAAACATGCCAAGAAGTGCACAGATATTTTTCAGGAAGAATTCAAGGCAAAGGTACAGGGGTACTGCTTAGGCACTTTCTATGACCCGATGGAAAGACACCTGGTACTTATGAGTAATATGGCTGGTACAATTTTGCACAATAATGTAAGTGCTTCAAATTGTCATAATCTGTATTTAACACAATATATTTTATTTTTATTTTTTTTTTAAACATACTTTGTACACTATATTACCAAAAGTATTGGGACGCCTGCCTTTACACGCACATGAACTTTAATGGCATCCCAGTCTTAGTCTGTAGGGTTCAATATTGATTTGGCCCACCCTTTGCAGCTATAACAGCTTCAACTCTTCTGGGAAAGCTGTCCACAAGGTTTAGGAGTGTGTCTATGGGAATTTCTTGGTATGCTGACGCCTTAAGAGTTCACTTCACTGGAACTAAGGGGCCAAGCTCAACCCCCGAAAGCAAACCCCACACCATATTTCCCCCCTCCACCTAATGATTTGGATCAGTGTACACAGCAAGGTCCATAAAGAGATGGATGAGCAGGTTTGGGGTGGAGGAACTTGATTGGCCTGCACAGAGTCCTGACCTAAACCCAATAGATAGGTAATATAGTGTTTGTATAATACAAATACAATTTTTACTGAATATTTTTGGGCTACATGTCAGTCCTCTATGATTTCCCGGCAGCATGCTTAAAGGGTAACTCCACTTTCGTGGGGAAAAAAATAGCAAATAAATTAAAAACAATACAGCGTATACAATTGTGACACAAATCATACTGTAATTGAATGTTATTAAAAATTACCTTTCCTTTTCAATCTGCAGCTGTTGTAATTTTCTGAAAATGCAATCCAATATGGCCGCCTGGAGGTGTTCTGTACACAGAATGTATACTGACCACACCCCAGAAACATCATTTCCTGATTATGTGATTGGCTCGCTGAGTTTCCCAGAAGTCTCTTTTCCAGTAGTTTTGAATGGTCCATGTTACAATTAATTTTATTTTTATTTTATAAAAAGAAAACATTAATAATGGTGGTAATTATTTGGTGCTGGTTATATAACCATTTCCCAGAAGTCTGCCTAAGATACAAGTCAGATTTCTGGCATCCCCTGCAACAAAAATGTCATTTTTTGGTGACATACTCCCAATAGGAACACGTCTAAAGGGATGCGGGTCCAGCAGATTTGCTCATTAGAGCCCTGCAGCTTCCACAGCTGACAGATAATCATGAAACCCCTCCCATTAGACTCACTCAGCACAGAGGAACAAACAATTATTTCTTCAGAATAACAAAAGGTAGGAATCTGCAACACAGCAGTGTTAATTTTGGCAGCAAATTTCAATTTAGTTTTCAGTTTTAGTCTTAGGACTAAAATGGCATTTTAGTTTTAGTCCCATTTTAGTCTTCTGCAAGTGTTTTAGTTTTAGTCGTATTTAGTCGTCTAAAAATCCAGTACATTTTAGTCAACTAAAACATCTTACATTTTAGTCGACTAAAACGTCCTACATTTTAGTCGACTAAAACTCATTTTAGTGATCTAAATGGTCATGGTCAGGTCCCAGAGGAGGCCTGCAATGCTGCTGCCTGCAGTGAGTGCAGTGAGTGTACACAGTGCTGCTCAGAGTGCTGGATGGGGGTCTCAGGTTTAAGGGTGGTCTCTGGTCTGACTCTGAACTGAAGTTGTTGAACAGGATGGGCCGGGCGGGCCTCAGCGGCCTATATGCACTCACACAGTCCTGGATGGATGGCGGAATCGGATGCCAGTGGTGACTGGTGAGTGGTCTGAGGGGACTCAGGGAGGCAGTAATAGCTGGCCTGGCTGTTAGCTCATAGTGGGTGCTCTGCTCTGGATGTGGTGGTGGCCGGGTGCCAGTGGCGTGTGATGAGTCAGGCCTGGCGTGTCTGGCTGTAGTGCTGCAGCTGCAGTGCTCTGGTGAGGTCAGGTGACTGGTCTCGAGTCGACTCTCTTGCAGTAGTCCACTCCTCACATCGGACGTCACGGGGCACGCCACGCCAGACGCCACACAGGTGGAGCTCCGTGAAAACCGGAAGTTGGGTAAACGTCCCTGCCTCACATTCTCGTTTAGTTTTCGTTCGTTAACGAAAATGGGTTTGATTTTCGTCATAGTTGTCGTCATTTGACGAAAATGTGCTATACTTTGCGTCTCGTTTTCGTCAGTTGAAAAATGCCAGTGACGAAAGCGGTGACGAAAATGTTTTCGTTGACGAAATTAACACTGCTGTAAACTCCATTGGCTGTAATGTCATTGCACATATTACCTGAATATATTACCAACATTAAATATTAGGGAAGAATATAAGAAAAGCCTTTTTCTTAATTGTTTAGTTTTCAGCAGCTTAGTAGATGCTCCTTACTTATGCGTATGCGGTGGTGCAATACATGTTTAAACTTTAATGTACTATTATTACATGCTCTGGATGGAATTGTGTTGCCGATATAGAAATGGCCAGCAGAGAAGCGTTAATTTTAATGATGTCAATTTTTTATTTAGTTTTAGTTATAGTCTTAAGCAGGGCTTTTTTTCTCAGAGAATACGTGCAGGAACTCACCCTTCTAAGTTACTTTGTGTCTCCGCCCCCTACCCAGCTCTTAGCACTAACCCTTGGTTTCACCCCTTTCAACCTTCGAGCACCCCCTACCCAGCTTCCAGTACAGCCTCTTTTAGAGAATATAGAGCCAAGTATAATTTTGTATTGGAATGGATGGAATTAGGTTGTGATAACAAGAAAAGCAATAAAATAGATCCCCCCACAGCCAGCAGAAATAGACCCCCCCCCCAGCAGCAATAGACCCTCAGCAGCAGCAAAAGATCTCCCAGCAGCCAGCATCAATAGACTCTCTAGCAGCCAGCAACAGTAGACCCGTCTCCCTAAACAGAAGATTCCTTCTAGCAACAATTAACCCTCAGTATCAAAAGATCCTTCACCAGCAACAATAGATTGCCATGCAAAAATAAATCCCCCTCCGGCAACAATAGATCTCCCAGCAGCCAGCATCAGTACACCCTCCAGTACCCATTGGAGGTGCCGGAACTGCGTTCCCCTGCGTTCCTGCTGAAAAAAAGCCCTGGTCTTAAGACTAAAATGCCATTTTAGTTTTAGTCGTATTTTAGTCATCTGAATTGTTTTAGTTTTAGTCGTATTTTAGTTGACTAAAATTGTGTTAATTTAGTTGACGAAAACGTTTTAGTCGATGAAATTAACACTGCAACAAAGGTTGTTAAAATCATTGTAATGTACAGAGATCACCCAGAGGGGAATTCTTTTTTCTCAACAAAAGTGGAGTTACGCTTTAATGTCCTTATTTTCTATGTAGGTATAGTTGTTTGGTCTGTTTATGCCTTATTTCCTATGTAGGTATAGTTGTTTGGTCTGTTTATGCCTTATTTCCTATGTAGGTATAGTTGTTTGGTCTGTTTATGCCTTATTTCCTATGTAGGTATAGTTGTTTGGTCTGTTTATGCCTTATTTCCTATGTAGGTATAGTTGTTTGGTCTGTTTATGCCTTATTTCCTATGTAGGTATAGTTGTTTGGTCTGTTTATGCCTTATTTCCTATGTAGGTATAGTTGTTTGGTCTGTTTATGGATGGTGCTCCCAGGAAAAAATGTTCTGCTGACTTTTTTGGATATTATAGATTCCACTACTTTGCCATTCATTTAATATGTGATGTGCGTTCTTAAAGCTTTTCTCTTAAGCCCCTGTAAAGTTTTAGCTACGAAATAGTTAGCAGGGTTTACCGTGACCATAAGTGATATTGATTTTACGCTGCAGTGTATAATTTTTGAGGTGCCTAGAACATAGCCCGGAGTGCATGTCTATAGCAGATAAATAGCAGCGGTATCCTTTACTAATCTTAATCACTGCTTACTGACTGAATGCATTTTACTATCAAACAGCATGAGGGGAGATAACTGTTTCTAAGGCTGGGCGGAAGCTGTGCTGTGACCAGGACAAGTGCACATGTTTCTCTGCTGTGAAATTGAATCTCTCAAGCGCAAGTTACTATATTTCCTCCGTGTCTTCATAATGCAAGCAACTCATGTTGGATCAGCCTTAATCCTGTGAGTATCCAGCGGTAGAGATGGAACTCTGACTGTGACTGTCATCTGAAAATATTTCCTATATCAATTCATCTTTCACATGTAGTGTTTTCAACAGTAAGCAACACTAAACCTTATGTATCAAAAATGTAGGTTTTACTGATGTGGGTTTAAATCTGTCAGGTTTGCTATGGTGTAACACTGATTGTCAGAGACTTTAAAAAATAAGGCCCAGCAGGATTGCGCTTTGGTCTTAAAACCTAGATCCAGCCAAAACTTTTATTAGTTTTGACAAAGTACAAAAGGGTTAGAACTTCTGTTAGGGTTTAAATGCTGTTCACGTCATCGTTGAGGACATCCTTCGTCAGGCTTTGAATGGTGTGTATGTTCCAATTGCGAAGATTTCTCTTCTCTTCTTTTCAGTCTGACACCCATCACCAGGACAGGAAGTGAGGGGAAAATGTCCCCCTGGGGAAACCATTGTTACATAGTTACATTAAAGGAAGTCCAGGGGTGGATCCTGGAAGGCAGGTATATATCACAACTGTTTCTGACCACACCCCAGAAACATTGTTTCCTACGTGTGTGATTGGCTCACAGTGCTGGCCTTAAAGGAAAAATGTGGGAATAGTAACTACCAAACATTCATGCTAACCTACTTGGATCTACATGATCTTACATCGGACCAATGCTGCAGTTGTCCCCCGCCGGCTCCAATCCTGAGAACTGAGTTACCACTAGGGATGATCGAACGGTTCGGGTCGACCATCGGTTCGATCCGAACATTGGCTGTTCGAGGTTCGGCCGAATTTCGAACTTTTTGCTGAAAAAGTTCGGAATTCGGCAACCAGAACCAACCAAAATGCAATGGGACAGGAACTGGGCTTTAAAAGCCTGTGACTGGACCAGAACCATTAGTAAAAGCCAATTAAGGGGGCAGGAGAATGCTAGGAATGTGATTGGAGTGACTAGGGGTCCATAGGCCAATCATTAGTGAATACGCCCCCCAGTATATAAGATCGCCCCCGCCATATTCCTAGCATTGTTAAACTGGACATGGAAGAGAGTGGAAGCAGTTCTGTTACTTCTGCTTCAAAAGTGTCATTTAGCATTTATTAGTGTGAGGAAAAAGATATCTAGTGTAGTTAGGGTTCTATTTTCTACTTTAGTTAGATGCAAAAATTTTGTTTCTGTAGGGAAAGTGTTAAGTGCCAGGGTGACCGTAGTGTAGTGTAGGGTAAACTGACTCTGACTGCTATGGCAGGGTGACCAAACCCTTACATGTCAGGGTGACCGCAATAGAGAAAACATTGTTTCTCTTAGGTCACTTACAGAGCAGCGATATGGCTTCTCATCGGTCAGCCTGCTTTTTGCTGCAGGCGTTTATAGGGATTTTTTGAGGACAAGTTTGCAGTCAGGCATGACATCTGAACTTGTGTATAGGGGTATATATACACACACATGTCTGTATATATACACCTGCAGATATATAGGTGTGAAAGTAGCAGAACACTATACTTGCGCTAATGAAATAATTAACACCAATATGTCTCCGCTCCTATCACACCTATATATGTGTATGTGTAAAATACATATAAGTGTGTGTGTATATATACCCCTATACAGAAGTTCATATGTTTTGCCTGCCTCCAAAGAACCCCAAAAAAATGCCCAAAAAAACGCCTGCGCCAAAAAAAAAAAAACGCCCAGGTGTGTTTTTGCAGCAGGCATTTTTTTGGGCATTTTTTGGGGGTCTTTGGAGGCAGGCAAAACATCTGAACTTTTGTATAGGGGTATATATACACACACACTTATATGTATTTTACACTTACACATATATAGGTGTGATAGGAGCGGAGACATATTGGTGTTAATTATTTCATTAGCGCAAGTATAGTGTTCTGCTACTTTCACACCTATATATGTGTAGGTGTGTATATATACCCCTATACAGAAGTCCAGATGTCATGCCTGCCTCCAAAGACCACAAAAAAATGCCCCAAAAAAATGCCTGCAATAACACACCTGGGCGTTTTTTTTTGGCGCAGGCGTTTTTTGGCCATTTTTTTGGAGGTAGGCAAAACATCTGAACTTGTGTATAGGGGTATATATACACACACACTTATATGTATATATACCCATACACATATATACACACATGTCTGTATATATACACCTGCACATATATAGGTGTGAAAGTAGCAGAACACTATACTTGCGCTAATGAAATAATTAACACCAATATGACTCCGCTCCTATCACACCTATATATGTGTAAGTGTAAAATACATATAAGTGTGTGTGTATATATACCCCTATACACAAGTTCAGATGTTTTGCCTGCCTCCAAAGACCCCAAAAAAATGCCAAAAAAACGCCTGCTGCAAAAACACACCTGGGCGGTGTTTTTTGGCGCAGGCGTTTTTTTGGGTTCTTTGGAGGCAGGCAAAACATCTGAACTTCTGTAGTGGGAGATATAGTATCCCATCGTTGGTGCCAGTGGGAGGAATAGTGCCCCGTAGTTGGTGCCTGTGGAAGGAATAGTGACCGATCCTTGGTGCCAGTGGGAGATATAGTGCCCCATAGTTGGTGCCAGTGGGAGGAATAAATCCTCATTCTTGGTGCCTGTGGGAGGAATAGTGCCTCATCGTTGGTGCCAGTGGGAGATATAGTTCCCCATTGTTGATTTTAGTGGGAGGAATAGTGCCTCATTGTCTGTGCCAATGGGAGATATAGAGCCCCATTGTTGATGTCAGTGGGAGGAATAGTGCCACAAGGGCCAGATAAAGGCAAGCAAAGGGCTGCAACTGGCCACCGGGCCACAATTTGGAGACCACTGCTATAGAGGAATATGCTTTGTTCATATTTTATGTCTGAGGTTTACAACCACTTTTTTTTTAAATCAAGTAGTTTTTATTATCAATTTTTGACAAAAACAAATACGCAATAACAGAAGTGTTTCGCAAAGAAAAGTTTCAGGTAACAGAACAATAAAATAACCATAAACATATAAAACAAAATAAAATCATTTACAGCTATTGACAGACAATTTACTGTAGAAGCGATAATGCTAAATACTTATAAATACCTTAAGATCTTGGTATTTATGTATTGACTCCCAGATCATGTAATGCTCTTATTGAATCCAGTTATCAATGAATATGTACTTTCCAACACCTGCTGAATGTGAAGCTTTGTATGTTAAATACTGGACCTCCCCCTTATGACCTTATCCTCCGTCCACCCTTGTCTGTCTCACTACTTAATCCTGTATCGGTTGTCATTCATAGACTATTATTTGTGCTTTAATTAATATCTTCTACATCCTGAAGGGGGGGGGCATCAAAAAGCGGATTAATAGAGTTTACCCACCAGGAACATCTTTTTAAAATTTGTTTGGACATCCCTATGTTTGTAGGTTAATCCCTCCCTTCGCAATGTAAAATTAGGAAAATCACACCCCTGTTTATGTGTTGGGGGTGAAGGTGAAATCCACTTTTGTATGATGAGTTTTTGAGCTAAATATAAAGATCTTGTCCACATAGTGTGCATTTAATCTGGGAGTAATGGGCAATACACGCTATAAGATTTTCTGAAGACTTTTTCCTTTAGATTTACCAAAACTAGAGTTGAGCGGACACCTGGATGTCCGTGTTCGGCGGGTTCGGCCGAACTTGAAAAAAAAGTCCGGGTCCGTATCCCGGACTTTTTTCGAACTTTACCTGGACACCGAACCCCATTGAAGTCAATGGAGACCCGAACTTTCAGGCACTAAAATGGCTCTAAAAAACCAATGGAAAGGGCTAGAGTGCTGCAAATGGCAGCAAAATGTAGTTAAGAGCATGGCAAGTGCTCTTAAAAAAAATTCCTCTTTAAATTTATAATTTTTAAATAGCAGATTAGAACAGCAATCTGTAGTAAAATATAGCTGAACGCTGCACACAACAGACTGATAAAAATGTATTTGTTTCTCCCTCCTCCTCCTCCTCCTCCTCCTCCTCCTCCTCAGTGGGCTCAAGTGAGGGCAAAAAGATTGTTCACTGCACCACCCCCCACACAGCAAAATCGATGTAGATCGCTAACGGACGATTGTTCTGTCCTGTGTCTCCTAATCTCTCCCTGCCTAATCTCTCCAGCCTGTCCCTAAAATGCTCAAATATCTTTCCCTGCCTACACTCCGACCTGTCCCTGCATTCTTTTCGGGCACAATGTTGTTTTTCCCTGTCTGTCCCTAATCAGCAGCAGCCAGCACCGTTATGATGTGTGCTCTCTCCCTACACTACAGCAGACTGACGCACCGCGCTGTGCCTCTCGAGCTTATAAAGACCTGGGTCACATGCTTCAGCTGGCCAATCACAGCTCCTAATACATTAGTAGGCATGGCTGTGATGGCGCACACCAGTTAAACGCTTGTTGATTGGATGTTGAAAGCCCGCCATTAAAAGCGCGCCATTACATACAAAACAGGAAATAAAATTACAGAACACGGATTTTAAACCCGAACATACAGTAAAGTTTTCGGGTCCGTGTTCAGGTATCAAAAATCCAATTATCCGGTACGGACCCGAATAATACAGTCCGTGTTCGCTCAACACTAACCAAAACCATATAATATGAGGTCCAACCTAAACACTTTCAATTTGTATGCAATCTGGCAGGCCCATGCACTACATAGAAAAGGTAAATCGGAAGGAAAAAGTCTTCAGAAAATCCTATAGTGTGTATGGCCGTTTAGTCTTCTGGGACCACTCCCAGAAGTTCAAATTTGGGATCCATGGCCACCCTCATGGAACATAAGGAATTTAACGTTACAAACACCTTTTCTCAATACCGGTGAAGTTTGGGACACTGCCATTACAACCACATTAGGTGAAAGGTTTTACCTTTAGTGTAACAGAATAGTGCCTACTTTTAACACTGGCAAGTTGGAGTGGAGTTGTGCCTATGCAAATACAGACTTTACAAAGTCATATTTGCATAGGATTTGTCAAGAGCCTCAGACGTTTCTGTCTGGAATATTATTATTACATGACGGTATAGTCTGGCAACTAATGGTACCTTCTCGTCAATAGCCATCTAGCTTAGTACTATTTTCATTACTACAGCTGTGCTTAAATGAAAAAAATGATGCATTTTCCTAAAACATTTATCTCTGCTGGAACTCTTTAAAACAAAGCAAAGTATAAAATCAGAATTCTTAGAAATACCTAGATTTTAGCTTCAGTTGTTTTTCTAATATCCATTTATCTAAGTCAAAGCTCTAAAAATAACAAACCCTATATTAGGAGCAGAATGTATAAAAGTGGATCTAAGCTGACTCACCTGTGAAAGTAGGTCGGCTCAGCATGCAAATAAAAAATAAGCAGCGTGTAGTCAGAAAACATATTGTGCTTGTACTTATTCGATATATTATTCAAAAATCTAACATCCACTATAATCTGTAGTGTAGACCTTATTCCAAATCCAGGTAAGCAGCAGGACGTTTTTGGTGTCATAATGTTCTCTGTTTTATTTGTAGCTATGCTGAGCAGTGACTGTTCAGGCTGGGTAAAAAGGGCAACTGTCTGGAGGCTCCGGCATCTGTTTTATGTACCTGCTTGATTCAAAGCCTTCAATGCTCATGAATAGACTTTGCATCTGGATGGAGATCTGATACCTCAATCCAGGTATTGAGACAACTATTCTCTATACCAGGGGTCCTCAAACTACGGCCCGCGGGCCGCATCCGGCCCGCCAGGGTCCTGGACCCGGCCCACCAGCAATTGCAGAACCGCTGTCTGCTGACATTACTTTTTTTTTTTTCTGTATGAAGGAAATCGTCTGCGGCGGCCACCAATTGGCTGTGTTACTGCTGCGCTGCATTCTGGGAGTTGTAGTCCTGACCTCACTCAAGTTCCTTGAGGCGGTGGGTGTGGAGAACTGAGCAGAGGCGCGCAGCAGGATACTACAACTCCCAGAGACCTTGAAGGCAGGCAGAGGCGGGGCACACGGCCCAATAGGGAACATGTTACGCAGATCACATGACCCACTCAGGCTCTCCGCTGGATGGCTGCAACAGTGCAGCATGAAGTTTTTAGAAGAGTGAGAGCAGCCTTCTTTAGACCGAGAGTCTGTGGACTGGAGCCTGCCAGGGGACGCATATTACTGGCTCGGGCTGGGCACTGGCTGCAGCTTGAAGTGGTCATCACCCCCAGGAGGCCGAGCAAGGACCTGCTGAGCTGTTATCGGCATCGCTGAGGTGAGGCACCCTGACACCCCCAGCTGACCCCCACATCCCATCTCACCCCCCCCCCACATACCATTTACCATGCCCCAGTGCCCTGCCCACCCAGTAACCTCAAAACAGGAAATAGCCCCCTGCTGGGAGCTGGCCATGGCCTGTGGATCCTGCTGGGAGCTGGACATGGCCTGTGGATCCTGCTGGGAGCTGGCCATGGCCTGTGGATCCTGCTGGGAGCTGGCCATGGCCTGTGGATCCTGCTGGGAGCTGGCCATGGCCTGTGGATCCTGCTGGCCACTGAGTCCTGCTGGCCTGTAGGTACTGCTGGGAGCTGGCCATGGTTTTGGTGCTGCACCCCAAGCTGGGGGCTGGCCATGGCCAGCAGGACCCATAGGCTATGGCCAGTTTCCAGCAGGATCCACAGGCCATGGCCAGTTTCCAGCAGGATCCACAGGCCATGGCCAGTTTCCAGCAGAACCTACAGGCCAGCAGCCAGCAGGACCCACAGGCCATGGCTAGCTCCCAGCAAAACTTACAGGCCAGCAGGATCAACTGGTGAGGCTGCATTGATGGGCACTGATGAGGCTGAGCTAATGGGCACTGATCAGACTGCACTGATAGGCACTGGTGAGGCTCCATTGATGGACACTGCTGAGGCTGCATTGATGAGCACTGATGAGGCTGCTCTGATGGGCACTGGTGACGCTGCATTGATCCTTAGATCTCAGTGGTTCATGCTGGGACTTGAAGTCCTTTAATTTTGGGAGGTATGATTTTCCAAAAAGTGACTCACTTTTTGGAAAATCATACCTCCCAAAATTAAAGGACTGCAAGTCCCAGCATCAACCCCTCAGAGCTGAGGACGTGACACCCCCTCCTAACTAGTGAAGGACTACAAGTCCCAACATGACCCCCTGAAATCTAAGAATGTAACCACCCCCCAAAAGTGAAGGACTATTAGTCCCAGCATGAACCCATCAGAGCTGAGGACATGACAGCCCCCCCCCCCCAACTAGTCCCAGCATGAGCTCCTGAGATTTAAGAATGTGACCCCTTAGAGCTCGTGGGTTCATGCTGGGACTTGTAGTCATTCACTAGTTTGGGGGGGGGGGGGTCAGGTCTTCAGCTCTGAAGGGTTCATACAGGGACTTGTTTGCACTGCTTGCACTTTAGTTCCTGAGGCCATGGTTTTAAATATTGTACTGTTTTTTGTGCATTACAAATAAAATAAGTGCATAGGAATTCGTTCATATTTTTTCAAACTATAGTTCGGCCCCCAACAGTGTCTGTGGAACAGCGAACCGGCCCCCTGTTTAAAAAGTTTGAGGACCCCTGCTCTATACTCTAGAACAGCCTTTTTCAACCTTTTTCAACACATAGGAACTGTTGGAATAACTTTCCGGTCTCAGGGAACCCTTGCTAAAAATTGAATAAGGCATGGGTTGTGGGACTTTGAGTGAGATCAGTCACTGAACTCAATAACAAGAAAATATACAACCATCAAATATACATTTATTAACCATTTCATGATACACATAAGGATGTACAATGCAGATATCGGTAATCAGTGTAGACATAAATTAAAGGAGAACCAGACATAAAATCACTAAATTTTGAAGATTTATCATTATTTGGAGACTGACGAAACTTTTTATGAGATACATTATTTATGATATGCTGTGCAGGTGTCCAACCTCCTCCATATCAACCAATGACATAATTGTTTTTTAGGATGCTAGCGCCCGGCCTGCATGGTGTCCAAGCATGTAATGTGGTACAATAAAAGCCTGTGTTTTATGTAACAAAGGTAGGTCTAATCCTCCTTTGGCTTTTTGACAGTTTTTTGGCAATTCAGGGCAATTTTTAGGCATTTACCAAGGCACCCCTGAAGAACCAAGAAGGCACCCCAGGGTGCCATGGCACCCTGGTTGAAAAAGGCTGCCTTGGTGTGATGGCCAGTGGGAAGAATGTTCCTTATACATATGATCATTGGGAATTACCCCCTTACAGATAGCTAAAAAAAATCAATGGTGTCAGTGGGAACTTATCTAAAAGGCAGACATTTCTCATTGCTCAAGGAACCCCTTGCAACCTCTGGATGAACCTTAGGGCTCCATGGGACCCTGGTTGAGAAACCCTGTTCTAGCTATTACCTGTATTCAGTTCAGTTGCTGCTTCCTTCTAGTGATTTTCAATGTAGTGACTAAATACATGAAAGGCAAATGGAAGCACAAGGAAAGAAAAGTAGCAGTAACAGGTTACATCAGGAGTCTTTAAACTTTGTAAACAAAGGGCCAGTTTACTGTCCTTCAGACTTTAGGGGGGCTGAACTGTGGACATTGGGAGTAGAAATTGTCCTAGCATTAGTGGGAGTAAACAATGCATGTTTGGTAATAGGGGGAGGAATAGCGCCCCCATTGTTGGTGTCAGTTTGAGGAATTGTGCCCCATAGTTGGTGTCAGTTTGAGGAATAGTGCCACATTGTGGTGTTAGTTTTAGAAAAAGGGGCCCATCATTGGTGTCACTGGGAGAAATAGTGCTCCATTGCTGATGTCAGCAGCATGATTTATTATAGGAGCCCACGATGATGTCACGTATGACAAAACGCATAGGGTGAAGCTACACACACATGCTACCACACATGCACGATTGATGGTCTGCTATCTTGCTTCCTTGACGAATGACCTTTCGGTGTTTACATGCCTGTTTTATTGTTACTTGTGTAAGTGTTACATTTTTTTTTATCAAATTGGGTTTTAAACATTATTATATTATGTGGATTACCTCTTTTATTGCATGCCTAGTGACTTGGAGTTATCCCAGTGGGGGACTTGCATACTGAGGGCTATACCTCCAGTATTTTCCAGCATATTTCCTTGCTGCCATCTTATCTACCGACAGGGAGGATATCCAAACAGTCTGGAGCTCTGGCTTGGCTATTGTAAAGTAAGTGCAGATTGACCACACACTAAATTAGGGGGTCACACGATCTCTGGTAAGCGCAGTGCTGTGATTTGGCATGGACACCTGCTCTGTCATCACTTTCACGGCATGTGGGGCTCCTTATCCTGACTTATTTTAGATTTATTTCTCTGGGACTGTATTTTATTGGTTTCATTATGTTTTTAAGACCACATACATGTTCATTACATGATTTTTTGATTTTTAAATGTTTAATTTAGCGCTGCACTATTTGTTTTCTAATTATACTCCATTGTTGGTGTCAGTGGGAGAATAACGTCTTGTATTAGTGGCAGGAAAAGTGCCCCAAGGGCCAGATAATGGCAAGCAAATGGCTAAATCCAGCTTCTGGGCCACAGATTGGAGACTACTGGGTTATTTTAACAAAGCTGCTTGACCTCCTTGGATTATTAAATGTGTTAAAAAAAAAAAAACTATTATCCTTTAGGGCTCCTTATCACAGGCGGTCCTTAACCACCCACCTGAACAAAGAGATCTAGCCTGCAGCTACTTGGAGCTATACACATGCCACAGCTGCAATGCTATGCTTTATAGCCCTGGCAAAATTTAATTGGCAGGTGGTACCACTGCAGAATAAGACCCATTTAATTGAACTGTCATAACTGTGCCATAACTGCCTTGCAACCATGTGGAATGTGTGACTGATTGGGCCCTTAAAATGGTAAAAGAACCCCTTTTTCACCAACATGCCAGGCTGGCACACCTCCTGCCATGTCAGTTGCAGCCCATTGACTACTTAGCACTGGGCATTCAAAAATGGAACACTTTCCAAAATACTAGCCTTCTGAATCAGCAACAAAACTATATTGTGATTTATTTTTATTTTCTTCTTAAAGGTAGAAAGTTTTCTCTGCATTAAGGTAAAACATCTTCCATGTAGCAGCCCCCTTCCCCTCCCCCTAGTCCCCCCTTTTGCTTACCTGAGCCTGATCTTGATCCAGTGCTGTGTTCAAGAGCAGTTCACTCTTCACTGGACATAGAGGCAGCAGCAGGAGCCATTGGCTCCTTCTGCCGTCGATCATAGTCTGTGGGGAGAGAACCGGAAGCCAGGATCAATGGACACACATATTGCTGCTTGGGATCAAGCCGGCACTTGCAGCTTGCTATAGGCACACTACACAGGGAGGAGGAGCCAAAAGCACCAGTGGGGAACCCCAGATTAGGAGGATCTGGGCTGCTCTGTGCAAAACCGTTGCACAGAGCAGATGCTGTAAGTATGACATTTTTTTTTTATTTTTATTTTAAAAACTATATTTACAATCACTTTAAGTTTTTAACCAGTGACAGTGTAAAAATCTCCCATAATCAAAATACTCTAGAATAATACATTTCTATTAGATTCAGTCAATGTGAAGGCATAGTGGGGTTGTCCTACAATGTGAAGGCATAATGGGGTTATCCTACAATGTGAAGGCATAGTAGGGTTGTCCCACAAAGTGAAGGCATAGTAGGGTTGTCCCACAATGTGAAGGCATAGTGGGGTTATCCTACAATGTGAAGGCATAGTGGGGTTGTCCCACAATTTGAAGGCATAGTAGGCTTGTCCTACAATGTGAGGGCATAGTGGGGTTATCCTACAATGTGAAGGCATAGTGGGGTTATTCTACAATGTGAAGGCATAGTAGGGTTGTCCCACAAAGTGAAGGCATAGTGGGGTTGTCCTACAATGTGAAGGCATAGTGGGGTTATCCTACAATGTGAAGGCATAGTGGGGCTGTCCCACAATGTGAAGGCATGGTAGGGTTGTCCCACAATGTGAAGGCATAGTAGGGTTGTCCCACAAAGTGAAGGCATAGTGGGGTTGTCCTACAATGTGAAGGCATAGTGGGGTTATCCTACAATGTGAAGGCATAGTGGGTTTATCCTACAATGTGAAGGCATAGTAGGGTTGTCCTACAATGTGAAGGCATAGTGGGGCTGTCCTACAATGTGAAGGCATAGTGGGGTTGTCCTACAATGTGAAGGCATAGTGGGGTTATTCTACAATGTGAAGGCATAGTGGGGTTATCCTACAATGTGAAGGCATAGTAGGGTTGTCCCACAATGTGAAGGGATAGTGGGGTTGTCCTACAATTTGGAGGCATAGTAGGGTTGTCCTACAATATGAAGGCATAGTGGGGTTATCCTACAATGTGAAGGCATAGTGGGGTTGTCCTACAATGTGAAGGCATAGTGGGGTTATCCTACAATGTGAAGGCATAGTAGGGTTGTCCAACAAAGTGAAGGCATAGTGGGGTTGTCCTACAACGTGAAGGCATAGTGGGGTTGTCCCACAATGTGAAGGCATAGTGGGGTTGTCCTACAATTTGAAGGCATAGTAGGGTTGTCCGACAATGTGAAGGCATAGTGGGGCTTTCCTACAATGTGAAGGCAGAGTGGGGTTGTCCTACAATGTGAAGGCATAGTGGGGTTATCCTACAATGTGAAGGCAGAGTGGGGTTATCCTACAATGTGAAGGCATAGTAGGGTTGTCCCACAATGTGAAGGCAAAGTGGGGTTGTCCTACAATGTGAAGGCATAGTGGGGCTGTCCTACAATGTGAAGGCATAGTAGGGTTGTCCCACAAAGTGAAGGCATAGTGGGGTTGTCCTACAACGTGAAGGCATAGTGGGGTTGTCCCACAATGTGAAGGCATAGTGGGGTTGTCCTACAATTTGAAGGCATAGTAGGGTTGTCCGACAATGTGAAGGCATAGTGGGGCTTTCCTACAATGTGAAGGCAGAGTGGGGTTGTCCTACAATGTGAAGGCATAGTGGGGTTATCCTACAATGTGAAGGCAGAGTGGGGTTATCCTACAATGTGAAGGCATAGTAGGGTTGTCCCACAATGTGAAGGCAAAGTGGGGTTGTCCTACAATGTGAAGGCATAGTGGTGCTGTACGTAGGTGCCAGTTTTACCAATTTTTCTGCTCGGTGAAATAGTCTATTTCAGTATATAAGGTCAGTTTACTGCTAAAATAAATGTAAAATTCAAGACTTGTGTGGGTGTAAGAGATGTCCGCCGCTGCTTCGTGTTATGTCACATTAGGAAGCCAATTAAAATGCATAGCGGCCATGTTGGAATGCATGGCGCATGCGCAGTAAGGTGTTCTAGTTCATACATCACTTGCAGAATCTGATAGGTAGCGGTATTCTGATAGAACACCGGAAGTATAGGAGCAACTATCCAACCAGCGGTCCATAAAAATGTAGATTGTAAATTAAAGCAAAAAGTCTTCGAGGTGACATGGACCTCAGTGGATTTAACCCCTAGTAACCCAGAACATTTTCCAAAGAGCTGAATTCCTGGAACTCAGCTTTAATCCCCTTCTCTTCGAGGTGTGCAGACTGGTATGTAAAGCATTGCATTATATTATTTTGAATGCTTATTTTTCATATCCTAAACACTGTATTTAAAAGATATTCAATATACCGTTTTCTTTGCAAGTTATAATCCCCAGCCAGTGATGATAACATTAATTACAAAAAATATAAAGGCACTAATCATCCCTCAAAAATGAACCAAAGCCTTTTAATGCCATGAGAGGTGCAAAGCCTGATTTTATTCCGTCGCAAGAAACCCATTTTACTTCTAATTCTCATCCCTCCCACTTTCACGAATAACATAAAAGACGTTACTTTCAAGTCACAATACTTCTGAACATTATATGACACTCATTCATCATAGTTGACCCTTTTGAGGCCCATAAGACTGACAAAGAATAAAAAGAAGCCTGTATGTTCTGAAAAGTTGGTTCACAAAGTCTTGAAAGGTTTATCATTGTTAATGTCTGTGTTTTATCAGTAAATCAGCCTGAGCCTTTCAGATACATGATCAGAATCAGATATTGATCACCTAAAGTCACATCTTCTTGAGAAAAAAAAAAAAAACACAACACATATCCATTTAAAATTTTAAAACAGAACTAAGCTCTCTCAATCAACATGGGCTCTTTTTGATCCTTATGCTGCTAGTGTTAATAAATAGATAGGAATAGTATATTATATAGTAGTTTTTTTTTTCTTACATTTCTTCTTATATGTCATCCATTCCAGACCTCTTCATGGGCATTTTTTTTTCTTTCATCTAGAGGAAAGGATAAACACTCCCTTCTGCCTGCATGCCTGAGCTAAGGGCAGATGGATTCCAGGAAGTACATGATACATTAATCATCTGCCCTTACTCAAGATGGTCACAGCTAGAAATGCTGGGGGGGGGGGGGGTTTAAAAGCTAATTCTCAACAAAATAAAGACATGGATGAATAGGGGAGTTTGCTTTAAACATTAAAAATGAATTAAAAAGCATTTTTAGTTGATGGTTTTCAGATAGTTTAGTTCCACTTTAAACACTTGCCAATCACGATATAGCCGAATGACGGCCTCCGTGATCGCCCCCCATTTGCGGGCGGTGCCCTCTGGACACTGCTGATCACAGATTGAGGTAAAGAGCGAATCAGCGGCTCTTTACCATGTGATCAGCTGTGTCCAATTACAGCTGATCATGGATGTAAACAGAAGCTGGCTATCTGCACCCCTTTCCGCATGCTGGCAGCGTGAGGCAAGGAGAAGAGAGCCAATAATCGGCTTGTGTAAAAGGGACATGTACACTGATAATCAGGGCACTGATTATCAGTGCAGTCCTAACAGTGCCCACCAATCCTGCCAATCTGGCCCACTAGAGCTGCCAATCAGTGCCCACCAGTGCTGACAAACAGTGTCCATCAGTGTCACCTATCAGTGCCGCCTACCAGTGCCCATCAGTACCACCTACCAGTGCCCATTAATGCCGCCTATCAGTTCCCATCAGTGCCACCTCTCAGAGTCAATCAGTGCCCAACAGTAACACCTATCAGTGCAGCCTCATAAGTGCATCCTCATTAGTGTCCACCATTGCCGCCTATCAGTGCCCATCAGTGCTGCCTATCAGTTCCCATCAGTGCCACCTCTCAGAGTTAATCAGTGCCCAACAGTGCCACCTATCAGTGCAGCCTCATAAGTGCATCCTCATTAGTGCCCAACCTTTACCGCATGTCAGTGCCCATCAGTGCTGCCTATCAGTTCCCATCAGTGCCACCTCTCAGAGTAAATCAGTGTACAACAGTGCCACCTATCAGTGCAGCCTCATAATTGCCGCCTGTCAGTGCCCATCAGTGCTGCCTATCAGTTCCCATCAGTGCCACCTCTCAGAGTAAATCAGTGTACAACAGTGCCACCTATCAGTGCAGCCTCATAAGTGCATCCTCATTAGTGCCCACTAGTACCGTCAGTGCCAATCAGTGAAGCCTCATTAGCGCACATATAGTGAAGGAGAAAAATTACCTGTTTGCAAAATTTTATAACAAACTATGAAAACGTTTTTGTTTTGTTTTTTCAAAATTTTCAGTCTTTATTTGTTTATTTATAAAGTTGCTGAAATAAACAAATGATTAGTCCAGTACTAGCAGTGCTAAGTAGGTTCACACAGTCCTAAATATCCACCGGGTGCTTGTTTATGGTGAAAAACCATGTTGTCTGAAGATATTCTTTTAGGTGAATGCACTCAGTGTCCCAATTACCACACCTCTTGAAATCCTTCCCTTCAGATCACACACTCACCAGAAACAAGTAGATCAAATGCCTTAAACACTTTGGCTGTCAGCCCAATATTGTATCTCCTTAATGCGGAGTTCCGGGCCTCAAATCCCTTTTTTAACTAAAAATACCCCTATAATACTAATCCATCGCCCTTTACAGAACCGCTATTCTCATACTTACAAGGTGTACGGTATTGGATTTTAATCAAAATCTTACTTTTAAAAATGCTGTCTGGGCGCGGCCATCTTGGATGTGGGCATCTGAAGCCACAGTGTAATCTGCTGTGTCCTTCTTCCTGATTCCAGGGAGTGTTCTGGGAGTTCTTCCTGATTCCAGCTTCCTGGGAGTGATGACAAACAGTTCCCAGGATGAAATGCAAAGGTGGAAGTGATGTCGGTGACAGCGGCCACAGAGGGGGGAGAAGGAGGAAGTACAATCAAAAATGCCCTGAAAATAAGGTAAGGGACCCCCCGAAAAAAATTGAAAATGCCCAATTGTTGATCAGCATAGCGAGCACTCCAGGAATCACAAAAGTTGCAAAATAGGCCGGAACTCCACTTTAAATGAAACACTGGATCAGATGCTTTAGACACCTTCAGTTGTCAACTTGATGCTGCATCTCCATACCATCAGATGTAGATTCACTCGAAAAGGTCACTTGGTCACACCTCGCTTTTTAACGCGTTTCGTCATCATGTCTTCATCACCAGACGTGGCCACATGACCCAACCTCTCCTATAAATAGTCTGGATGGCCAAACCATTAACCCACGAGCACTGCCAGCACTCGCTTTCTACTCCTGTCTATATCAATAGCTAGAAACCAGCACAACCTATCGGCGAACTGAATCTCGCTCGCAGCGTTTAAAAGCAACTGAGAACTAACACCCATTCCACCTTGCAGTACTGATCGGACATCCAGAAACCTGTGCAAACATCTCAAATTACTTTGCAGTATTAGCTTATACAGCTATCAAAAAAACAACATATGATATATACGTAAATACCTGATATTGCACGTCTATTAATTCTCACTATAATGTACAGGTGAGCTAAAATAATTCCTAAATAAAAAAACACACCTAATGTGTGTATCCTTATTCAGATATTAATCATATAATAATTAAATCAAATTCACATCCCTACCAAGGATCATAAAAAAATGATTATTATTATGGTTTTCCATATATCTTGTATTGTTTTATTTGTTTATTGATCAAGAAATAAAAACGCAGTTCGGATCAAATACCACCAAAAAAAAAGCTCTATTTGTGTAAAAAAAAGTAATAAAAAATTTAGTTTGGGTGCAGTGTTGCATGACCGCGCTATTGTCATTTTAAGTGTGTCAGCGTTGAAAGCTGAAAATTGGCCTGGACAGGAAGGGGATAAACGTGCCCAGTAGGGAAGTGGTTGAAAAATAAGAGACACCACAATATGTCTGCTATTATCCCTATTACCTATACATGTACAGTATATCTCTTCTGTTCTCCTATATCAGGGGTGGGGAACCTTTTTTCTGCCAAGGGCCATTTGGGTATTTATAAAATCATTCGGGGGGCGTACACAATGATCAACTTAAAAATGTGCCTGTTATATTTAGTCAAAATTTAATTAACTCACCCCTAATGTGATGGATGCAACTGCTTCTCTTTGGTGAGGTGTGTGATGTTAGCTGGTATTGATGATGATGCTACTCGCAACTGGTTTTCCATGTTTACGTTGGTCAGTCTGGAGCGCAGTCGACTTTGTGGTGGTAAGTTTTGAAAATAACTGCTGGTAGGGGGTAATGGTGGGTATAGCTGGCTGGTACTGCTGGTGGGTACAGCTGGCTGGTACTGCTTTGGGTACTACTGGCTCAGGCTGGTACTGCTGGCTTGTACTGTGCTGTGGGTACTGCTGGCTGGTACTGCTGGCTCAGGCTGGTACTGCTGTGGGTATTGCTGATTCAGGCTGGTACTGTGCTGTAGGTACTGCCTTGGGTACTGCTGGCTCAGGCTGGTACTGCTGGCTGGTACTGTGCTGTGGGTACTGCTGGCTGGTACTGCTGGCTAGTACTGCTGGCTGAGGCTGGTACTGCTGTGGGTACTGCTGGCTGGTACTGTGCTGTAGGTACTGCTGGCTGGTACTGTTGTGGGTACTGCTGACTCTGGCTGGTACTGCTGTGGGTACTACTCGCTCTGGCTGGTACTGCTGTGAGTACTGCTGGCTCTGGCTGGTACTGCTGTGAGCACTGGTGGCTCTGGCTGGTAGTGCTGGTTCTGGCTGGTACTGCTGTGTGTGTGCTGCTGGTGGGAAATGCTGGCTAGCAGCGGCGCCGCGCTGGAGGAAGAGGCGATGTTTCCTGTATTGGTCACAGGCGGAGTGCATATGATATAACTCCGCCTGTGACTCACTCAGACCGTCAGAACGGAGCCGGAACTATACAGGAAGCATTGGCTCCGTTCTGACAGATCAGCTGAGAGACACAGACTCAGCTGCACGGGGTTGTAAACCCATATATATATATATTTTTTTTTGTAACCTGAAAGAGAAACACATAATGAGCTAGTATGCACCGCATACTAGCTCATTATGAAATACTTATCTTAGAATGAGCCACCGCCATGCCGCCCGCTTACCTGTATGACGGGCGACATGTCCAGTCGTCCGTCTTCCGGGATCGCGGCATCCGGCCATCTGATTGGCCGGAGCCGCGGTGACGTCACTCCGGCGCTCGCGCGCGGGAGCCGACGGTCATAGCACGGGACTCTGAAGGAACGGCACCAGCGGCCGTTCCTTCAGAGCGCATGCGCCAGTGACGTCACTGGCTGCATGTAAGGTAAATATCTCCTAAACAGTACATGTTTAGGAGATATTTACAGTACCTATAGGTAAGCCTTATCATAGGCTTACCTATAGGTACAAGTGTCAGAGGAGGGTTTACTTCCTCTTTAAAAAGCAATATGTGGCAGATTGCTTTTCAGAGGGTGGTAGAGCAGCAGCTCCCAGGTATTCAGGAGACTAAACTGCTACCCCCTCAATGGCTTTTTTCTTTTGTTTTTTCTTCCGAATGGCAATTTTTCGTGTAACTAACTTGCAGACACCACCAGCCAAGTTTTGGCCTCACAGTTGAAGTGTACTCTTATTAAACGCAATGGGTGACTTTGCCATCTATCAAGCTGCGGAAGCCAAATTCAGTTTACCAAAGCTGCAATGCAAAGCTTTGTGTCTGTGGCAGGAGAACGACCTCCGTGCAGCTACCTTATTAGACCCTCGGTGGGTGGGCTGGGGGCAGTAAATCCTTGCTGAATCGTCTGTTTTTGCCACCTGCATGAATTCAATAGAAATATTAATATTGTGTTTTCTTTTTCAAGTAAAAAATTTATAAAAATATTTAAAACAAAAAAAATAATATCCGAAGGTGAAAATCTCAGAACGAAGGAAGTTGATGTAAAACAAAAGGCAAAGGCAGCTAGCAAAAATGTGGCTAGATTACATACCAATGGTCATATAAAAAGTAAGAAAAAGCAGCTCCAATGTGAATATGTAATTAAAACATGAGGATAAAATAATTAAAGTCCAGGTAAAAGTCCATAGTAGAAGAACTTCTCCAACCACCAGTGAAAAAGGGTGACTGATTACACCACGTGAATATATGATGGACTCTTACCAAACAAAATTGACCCTCAAACTATAGAGAGGTCAATAATAGCAGGATTCCTGTATATGACCAGATCCCAAGAATGGCTGTATTAGATCCAGTATATTCACTCGGGGGCATTAGATCACAATCACTCGTGTCCAAAGATCTATTCAACGAAACACCTCAGGATGTAAACAGACTAATATTGTGTAGTATGTTCAAACAGAAATATTCAAAGTATTGCACTTACAGAATATCCAAGGTAATCAGCATTAAAAAGGACATCCAAAGTTGAAAACCGCAGTGTACCAGCGTGCTTACGTTCTGCGGCTCGTCCCGACTTACGCATTTCGTCATATATTAGCGCCTCCAATGGCATCAATATATGACAGTACACGTAAAGTTCCATCCATGGTCTCCCTTCCTCGTTTGGCACTTAAAAAGGGGGGTGTGTTTTTGTTCTTTTGCAAAAAAATACCCAGTCATCTGCAAGGAAAATAGAAAAAAAAACATTTTTGCTAGCACATGATTGTAAGATGGAAGTCTGAAGAGCTTTACCTCATTCACAAAGCTCTGGGGAAAATTCCCTTCAAAACTGCAACTTTCCTTGCATAGTGAACAGCTAAATTTGCCTTTACTAAATCAACTTCAATGTCTTTAAAATAAAATATCCCTCTCTTTTTTTTTTTTAAGTAGAACTTTTTTTTTTAAGTAGACTTTATTTACAACTCTTCTTCTTCTTCATTACCAATACTGCATATACGCCTAACCAGATAATTTTCTTAATAGTGTTAATCTGATATCTCTAACACCCTTAGAGAAAATTCTGGACGAAGCCCAGGTAATCTCACAAAGAAATATATAGAGACCCACAACTCACCTGGAAAATTATTTTAATACAGATTTGCCTAATAATAAGCATTTGGTGGGAAGTACATGAAGCTGACATCAGACATCAGCTAATGAAACTAAATTTACAACCCAAAAAGGATTTCAAACCTGAGAAACACAAACTTCAAACAGAAGGTAATCGCTAGTCATAACTGTCCTTATCTTTAGAAAATATTCATCATAGTCAGGGCTTTTTTTCTGAGAGAATAGGTGCAGGAACTCCCACATTTTGAGTCATTTTGTGTCTCCATCCCCTACCAAACTCAAACCACCGACCCTTGGTTCTACCAGTATTATTTTGTAGTGCTAAGTAATTTGTATAAAATTTGGTAATAATAACAAGAAAAGCAAAAAAATAGACCCCCCCCCACAGCAACAATGGACCCCCGCAACAAAATACCACCCCAGCAACAATAGACCCCCAGCAGCAAAAACAGATCTCCCAGCAGTCATCGCTAATAGACTCTCCAGAAACGATTAACCCCTTCATCAACAGTAGATCCCTTCCAGCAAAAATTCCCCCACCAGTATCAATAAACTGCCACAAAAATAGATTCCCCCCACAAACAATAGATCCCCCAGCAGCCAGCATCAGTAGATCCTCCATCACACCCCCAGCATCCCTTACTATTGCTTACATTCAGTGCTGAAGGTGCCGGAACTGCGTTCCCACACGTTCCCACTGAAAAAAAGCCCTGATCATAGTAGAGTACAATTGGACTCAACAGGACTTGACTTGGCCTGACTTGGTCAAAAATGTTTTTGACTAAATAAAAACTAAATATTACATCGCTCCCCTCCTCCCCCCCCCACCCTTCTCTATATACCCCCCTTCTTTTGGTTTTTCCTTTTTTTTTTATTTAGGTGTCCATGAATAGATAGGGATTATCCTTGTTTAATTAGTTTATGTTTTTTCAGGCTTCCCACCTACATTACCATTTAGGTTAAAGGCTACAGAAAATTAAGGTCCACAAATTGCATACTTATACTTTAACTATAAGATGTATTACAGGTGGATTTTCTATTTGTATGTGGAATTCTACTGTAAGTTCAAGTATGTTTTGATAATCGTTCCATTGCTTATGACGTTTAAATGTATGTCTTTTATGTATGTCTTTTAAGATGGTACCCACCTTCTTACTAATAAAATAAAGAAAATATAAAAAAGAGAAATGAAGAAATGTAATATAACTCTTTACTTTAACCTCCCTGGCGGTATGATTCTTTTGGATTTTAGGTGCTGAAAGCGGTACCACTATTTTGCATGTAATTCTTCGGAATGAGCAGCCCAAACCAACTGTATACATTTTTATATATATATATATACATACACACACACACACACATATATATATATATATATATATATATATATATATATATATATATGTATCTATATACGTATCTATATACACATATCTATATACACATATATATAGTGTAGTATAACTTTAATGGCATCCCAGTCTTAGTCCATAGGGTTCAATATTGAGTTGGCCCACCCTTTGCAGCTATAACAGCTTCAACTCTTCTGGGAAGGTTGTCCACAAGGTTTAGGAGTGTGTCTATGGCAATGTTTGACCATTCTTCTAGAAGACCATTTGTGAGGTCAGGCACTGATGTTGGATGAGACCTTGCTGGGTGCACTGGCCAAAATCATTTGGTGGAGGGAGGATTATGGTGTGAGGTTGTTTTTTAGGGGTTGGGCTTGGCCCTTTATTTCCAGTGAAGGGAACTCTTAAGGCGTCAGCATACCAAGACATTTTGGATAATTTCATGCTCCCAACTTTGTGGGAACAGTTCAGGGATGGCCCATTCATGTTCCAACATTAGTGAGTTTGGGAAGTTGACTGGCCTGTACAAAGTCCTGACCCCAACCTGATAGAGCACCTTTGGGATGAATTAGAGCGGAGACTGCGAGCCAGGCCTTCTTCTCCAACATCAGTGCTTGACCTCACAAATGCGCTTCTGGAAAACTGGTCAAACATTCTTTAGACACACTCCTAAACCTTGTGCATAGCCTTACCAGAAGAGTTGAAGCTTGTATAGCTGCAAAGGGTGAGCCAACTCAATATTGAACCCTACAGACTAAAGCCCCGTACACACGAGTAGAAATTCAGCCGGGAAATTTCGTCCGACGACCGATCTGCCGATTTTTTACTTGTTAGTATGGTGCTTCCGACAACCGACTCCGACTTTTCAGCCGAAAAAATCCTGGTGTGCAGGCTATATAATTTTTGTCGACCGTCAAAACATGTCCGATTTTAGCCTCATTAGTACAGATTTCGATGGGGAAAAATCTCATGAGCAAGACTAGGCATGCTCAGAGATGAAAGAACACAAAGAAAGCAATCCAACACATGACATCACTTCTGAAGTAGAATTCTGTTGTGCGGGAAAATTCGTGTGCAGTCTAGGCACATTCCAACCAACAGACACCACTCTGGACAAAAGACGGACAACGGGTCGGCGTAAATTCGTTGCGTGTGTGCGAGGCTTAAGACTAGGATGCCATTAAAGTTCATGTGCATGTAAAGGCAGGCGTCCTAATACTTTTGACAATATAGTATATGTCCTGCCTAACTCATTGATCCCCCTGTGCTATAATGAGCTGCTAAATTCTAGTTCTAAATCCCAATCAAGATGGCTGGAGATCAGCACCCTGGAGAAACCAGGGGAAGATGCCCTCATCAGCAAGGAACCTCGTGGGCATTGGATCATTGAAGCAGAGGTAATTTTTATGGACTTTTTTCCTGCCTTTAAGCCCCACCCTGGTGCAAACCACTGGCCCTTGTCACCAAGCCTTTAGGAGCCTCTGTTGGCATTCTAAGCTGTGGCATTTAAAAGTGGTGTTGGAGGACAAAGTTGAAGTTTGCATGTTAGAATTGCTATCTATATTGTATAACATGTACTGTACAGGCATACCCCACTTTTAAGTACACAATGGGACCAGAGCATGTATGTAAAACGAAAATGTACTTAAAGTGAAGCAATACCTTTTTTCACTTATCAATGCATGTAAATACACTAGCTCCATAGGAAATCTTGGTCAGCTTGACATGACACTGCTCCCAAACCATAAGTGACAAGGACATCAAGCTTGGGGAGCATGTTAAGGGGATCTAGGACTATGACCTGGTAGATTACAAATAGGATATGTTGTAGTCCTGGGTCCCTTCTCAGTGCTCCCTAAGTTTGGTATCCCTGTCACTTACGGTTTGGGAGCAGTGCCAGGTCAAGCTGACCAAGATTTCCCATAGACGCCAATGTTAAAAGCCGGGAGTAATGCCAAGTTGACCAAGCTGTGTCTGTACTCGCGAGTGTACGTAAAGTGAGTATACTTAAAACGGGGTATGCCTGTATGTAGTGTTTCAAAATGAAAATTTAAAAGATAGATAGATAGATAGATAGATAGATAGATAGATAGATAGATAGATAGATAGATAGATAGATAGATAGATAGATAGATAGATAGATAGATAGATAGATAGATAGATAGATAGATAGATAGATAGATAGATAGATAGATAGATAGATAGATAGATAGATAGATAGATAGATAGATAGATAGATAGATAGCAAGTTTTCTATTGAAAGTGCATGATCTAGTTTACAATTATTTCTTTTGCTTTTTTCCTTCGGTGACACCATGGATTCCTATTCCTTAGCCGTATTAGGGTTTGCTTAAGCAGATATGAAGTGTAATATGCAAATAGTTCTAATTGGACTGCTAATAGAGCATGTCTCTGTTGTTTTTTTGCACGGAGTTTTATGCCTATGTAATCAGTGCAGACAGCCGTTAAGTAAATGAAGAAGCAACTAACAATGTCAGAAAAAAGACCGGGCGGTTCCAGCTGACACTACCCTAATCTTCCAGGACCCATTAAATGGCAGTTTCAACGCATTACCTACCATAACATCCTTGAATATCAGTGATTTTATTTGCAGCATCAAACATTCCATTTCACGCCCCATTAAGAGTGGGAGCCTGAGCTTTTTGACGCAGCTAAACATTTTACTAACTACCTGGACTAAGTAACCAATTAACTTTTGGAGACAATACGGCCAATTAAGCGCGGAAAGGTAAGGCCGTCATCCCCCACTAAAACTGAATTTTCTTTTTTTTTTTCTCCCTTCTCTTCTATCTGATGGTGCTTCTTGTCTCACTTGAGATACTAATAGAGTCACAAACCTCATTAACCCCTTCAATGAAGGATAATAGGAAAGTTCATAGGATCTCCTTTTTGAAGAGCATGGCTGCTGAAATAGGCCCTTGAGGGCCACTAATTCACCTAACTGCTCCCTGTCACAGTTTGCTAAGTAATACAGAGATTGGCATGATACAGTAACTGGTATACAGGACACTATGTTTCCCAAATGTAACAGGCTCAGGCTTTTATTTTGAAAGAAATGTACCATACAAGATTGTATTGCCCCATAAAACAGCTACAGTCAGTAGAGAAGCAGTAGGGGTAACATAGGCAGCAACCTCCACTGGGCTCATGGGTCACTAACTGCAGGATGCTGCTTATCTTGCCTGGAATATCCCTTTGTGATATATGTTACTAGGCAGAACCTACAGCACATACTAGTTCATAGAGAATCAGGATTATATGAATGCTTAGCGTTCTGGTTCATTTTCTGATCCATGTATCGTTATCTCTGGCTTTTGTATCATGATCTATGTATCCATTCTATTATATCGAGAATGTCCTGTTTGTCCTTTCCCAAGACATCGCACATGCTATACTGGCAGGATAAGAGGAGTTAAAAAGCCTGGTACTGAAACAAATGCAGAGGCGCCAGGTGTGGTGTGTCTAAGGATGGATCGGAGTCATCATGAACATCAACTAGCTTTATTTTACCAAAATACGTGTTTTGTGGCTTTAACTCGCCACTTCCAACGTTTACGGTGATACACAAATGTCGACATGTTGACTCATTCACCCGACTTTGTCTGGGTGCACACACTTGGGTAGAAGAGTAAACCAATAAATATATTTAAAACAAAGCCATTTGATGATTGTCTAACTTGAAGACTTCAACTCCTCCTTAAGAACACCACGCCGAGTGCCCATGCCATTCATTTCACCAATGGGGTTTTCAACTCTTCTCATTCTACCACTTCATTACACCGCAGAGAAACCCATAGAAAATCCAAGATTGGTACCCCCATTGCATCGAGAGTGACTGATTTCCCCCCTAGTAGAGACAGGACCATTTCTACACTTGTGTTCAAGGAAGGTTGTGTGGTTCTACCTGCCTGGGTCACCATAACCTCACCAGAGGCCAGATCCTGCCTCTCCCTCTCTTTTTCTGGTAGATACCTCAGGTCTTTTTGTGGGTCTACAATCTGCTTTTTTGGTCTGACCTCTTGGACTTTTGAGGACCACCACCTAAATACCTGCTACCTTAGCTTTCATCGCTCAAGCCAATATCTGCTTTCTATGTTCTTCTGTTCAGCACGTCTCTTGAGCCCATTCCAGGAGCATTCTTCGCTCTTTGTTTCCGATGCTTGTGACAATAGGGGAAATAGTTGGAGATATCTCAACTAGCTATATGGCTGCTGGAAAGAAAGTCTTTAAAAGTCTTTAAAAACAAAGGGATTGATTTACTAAAGGCAAATAGACTGTTCACTTTGCAAAGTACAGTTGCTCCACAACTTAGTAAATGAGCAGAAGCTCTGCTGACTTCCAACGTCCAATCATGTGCAAGCAAAATGCTGTTTTTTTTTTTTTTTATTTCCTTGCATGTGACTGGGTATTCCTTGCAAAGTTAGGCTTTGCCTCATTTACTAAGCTCTGGAGCAACTGCACTTGCTAAGTGCACAGTCTATTTGCCTTTAGTAAATCAACCCCAAAGTCTTTGGTTTGCACCAAGAACTGTCTCTGACACCAGCTCATTTGTGATAGAAAAAGCATGTAATTGCAATATGATCATAAATTCTGAGGGTTATGAGACATTTTGTCATACTGAGTGCAGGTATCCAGCAACAGCAGAGGTGACCAGTTTAGTTTAGCTGTAGTTAGGCAACTGAAATCAGACTGTGTATGATTAAAGTAAAATGTATTATTAATGAAACAAAACCTATGCAACACCAGCAAAAAAAGAATAAGAAGATACATGAACCCCACCAAGTGACAATATACATAACTAACAACCCAACTAAAATACAATATATGCAAAATAGAGAACACAGATACACAGAGTAAGACAGGAGCTGCAAGGAGATGCATAGGTAAGAAGTACTGCGAATAGAACTGCGATCAGGAACAAGGAAAGCATATATGAAATAGCAGGGTCTAGAATGCAGATGTTGAAACAGAATCACAGCAGAAATCAGAATCACGGTCAGGAGCAGCACATCAATAACCAGGTAAAATTCACACGAAATACTGAGCCAGTGAAGGCAATTAGGGAAAGGGTTATATACTGTCCCAGCAGCCAGCATCAGGTTTTTGGGATCAGCCAACTACTAGGAGAAAACTGCTGGTGGCCACTGGAACTGCATCCTTCCGCTCTGGTACCACCAGTAAGTGATTCAGGTCCTGACATATTTTGGGTCTTCATATGCAAAGTTCTGTGATCTGTGCCTTGTCATCATCGTTTATAGCTAATCTACAACAAACAAAAGGTCACTCCTAGGTAGTCATTTACTAATTTCTGGCAATTTATGTCTATTTTCCTAGGTGGCCTCTGAGGACATCCTACTGTGATAAAATGTGTAGGACGAAGCTTCAAGACATTTACATCATCATGCCATAAAATAGTTTTAGATATACTGCACAATGGGAGTCTTTTTTTTATGTTCTATGTATACTGAGGCTGTGACGAAGAGGGAGGCTGTGATCCATTCTGAAATCCAATATGGGGATGGTACCATATTCTTGTGCATATTGACCTCCAGGCTTTGAGGTCCTACTATCTGGTAAGCATTTTGATGTAATCGTGGTGGCGGTGTCTGTCTGTGTGCCCCCAGAAGCTTCGATGATGCTGAGGAGCATCTTTTTTCGGTGGGATAACAACGGTGCGCAGTTCATTTACAACACAGTGGTGGAAGATTTTCTCAAGAGGACTGCATTGGAGGAGTTTCACTAACAGTGCCCCAGTGTTTTATACAAATTTTACTAGGAAGACCTTGTGTGTATTTAGTCGGTTTTTACATTTTTATTTATTTTGATGCGTTAAGATAGTTCCTAAGATATAATTTTCTAGCATAATAAATTTTTTGTTAAAAAATATTTTGTAGAAATGTATACATTTATTTAATTCATTTCTTTTTTTTTAATAATCGATCAATTAGGCTTACGTCAGTAGGCCTTTTTCTCTTATTTCCCATGTTCACATTAATATTTTTGAAAGACTGCACAGTAACAGAATACTATTTGTAATTTTATGTCCTAATGTTGGTAGGTAACCTTCACCAGTGGTGCAAACCTGTGGGCTGGGCATGTCACGTAGTAAAGTCTTAGTTGCCTTATGGTGGCTCCAGGTAAGTGTTGGGCATTTTATGAACAAAGAATGAGCTCACGCTTGCCACTGGTGATACTGAGGATCCACTACAACATTTAACACCCTGTTTTACTATCCTGGAGGCCCAGCTTTGATCTCTCTTTTTAAATATTGAAAAAAACGAGTGCGCTCAAAACTAAATAAAGCATAAACCAAAAAGATACTTTTATGGAGGGATCTGGGGGTCTAAATTACCCCCCCCCCCGAGCACTTAAAAGCATTCAAAATGCCAAGTTTGGCGGTTTTGAATGCTGTAATTTTTTTTTAACGTGGCGCCAGACAGTCCCGGAAGTGATGTCACTCATGACATCACTTACGGATTTTTACATGGAGACTGGATCAGAGCTTAATGCGGCTGTGCAGGCTGGTTGCCCATGTCTCCCTGTGGGACGGGAGACCCGGGCGAGCTGCGGAAGGCGGCGGGAGGGGGGGGACATCCCCTCCCGCTCCTTGTAATGACAGCCTTGCGGCTTCTCAGCTGCATCGGTTGTCATTACAAGACAGCCCACCGTCGGCTATGGACGCCCTTACCGGGGTGATGCCTCTAGCTGCAGGTATCACTCCAGTACAAGTACTTTCCCGAAATATCGGCGATATATCGGGGAAAGTGCATATTGGCCCTCGATATATCGGTCGATCTCTAGTTCATATATATATATATATATAAGTATATAAGTTACATGTGATATAAATGTGAATAGAGTCTTCAAAATTGAGTTCCAAAGGCAATTTCTTCCCTCAAGATGATGACGGAAATCTATACTGCATGTAACACCACGTGACCAGATAAAGGTAATGGGTGGCTCCTTACCAAACCAAAAGTGTAAGATGGCCTATTAAATCCTGCCAATGGCTGTGGCAGATGTCAGATCCCCCTTCACTTAGAATGAACCTCAAGGTTAGGGACTCCTCATGTGCAGTTCACAGCACCCCAGGCAAGATAAATGCTGGACACATAGCTGAGCCCTTCTTGTCCTCTTGATCTCTCTTTTTATCTCACTTTATTCTATTCAAGTTATGTGTTCCAGCTTTCCAGTAGAAATCACATCATGCTTTATATTTTCTATTTACATATCTTATAGCTATATATGCAGAGCTATTATTATTTCTTTACTTTATATGCCGCGGAATCAATTGGGATTTGGAACCAGTAAAAAGGTGCCTCTGTTGTCGCGATGTAAGCCTCGGGAATGGCTCTCTTGGGTGTCATGAACAGCAGGCAAGTGGTTAAATGATCCAGACCTCCATTATAATCAGTCTGCATGCTAATTTCTAGCTTTTCAAAGATATTTCCTGCATTGTTACAATATTGACTTTTTGTCTTTCCTAACTACCCAGTTCCAGACCTTGCTATATCCCTGATCAGATAGATGTATCTTATTAATATGCCTGGTCAGACCTGCAAAGATAACATTCAAAGCCCTTCTAGTCCCACTTAATTCCTCCTGTGTACATTTGCAAAATACACAGTCAATGTTATGTGGCATCAGCTTACTGATCTCAATGTGTTATTCCCATTGAATAATCTCATAACGTGATGTTTACTTTCTATGGCAAAAGATCATGAGAGCAATCCTTGCAGAAAATAATTAGAATAACTTTACATTATATTCTCACCTATGTTCGTAGGGCTATGGAGATAATAGTTGAATGTACGCTGTTAGTAAATACACTGCATTTCAATGTACGAGTGATAATGCTACGAATGAACATGTAATGGAAATGACCTAATAAATTATAAAAGGTATATGTAACATCTGAATGATGCTTTGTGAAATCAACAAGCAGTTAATACATTATTAAAGCAATACTTGTATGCAATAATTAAAGCCCCTTCTCAGGGTTTGGATTTGCTATCTGTATGGGTTGGTTGGTTTCTTCTTACTATCCCCCTATCTCTAGAAATGAAAATGAAGGGATGGCAACACCAATAAGAAATTTTTAGTAAAAAAAAAACGTTAGACTCTGACCAGGTATATACAGGTGTATGTGTCCCACTGGGAAGATTTGTTCTTACTTCAAAGGAGATGGAGGAAACCCCCCCCCATTTGGGTTCAGGAGGTGTTCTGTCACGTTTTTGAGGTTTGTGTTGGATGTGTGCAAAGAGAGATCACACAAATACTTAAAAGTATAACAGATACAGATAAAGAAAATATAACAGGATTACTTAACTAAAGTTGCTTGCTTCCACGGGTCCTCCTTTAACCACTTTGCCACTGCTCACTAGAGCTCTACTGCGGCAAAGCGGCTCCATAACGTCTGGCGACGTAGACCTACGTCGCCAGACATTCCCCTCTCTCTTGCGCCGCCGGAGGCTCGCTCCCGCTGTATTCAGTCACAGCGGGAGTCGGCGATCACCGCTGCTCTTCCCTGATCGTCGGGGAATCGAGTGTGGAGATCTGCCTGCTTGTGTAAACACAAGCGGGCGGATCTCCTAAGTGACAGACAGGGTCAGATTGCAGGGTTCAGCATAACTGAACCCTGGATCTGTCCTTGTGTCACTCAGTCACCTCCCCCGACACACGTCAGTAAGCACCAGGCATACATTAGCCCCTTGATCACCAATAAAAATTAACCCCTTCCCTGCCAGTGTCATTTATACAGTAACAGTGCATATTTATAGCACTGATTACTGTAGTAATGTCACTGGTACCCCCAAAAGTGTCAAAAATGTCGGTCAAGGGTCCGATCTGTCCGCCGCAATGTCGCAGTCCGGCAAAAAAAATTGCAGATCGCCGCCATTACTCGTTAAAAAAAAAAAACGCCAAAAACTACAGAAATCTTTCCCTTAGTTAGTAAAAGCAATAACTTTTGCGGAAACCAATCAAAATACACTTATTGTGATTTTTTTTACCAAACATAGGTAGCAGAAAACAAATTGGCCAAAAATTTAAAAACATTTTGATTTTTACATTTTTTTGGGGGGGGGGGGGGAATTTCATATAAAAAAATGTGAAAAATATTGTAATTTTTTCAAAATTTACGCTCTTTTTTTGTTTATAGCGCAAAAAGTAAAAATCGCACAGGTGATCAAATATCACCAAAATAAAGCTCTGTTTGTGGGGAAAAAAGGACGTAAATTTTGTTTGGGTAAGACGTTGCATGACCGCGCAATTGTCAGTTAGAGTCGCACAGTGCCGAATTGCAAAAAGTGGCCCAGACGTAAGACAGCAAAATCCTCCGGTGGTAAAGTGGTTAAGGCGTGGTAATCAAACTAGATGCTTGCGTGTTACACGATGCTGCTCTGGAGATGGGACTAACTCTTAGCAGCTTGGTGGTATTTAGACTTGTGTTTAATGAATGTACCACCCCCAAGCCAACTCCCTTTGCAATATGACCCCTCAAGGACTTGACCAGTTAACAATTACATTCCTTTGGTATATGGTAAAGCAATGCTTATGTCCTTATATGGCTCCTTGACCAGGATTTGGAGACCTAGAATGCATTAGTGAGCCACCTTATTAACAAGGAAATATGTAATATGCAATTTCTCCAAAAGCAGGGCAGTATCTTCAATATGAGCCCAAGATCAAGATCTAGCAGCAGGAAGGAGGTCCTGATTCCCCTATATCGAACTTTAGTCAGACCTCATTTAGAATACTGTGTCCAGATCCCTTACAAAAAGATACTAAAATCTTGTTTTTTTTTCTAAAATAACAAACATGTCAGACTTACCTGCTCAGTGTATTTGTTTTGAACAGAGCAGTAAGGATCCTCCTTTTCTTGGATCCCACGCTGGCGCTCCTGGGACCTCCCCCCTGCTGGGTGCCCCCACAGCAAGAAGCTTGCTGTGGGGGCACCCAAGTAGGCATGCCCCCGACCCACGGCTCTTTGTGTCCATTTACACACAGAGCTGCAACTCGACCCCGTCCCCTCCATCTCCTTATTGGCTCACTGGCTGTGATTGACATCTGCGGTAGCCAATGGCTCCCACTGCTGCCAAAAGCCAATCAGGAGTGCGAGTCCCTGGAGAGGCAAGGCTCTTGTGGACATAGCTGGATAAAGAGGGCGCTCAGGTAAGTATTAAGGGTGGGGGGTTGGGAGGGCTGCTGCACACAGAAAGGTTTTTACCTCCATGCATAGAATGTAGGAAGGTAAAAAAACATTGTGCCTCGAAGGAAGAAGGGAAAAGGGAGACATGGTTGACCCCTATTGAATACATCAAGAGGGTGAATATGGTTCAGGAGGTCAGTATTTTCAATATGAAGCCAATATCCAGAAAACATGGACATGACCTCAAACTATCTGGAGGAAGGTTAAAAACTAATCTTAGAATGTATTATTTTACCAAAAGAGTAGTTGATGTTTGGAATAGACTTTCACCAGAGGTAGTGAGTTAGTCAACAGTAAGTGGATTCAAATATGCTTGGGACAAACATACATACAAACAAAAAAATATATAAATGAAAAAAAAAGGGGCAGACTCAATAATCCACTTGGTCTTTTTTTTTGCCATCACTCATTATTTGGACACAAACAAAAATAAAAAACCCAATGTAGGTAGTATCCCTTGCCCTTTTCCTGCCCGCAGCCTTCTGGGACATGTCACATGTCAGTCTCATAACACTGTCAGGCCTCACGCATGTGCAGTGGGGAGCTGGCTGTGAGATTCTAGGAAGTCACAGCTGGCTTCCATTTCCAAGATGGTGACACCGGGCCACTGCAGAGTCAAAGCCTACATCAGCTTTGGTATCCATGGTCTGGTAAGTGTCTGTTTCTTAAGTGTCAACAGCTAAACTATTTTTAATTTTTGGGTATTCTTTCAGTAAACTTAAACTACTGTTTGTATGCTCACCTCTTCTACACTGGGATCTTCTACACTGATTGCTAACTTTGCAGGAGCAAAAGATAATAATGCCAGTCCCAGGCTTCTTGTCTTATTTTACACAGTTCCCAACCTCCTCCATTATACTTAGACCAGTAATATAAAAAGGGGATAGCATGACTATGCTCCAGCAGAAGGCTACACTTACTGGTAAAACACATTCTTGTCCAACTAAGTACATAGCAAAAAAGGAAAAAAAAAAAGGAGAGGTTCAGTCCTGCCTAAAAAGTGATACATCTCCATCCCTATTTTAAACACAACAAAAAGAAAGGGTTGCCCAGTGGGACTTTATATGAGGTGAACAAATGAGTCATTTAAAGATTGCATTCTTATTGAGAATATCACAGATGGTCATCACTGTAAATAAAGTATACAAAAAAAAGTACATAAATTCCAGGAATCATATAATAAATAGTAGACATACTGATAGAGTAACTGCAATAAGTTGCATAATGAGTAGAAGCATTGTTGGAACTAACGCGTTTCATGGGTCGTATATGCCCATTCATCAGGAGTAGATGCATATGTTTAAAAAAAATGTATAAATGCATGTAATGTTATAATGACAATATACAGAGTAGTGGCTAGTGATGCATGGTAACTCAAAAGAGCCCACATGGGGGAAAAAAAACATACTTACACCACAACTAAAACATCTATGCTGGAACAGCGCCACCACAGGGCGGCAGTAAAGAAGTCCGGTTCGGAAGCTGGAGGTGCGGTACCAAGCATTGCCCCATCGGGTAACAAGTGAAGGATGGATGTAGGACATGTGAAAGTAATGATCTTCCATACAGACCAATTCTCTAAATGAAAGGAGTATATATATATATATATATATATATAAAACATTACATAAAATTAAGTCGCGCTTAGTGATATAGAACAACTCAATGTCCAAGATAAATCAAGTCCAGATATATTTAAGTGAAAATATTCAACAGCAATGTGAAATATTGTGATCAGCACTATACGAATCCAGAGTCCCTTAGGTAATGCGCTTACCAGATAAACAATAAGTGATTGCAGAGATTTAGATGCAAGGCTGACTTGATTGAAGAAAATCGTATATTGAGCTCCCAAGAGATTGTGTCATGGAGTCATAGAAAAAAGGAAAAACGCCATAGCATAATAACGTAACAATAAGTGTTATTATTTAGACACCCTGAAGGTGCACCACGTAAAGGGTGTATATATCCGTCACCAGTTGTGAAACTGCTTACCAGAAGTATACTTGTGTGCAAACATAAATGACACTTCCCAATAGTTGTAGAAAAAAAAAGACAATTGGGGAAAAAAAAAAAAAAGAGAAAAACCACCACCGATTTGAGAGCCTCTTACCAAATTGAGGATGATAAAGGCAGAGATAAGGAAAATCCCAAACACAACAGGACCGCCAACACTGACAATTGGAGCCCCTTACCAGACCAAGATTGTAAAATCACTCAGGATAAGGAATCAGGCCAGATCCGCTCCACCACTATACAGCACCGATAGCAGGTAATCTCGTACAACAGGGTCAGGTTAGATAATGATTCCAGCAAGTCAGCCAAGGCCAATCCCAAATGTAAAGGAAAACGCCAATAGTGTAAAATCATAACACCTCGTTTAATGAGTTAAAAGAGATACACTTACATTCCATATAAAATCACGAAGCATGTAAAGCCGCCGGCCGGACGGCAAGGCACATCCGCTCACTTGGAACGCTTCCAGGGATGACGTCAGCACGCCGTGACCTAACGACGTTTCGTCCTACAAGACGTTTTCAAAAGTGAATATATATATATTCATCATCATATATATAACATTGAAATACACAGCTATATAAGGGTAAGTAATAGCTGGCATTAAAAAATATCCATATATAGTTAAATTATAGACAAGGATATGGAGACCATGAAAAGTAAAAACAGTGTAAGGAGGATGAAGAAAAGATAAGTGAAAATGAGACCAAAGTGCAAAGAGATAAAGACAAGGGATGAGAAAGTGAAAATACAACAGTGAAAATTAGAGATATGAATGGTAATGAAGTGTATAATGAAATTGTGACTGATTACCCAGGGCAGAGAAGTGAGCAAAGATCGGGTGAAGCAAAAATGTAAAGGGGTGACGGTGTATCCACCAATGGTAAAGTATAGAAGTCCTTTCCAGTGTCCACGGTGAACGTTAGAGTCAAAAGCTAAGTACATACGGAAGAATCAGCCATAATCCATTTGTGACAAAAGGGGTTAAAGAGGCCTACTCCATCAAAAAAAAAAACTGAATCTGAAAACAAAACATCTAATTTGCCTTCTCTACGGAAACCCAATACACTTTGGTTTAAAGTCAACAAAAGGGAGCATGTCCTTCTAATTTGCTAACAAAAAAATCTATTTTTCTAGCCATAATCCACATAAACAAGAAAACACACAAGAAAATTTGCCACTTTATAGAGTGATTTCATTGGAAAACCAAAAAAAATCGTTACTAACCTCTGCAACACCTAATTAATTGGGAGAACTGCAGCTCTGGGAATCTGCGGTTGAGAGGACTCATACAGTTACATGAAATTTGAACCAAAATTGAGTTAGAGCTAAAAGGTACTTCTGCAACATCTTCAGTGGATGAAAAATGAAGATCCCGCTGAATTTAATCAATCACAACCTTCCCTGTGTTTCCACATCTTGTCTCAGAAAAAAAATCACAAAGTTATACGGTTTCATCGGGCAAGTAAAATATTTTTACACAAAGAGAAATCGGAACAAAATAATGTAAAACAAGGAAGAAGGAAAAATATTCTTAGAGTGTTGTAGTAATTTTGTTACATTTGGTAAAGAGATCTACTCTTTTGTTGGATAAAAAAATGGTTATTCAAATGTAATGTAATTAATTATATGGAACTGTGTTTTTAACACAACACAGCACTGGAATATTACATATGTATTTTATACATTGCTATGATATGTCTGGGAGCTGTTCAGATTGGAATGTTGCAGAATAAATGTTTCCATGTTCCTTTTCCAATGTACATTTTGGTAAAATTTTTGGTCAAAGACGACATACAATGGAGAATGTTATGCTTTGATTTTAATTTTTGACAGGGTTTTGTAAATTGTAATGTAAAAAGGAAGGCGGACATTAACTATTAACATGTAAATTTTGCTAAAATTATTGGTCAAAGAGGACATACAATAAAGGATGGTGGGCTTTGATCTTACTTTTTAACCACTTTACCACCGGAGGATTTTGCTGCTTTACGTCCAGGCCACTTTTTGCGATTCGGCACTGTGCGACTTTAACTGACAATTGCGCGGTCGCGCGACGCCATACCCAAACTAAATTTACATCCTTTTTTTTCCACAAACAGAGCTTTCTTTTGCTGGTATTTGATCCCCTGTGCGATTTTTACTTTTTGCGCTATAAACAAAAAAAGAGCGTAAATTTTGAAAAAATAACAATATTTTTCTAATTTTTTTATATGAAATCCCCCCCCCCCAAAAATTTAAAAATCAAAATGTTTTTAAATTTTTGGCCAATTTGTTTTCTGCTACCTATGTTTGGTAAAAAAAATCATAATAAGTGTATTTTGATTGGTTTGCGCAAAAGTTATTGCGTTTACTAACTAAGGTAAAGATTTCTGTCATTTTTGGTGTTTTTTTTTTTTAACGAGTAATGGCGGCGATCTGCAATTTTTTTTGCGGGACTGCGACATTGCGGCGGACAGATCGGACCCTTGACTGACATTTTTGACACTTTTGGGGGTACCAGTGACACTACTACAGTAATCAGTGCTATAAATATGCACTGTTACTGTAAAAATGACACTGGCAGGGAAGGGGTTAATTTTATTGGAGATGGAGGGGTTAATGTATGCCTGGTGCTTACTGACGTGTGTGGGGGGAGGTGACTGAGTGACACAGGGACAGATCGCAGGTTCAGCTATGCTGAACCCTGCAATCTGACCCTGTCTGTCACTTAGGAGATCAGCTTGCTTTGTTTACACAAGCGGGCGGATCTCCAGACTCGATTCCCCGACGATCGGGGAAGAGCAGCGGCGACCGCCGCCGGTCCTCCCCTGGCCCGACTCCCGATGTAACTGAGCTTGCGCGCCGCCCACAAGGGGAGGAGTCCAGCGACGTAGGTCTACGTCGCTGGATGGGAATGAGCCACTTTGCCGCAGTACGGTCAACGTGACCGGTCGGCAAGTGGTTAAAGAGGGTTGGTAAATTATATTGTAGAAACATAGAAAAATATCTAACTTAGCAGTTGAAATATACATTTAATAGCCACTTTATTAGGTACACCTTGCTAGTACCGGGTTGGACCCCCTTTTGCCTTCAGAACTGCCTTAATTATTAATGGCATGGATTCAACAAGGTGTTGGAAACGTTCCTCAGAGATTTTGGTCCAAATTCACATGATAGTATCACGCAGTTGCCGCAGATTTGTCGGCTGCACATCCAAGATGCAAATCCTTTGTTCCATCACATCCCAAAGGTGCTCTATTGGATGAGATGTGGTGAGTGTGGAGGCCATTGGAGTACAGTGATCTTATTGTCATGTTGAAGAAACCAGTGGTGAGATGATTTGAGCTTTGTGACATGGTGCATTATCCTGCTGGAAGGAGCCATCAGAAGATGGGGACACTGTAGTCATAAAGGGATGGACATGGTCAGCAAAAATACTCAGGTAGGTCATGACGATTAAATGATGCTCAATTGGTACCCAAAGTGTGCCAAGAAAATATCCCCCACACAATTACACCACCAGCCTGAACCATTGATACAAGGCAGGATGGATCCATGATTTCATATTGTTTACGTCAAATTCTGACCCCATCAGACCAGGCAATGTTTTTCCAATCTTCTATTGTCCAATTTTTCGTGAACCTGTGCAAATTGTAGCCTCTGTTCTAAGCCGACAGGAGGGGCACCCGGTGTGTGGTCTTCTGCTGATGTAACCCATCTACTTCAAAGTTTGATGTGTTGTGCGTTCAGAGATGGTATTCTTCATACCTTGGTTGTAACGAGTGGTTGAGTTACTGTTGCCTTTCTATCATCTGGAGCCACTCTGCCCAGTCTCCTCTGACCTCGAACATCAACAAGGCATTTTAATCCACACGACTGCCACTCACTGGATATTTTCTCTTTTTCGGACCCTTCTCTGTAAGCCATACAGATGGTTGTGCGTGAAAATCCCAATAGATCAGCAGTTTTCAAAATACTCAGACCAGCTCATCTGGCACCAACAACCATGCCACGTTCAAAGTCACTTAACCACTTGCCGACTGCCTAACGCCGATCTACATCGGCAGTCAGCCCCTCACAGGCAAAGTGACGTAGGGCTACGTCACTAGCTTGTGAGGGTCTAGGGAGCGAGCGCGCGCCCCCGGAGGCGCGCTCCCGCTCCCGCGTGATCACGGACCCCCCTGCGCGTGTGACCAGCGGACCCGATGTCCGCCGGTCACTCGGCGATCGGCGGGGGAGAGGGAGAATGTCAGGCAGCTTGTGTAAACAAGCCACCTGTCATTCTCCTCGCTGTAAAGACACTGATCAAACGGATCTAGTATGTAGATCCGTTGATCAGTGTCCTTACAGCTCAAGCCACAGCCAATCACAGTAGAAAGCACGCCCCTAGGGATACACACAGCCCCTCCCTCCCAAATAAAGTTAACCCCTTCACAACCAGTGTATTTTTACAGTAACAGTGCATATGTATAGCACTGATTACTGTAGAAATGTCACTGGTAACCCCAAAAGTGTCACAAATGTCAGTCAAGGGTCCGATCTGTCCGCCCCAATGTCGCAGTAGCGCAAAAAAAATTGCAGATCGCCGCCATTACGCGTTAAAAAAAAAAACAAAAATGACAAAAATCTTTCCCTTTGTTAGTAAACGCAATAACTTTTGCGCAAACCAATCAAAATACGCTTTTTGCGATTTTTTTTTTACCAAACATATGTAGCATAAAACAAATTGGCCGAAAATTTTAAAAAATTTTGATTTTTACTTTTTTTTTTGGGGGAATTTCATATAAAAAAATGTGAAAAATATTGTTATTTTTGCAAAATTGACGCTCTTTTTTTGTTTATAGCGCGTGATCAAAAAATCGCACAGGTGATCAAATACCACCAAAAGAAAGCTCTGTTTGTGGGAAAAAAAGGACGTCAAATTCGTTTAGGTACAGCGTCGCACGACCGCGCAATTGTCCGTTAAAGTCACGCAGTGCCGAATCGCAAAATACCCCCTGGTCAGGAAGGGGGTAAAATCTTCCGGGGCTTAAGTGGTTAAATCCCCTTTCTTCCCCGTTCTGATGCTCAGTTTGAACTTCAGCAAGTTGTCTTCACCACATCTAGATGATTAAATGCATTCCGTTTCTGCCATGTGATTGGCTGATTAGCAATTTTTGTTATCAATCAATTGAACAGGTGTAACTAATAAAGAGGTCAGTGAGCGTATATGTGTGAACAGTCTTACCTGTCAAAATATTTGCAAATCTCTTCAGCCACTGTTCTAATGCTGATACCCCAGCCAGATAGCTTAGCTAGGTCCTGACCTTATTTTTCTCCCCTTAGGTCAAAGCAATGAATTCTGGTTAAGGACTGTGATTGGATAGAGATAAAGTGGCAGCTGATCGCCCTATTGCAAGTTTTTAGTAATCAGGATACATGAATATTGATATGGAAAGGTAATTTTCAAACATGCAAAATGGATTGTGTAAAAATAATTAATTTTAAACATTTTTTTTCGGTTAACATGCAGTTTGCTACATTCCGTAAAAAAAAGAAAACCTAACCTAACCCAATAGACTGATGGAATACTTACATTTTTAGCATGCTCCGTGTTCCACCTGCTGTTTCTGGAGCCATGTTGTAGTGTGGAGCCGAATTCATGTGTGGGCAGTGGCACTTATTTCTGCTTCTACCTAAGCAACCAATTAGTACCTCTTTCTTCACATATGGCACTTTTCCACTGCAAGTACCGGCTCAGCTCCACTCGGCACTGCTTGGCCCAGCTCGGCTCAGTTTGCTTTTCCACTGCGTGGTACGAGTCGGCACATTTCAGCACTGTATAGGCTCTACTCGGCTCAGTTTGATTTTCCACTAAGTAGTAAGTGGGTGGGATTACAATGATTCTCTGACCAATCAGTGGCTAGTAGTGACAAACAATCAATGCTGCATGCAAAGGATTGTGGGATATGGTATCGGTATGGCCTGCTTGGAACCCCAACCGAGGTGGTACTGTTTAAGCGAGCCGTACCGAGCCGTACCATGTACTGGAAAAGCGCCGCCGTACCAAACCGTACCGAACCGTTCTAACACATATCATGCGGTACCATGTAGTGTAAAAGCGCCAAACCGAGCCAAACCGATCCGTACCATGCAGTGGAAAAGCGCCAATAGATCTCACCCTCTCTGTGGCCCTGCTGCACAAACCACTTGATGTTAAAGCGGAGTTCCGGGCAGAGAAACGATTTTTTTCTGAACATACCCCCAGGACAGTCAGGGCTAGCACATTCCACAATGGCTAGCCTCTGATCTATCCCGGTTCGCACTTACCTGTAAGAAGAAATACTTACTTAGAAATTTTCTTCCACAGCGTTTCCATCTCGGTTGTGGGCAGCTGAAGCCGGCGCGGTCCTCTTCTCTGTCTTCTTCCGCATCTTCGTGTCCCAGAATGCACTGCACCGGCCCCTCTCGTCACTTCCTGGGCGGCGCCGCATTCCTAAACAGCTTCTGGGCATGCCCAGAAGCTGTTTAGCAGGGGAATGCGGCGTCGCCCGGAAATAACGAGCGGGGCCGGTGCGGCGCATTGATTCCTGGGAGCTATGACGTTTAGCTCCCAGGAATCATCGCGAGGCAGGAAGTGACGGGGTGAGCCTCGGCGCTGGAGGAGGAAGCTGTCATAGGTATTTACGATCTTCAATAAAAAGTTGAGTAAACAAAAAAAAAAAAAATAACTATCCAATTTCTTTTCAGGTGAGGCATACCTAGCGGAGGGGCACAAAAAAAAAAAAATCTTTTTTGTGGCCGGAACTCCGCTTTAAGCTTTCCACATCTTTCTATTAGGTACGGGAATGGAAGGAGATTGTAGATCTGTAAACTCCTTGGATTTCTTTTTTCTTGAAAAGTTTAAAGTAGAACCCATTAAAAAGAAAATGCTAACCACATAATAATGCCTGCACAGACATTTGTGGCTGTTGTTGGCCCCAAGTGGACAATTCAAACCTGAATAGATGTAGATGGCCAATGTTGACTTGCTTTATCAGTACCTGCTAATCTGTGTCCTGTATTTCCTATATGACTTCCTTATACTGACCTGGCTTGTCTTGACCTGCTCCTACTTATCTGCCTGTACTGACCTTGACCTGCACCACAATCTTCCTTAAATTTGCTTGTCAGATACCAACTCTGGCCTGGAACTTGACCTTGCACCTACTGTTGACTGTCGTAGTTTGCCCAACCCTAAACCATTTCTGAGCCCCTGAATCTCTTCTACACACCTACGTGCAGCTCCACAATCTATGTACCCGCCTGCTAAGCAGTCTGCTGACTCTGTGTTTGACCATCACATCTGCTGCATTCTTCCAGCCTGCAGCTCCAGTGACTGGTCTCCTGTCTGTAAACCAGCCCTTGCATCCACCAACCAGAAGCTGGCATCAGCATCCAACAGATCAGTTAGGCACTCATGCTATTCCTTGCCATTGTAACACCTGTCTATCAGAAGCCCTGGGCTGGAGGTGTAAGAGAGGCTAACCTCATTTCATCAGGACCCCTGTCAGATATGTGACAGGTCTACATACTTGTTTAAATTAACCACTTAAGCCCGGAAGATTTTACCCCCTTCCTGACCAGAGCCTATTTTGCGATTCGGCACTGCGTGATTTTAGCAGACAATTGCGCGGTTGTGCGACGCTGTACCTAAGCTAATTTGACATCCTTTTTTTCCCACAAACAGAGCTTTCTTTTGGTGGTATTTGATCACCTGTGCGATTTTTTGATCATGCGCTATAAACAAAAAAAGAGCATAAATTTTGCAAAAATAACAATATTTTTCACATTTTTTTTATATGAAATTCCCCCAAAAAAATGTAAAAATCAAATTTTTTTAACATTTTCGGCCAATTTGTTTTATGCTACATATGTTTGATAAAAAAAATCGCAAAAAGCGTATTTTGATTGGTTTGCGCAAAAGTTATTGCGTTTACTAACTAAGGGAAAGATTTTTGTCATTTTTGTTGTTTTTTTTTTTAACGAGTAATGGCGGCAATCTGCTATTTTTTTTGCGGGACTGCGACATTGCGGCGGACAGATTGGACCCTTGACTGACATTTTTTACACTTTTGGGGTTACCAGTGACATTACTACAGTAATCAGTGCTATACATATGCACTGTTACTGTAAAAATGACACTGGCAATGAAGGGGTTAACTTTTTTTGAGAGGGAGGGGTTAAGTGTGTCCCTAGGGGCGTGCTCCTAACTCTGATTGGATGTGGCTTGAGGTGTAAGAACAGAGATCAACGGTCCTACATAGCAGAACCGTATGATCTCCATTCTTACACAGGGGAGAATGACAGGCGGCTTTGTTTACATTAGCCGCCTGCCTTTCTCCCGCTGTAACGGACAATCGCGAGTGACCGGCGGACATCGGGTCCGCCGGGCACACGCGCGGGGGGGGGTCCGTGAGCGAGCGGGAGCGCGCCTCCGGCGGTGCGCGCTCACTCCCTAGAGCCTCACAGGCTAGCGACATAGACCTAAATCGTCGTTAGGCAGTCGGCAAGTGGTTAAAGTTTTCATAGATGGTAGAGGGATTTCTATAGCTATGTGTCCCCGTTTTTCTCACTGCCTGCTTGATGGGTGACAGAGGAGGACAGGAGAGGATACTGTATAAGCATCTAAAAATATATTTTCTAGTAGACTTCCTAACATCACCACTTTCATGGATAATGGGGGATACGCTCATCCGTGCTTGTCCACATGTTGACTGCCCATTTTTTTTTTTTTTTTAGATTATGTGAGTGTATAGGTTTTTTTATTTTATTTTTTTCTAAAAAAGTTTCTAAGCAATACTTCACTGTTGTGAGTTTATTTCTTTGGATGCATGTATGAGGATTCTGGTCTGCAAGATTTGGTTACATGTTCTAAGATTCATATAGATTGATTCATAAGAGTGAAACAGTTGTCCCATGGGGGGATCTCTGAGCGCTGTTTTACATTCCTGTTTGTCAAAAAAGGGTGAGCTGCTTTCCTTTGGGTATTTGCACTAGGTGGAGTTATTTATTTTGAGATAATTACGGTGGTGAAAAAAGATAGAATTCTTTAGTATGAACAGATGGATGTTTTCATTCTTTTTTTTCCTATTTACCGTGTGTATTTATATGAATTTGTCATATTTATTCTATCTATCTATCTATCTATCTATCTATCTATCTATCTATCTATCTATCTATCTATCTATCTATCTATCTATCTATCTATCTATCTATCTATCTATCTATCTATCTATCTATCTATCTATCTATCTATCTATCTATCTATCTATCTATCTGTCTATCTGTCTATCTGTCTATCTGTCTATCTGTCTATCTGTCTATCTGTCTATCTGTCTGTCTGTCTGTCTGTCTGTCTGTCTGTCTGTCTGTCTGTCTATCTATCTATCTATCTATCTATCTATCTATCTATCTATCTACACTGCACTGTATATGTATATATCGTATATACAGTAAAATATACAAACCCAATTCCAAAAAAGTTGGGACGCTGTACAAATTGTGAGTAAAAAAGGAATGGACTAATTTACAAATCTCATAATCTTATATTTTATTCACAATATAACATAGATAACATAGCAAATGTTGAAAGTGAGACATTTTGAAATGTCATGCCAAATTTTGGCTCATTTTTTAATTTCATGAGAGCTACATATTCCAAAAAAGTTGGGACAGGTAGCAATAAGAGGTCGGAAAAGTTAAATGTACATAAAAGGAACAGCTGGAGGACCAATTTGCAACTTATTAGGTCAATTGGCAACATGATTGGGTATAAAAAGAGCCTCTCAGAGTGGCAGTGTCTCTCAGAAGTCAAGATGGGCAGAGGATCACCAATTCCCCCAATGCTGCGGCGAAAAAAATGCAGCAATATCAGAAAGGAGTTTCTCAGAGAAAAATTGCAAAGAGTTTGAAGTTATCATCATCTACAGTGCATAATATCATCCAAAGATTCTGAGAATCTGGAACAATCTCTGTGTGTAAGGGTCAAGGCCAGAAAACCATACTGGATGGCGGTGATCTTCGGGCCCTTAGACAACACTGTATCACATACAGGAATACTACTGTAATGGAAATCACAACATGGGCTCAGGAATACTTCCAGAAGACATTGTTGGTGAACACAATCCACCGTGCCATTTGCCATTGCCGGCTAAAACTCTATCGCTCTCTTCGTTCCTCTCAAAACCTCCTGCTCTCTAGTTCCCTCGTCACCTCCTCCCATGCTCGCCTCCAGGACTTTACCAGAGCCTCTCCAATCCTATGGAACTCCTTACCCTTATCTGTCCGATTATCTCCTACTCTATTAGCTTTTAGGCGATCTCTGAAAACCCTCCTCTTCAGAGAAGCCTATCCTACCCACACCTAACAACTCTACCTCCATTCTATCCATCTACCCATCCCCCTCGGTTACTGCCTTTTGTTTCACTTGACCCTCCCTTCTAGATTGTAAGCTCTAACGAGCGGGGCCCTCTGATTCCTCCTGTATTGAATTGTACTGTAACTGTATTGTATTCCCCCACACTGTAAAGCACTGCGCAAACTGTTGGCGCTATATAAATCCTGTATAATAATAATAATAATAAAAATAGTCCAAAAAAGAAGCCACATCTAAACATGATCCAGCTCTGGTCCTCCAGGGGCATAGACTCTTCCTGTCCATCGGTGAACAAAATCAAATTGTTTTGCTGCTACCAACGGCTCTGGTAAGCAGAGAAAATGACTGGGAAGCGGCGGGAGGGGGTGGACACCTCTCCAGCTGCCCATAAAAGTGATCCTGTGGCGAATCCGCCACTAGGACTACTTTGATCAGATACCGGATTGCCAGCTGTGTAAAAAAAATACCGGGGGGTTATGGCAGCTAGCATAACCCCGGTATTTAACAAAGTACCGTCGTAAATACCCGGTTGGTGATCCTGAAGTAGCTAGGCAGGTAAGGATCAAACAGAACAGTAGTCAGTAACAAGGCAACAGGTCATGTAGCACTGTCCCCGTAGCCTAGGGCTTGCTGTGTGATGACTTCTTGGGTCTCCTCTGATTACCCTGCATTCAGTCACTTAGGGACAGTACACATATCCATCCTTACTCTCAATTGCTCGTTGCTCAAAAACACTTCAGGGGTTTTGGGTTTTATATTTATTGTGGAACTTAAATGGGAGAAGGGAATAGTGGGATAGTCCAATTGAACTATTCACAGTAGATAAGGACAACTCTCACTTGGCCTCACCAGGTTATTTGTGGAAGCAAACACACTGCTTTAAGCATACTGCCACATGTATAGAAGAATTAAGTATTCTTGCTCTCTCTAGTAGCAGACTTGTTGCAACTACGTTATCTTCAGGACACGCTCTAGCATCTCTTTGACTGACACTCATCCACTGACTCTTACTCAGAAGGGGTGGCCCTCTCAGAACAGGCCCCATGACACAAATCTGTACTCACTGTATGCAGAATCAGATCCTCTCCAGTGTCTCCCCTCCAGTCAGCACTACAGGACATCTGGGTTCAGCTCCTCTCTGACTCTCTGGCCCTCAGGTCGATCACCTGAAGCCACATGGCAGTTTCTACAGAAGAGGGGCAGCCGCCCCCTTCAGCTAAAAAACCCAGAGCACATGTGCCTGTGGCATTTATACAGTATCCCAGCATGCACTGAGGCACTTTCCTCTGCCAATCACCAGGGTTCTACTAAATGCCTGTGCACTCATTTTTCAGGTTTCTTCCCACTGTCCAATATGTCTCACTATTGGACAAGTGTGAAACACTTCAGACAACCTGAGCTGCATCTGAGCACCATGAGCAGACCTTACTAGCAGATCCTGCTTTTTGGTAGGTGGAGAGCAATATAAATTTACCTGGCAATCTCTCTGATAAGCAGAAAAGATCCAAAAACTATATTCACTCTTCTAGCACCTACTTAGAAGGGTGCTACAGTTATTACCCAGTAGTTGCTGGTTGGAATCAAGCAGAAGCATAGTCGAGGAACAAGCCAATGGCCGATAACGAGTAGTAGCAAAATATGGATGGCAGCAGGGAAGACAAGAGCGAGATACTTGCTGAGAGAGCACAATAACCTGGCAAACAGAAGGTGCAGAGACATGGCTTAAATCAGGAAGCTCATGGGAGGAGCAAAGAGTTCAGTGTTCAAGATAAACAAGTTTTAGGACAGGATCATTCAAGGAATTGTGCAGGGAACTTTCCAGCATTACAGGTAGCTCAGCAAGATGTGGCATTGCCTGACACAGCAGAGCTTCCACGTTCAAATCCAGTCCCTGACCCTAAAGCTGCATTTGTTCTGACAATGTTTTCTTATGTTGGTTTGTGGGTATATCACTTAATATTTTATGTTACTAATAAAAGATATCTCAGGATAATGCACTAGGCAGTTGCACTCTATTTTCTTTATGGTTGTAACATTTAAAATCTATCAAGAGTTCTAAATCTTCCCTACTCAATCCACAACTAAAAAAAAGTTGGAGTTGGCTTTTAGGTTAGGAACAAGCCAATGGCTGATAACGAATGGTAGCAAAATATGGATGGCAGCAGGGAAGACAGGAGCGAGATACTGGCTGAGAGAGCACAATAATCTGCCAAACAGGAAGTGCAGAGACATGGCTTAAATCAGGAAGCTCATGGGAGGAGCAAAGAGTTCAGGACAGGATCATTCAAGGAATTGTCCAGGAAACTGTCCAGAGCTTCCAGGTTCAAATCCAGGCCCTGACCCTCAAGCAGCATTAACCTTTTCTTACGTTGGTTTGTGAGTATGTCACTCATTGTTTTATTTTACTAATAAAATATATCTTGCACTAGGCAGGTGTGCCCTCTGTTTTCTTTATGGCTATAGCATTTAAAATCTATCAAGATTTCCAAATCTTCCCTACTCAATCCACAACTAAAAAAAGTTGGAGTTGGCCTTTAAAGCGGAGTTCCGGCCACAAAAACATTTTTTACCTAAAAATACCCCCCTAATCCTAAGCTATCCCCAATTACACTAATACTATTCCCACATTACAGTAGAGTACAGTAAATGAATATTTGATTGATTGAAGAGCGCGGCCATCTCCGGTGTGGCATCTGAAGCTGCTGTGTCCCCCACTCTGTCCTTCTTCCTGGTTTCAGCTACCCAGAATGCCGATCGCAATATCGCGCATGCGCTGTAGATTGCGATCGCCAATTAGAGTAGCGGCTGGCCATTCCCATTGCATCCTGGTATTGATGACGCTCATCTCCCAGGACGCAATGCAAAGGAGGAAGTGACGTCGGGGGCCGCAGCCGCATAAGGAGGAAGAGGAAGGAAAGTAAGTTAATTTTCATTAAAAACAAGGTAAAAAAAAATATTAATTATCCAATTCTTTTTCAGTTTTTTTTTTTACTCTACCTGATGCTGCAAAGTTTTTTTTTTTTAGGGTGGAACTTTGCTTTAAGTTAGGGTATTTGTCCCGAGTAGATTTTTCTGCCTGACTCGAAGCCGCGGTTATCCGGAAAGAAATTGACCAAAAATGGATTGCATCGCAGAATGGAAGCCATGTTTACTAATAAAACAATAAGAGAGATGGAACCTGAAAAGCCTACAGGGTTTTGAATGAAAACACAGATATGAACACTTTAATTCATCAAAGTCAAACAAGTAGATTGTATAAATATTAAGTAGAATATTTAGAGGTTGATTTATTGCTACCATTTGATACCAATGTTCTGCTCCATTGCATTGCTTTCTTTACTGAGAAATTGCCCAAAAGCTTTGTATGTTCGACAATTATTGATTGAAAGTATTCTACATCTTCAAGAAGAATGATTTTGACCCTTTTTAAAAGAATTTCCTTTTCCTGACAATTGGTTTTATTTTATTTATTTTTAATAAGGTCATGTTAAATGTATACAATGTACATAAATGACTGAAAAGCAGAAATATCTTTTGGTGGTAGAAAAGATGTTTGATATGTGGGTTGCAGTCTACCTTGCACTTTTTTCGGGGAATGGTTACGGCATGGCCGCATTCTCTTGAATAGGTCTGTTTGGTGTTGGTATTGCCCACCAATTGTCGTAGGGGAGATATTTTTGCAGTAATGCCCCATACACACGTGCAGATTATCTGCAGACTTTTGTCTGCAGACTTACCAAAACCATATAATATGAGGTCAAACCAAAACACTTTCAATTTGTATGCAATCCGGCAGGCCCTTGCACTACATAGAAAAGGTAAATCTGCAGACAAAAGTCTGCAGATAATCTGCACGTGTGTATGGGGCATAACTGTTAAGCAAGCATCACGGGCGCGACATGTGGATCAGCTGTGTATTTTTACCCCCCCCCAACTAGATGTATAAATGAGCGCTGAGGGCATTCTCTACAGCAGGGGTCTCCAAACTTTTAAAACAAAGGGCCAGTTGACTGCCCTTTTGAATGACTGAAGGTAAAAAAAAAAAAAAAAATTTACCTTTACAACCACTTTAACCACTTTAAGACCGGAAGGATTTGCCCCCTTCCTGACCAGGTCCTATTTTGCGATTCGGCACTGCGTTATTTTAACGGACAATTGCGCGGCCATGCAATGCTGTACCTAAACAAAATTGATGTCCTTTTTTACCCACAAACAGAGCTTTCTTTTGGTGGTATTTTTTCACCTGTGCGGTTTTTATTTTTTGCGCTATAAACAAAAAAAGAGCAACAATTTAAAAATATATATATATATTTCACATTCTGCTATATAACATTCCCAAAAACAAAAATTAAAAAATCATTTTTTTTTTAACATTTTAACCACTTAAGCCCCGGAAGATTTTACCCCCATTCCGACCAGGGGGTATTTTGCGATTCGGCACTGCGTGACTTTAACGGAGAATTGCGCGGTCGTGCGACGCTGTACCTAAACGAATTTGGCGTCCTTTTTTTCCCACAAACAGAGCTTTCTTTTGGCGGTATTTGATCACCTGTGCGATTTTTTGATCACGCGCTATAAACAAAAAAAGAGCGTCCATTTTGCAAAAATAGCAATATTTTTCCCTTTTTTTTATATGAAATTCCCCCAAAAAAGAATGTAAAAATCAAAATTTTTTAAAATTTTCGGCCAATTTGTTTTATGCTACCTATGTTTGGTAAAAAAAATCGCAAAAAGCGTATTTTGATTGGTTTGCGCAAAAGTTATTGCGTTTACTAACTAAGGGAAAGATTTTTGTCATTTTTGTTGTTTTTTTTTTAACGCGTAATGGCGGCGATCTGCGATTTTTTTTGCGGTACTGCGACATTGCGGCGGACAGATCGGACCCTTGACTGACATTTTTGACACTTTTGGGGTTACCAGTGACATTTCTACAGTAATCAGTGCTATACATATGCACTGTTACTGTAAAAATACACTGGTAGTGAAGGGGTTAACTTTATTTGAGAGGGAGGGGCTGTGTGTGTCCCTAGGGGCGTGATTCTAACTGTGATTGGCTGGGGCTTCAGCTGTATGCAGAGTGATCAACGGATAGTAGATCCATGTGATCAGCTCTCATACAGCGAGGAGAATGACAGGCAGCTTGTTTACACAAGCTGCCTGACTTTCTCCCTCTCCCCCGCCGATCGCAGAGTGGCCGGCGGACATCGGGTCCGCCGGTCACACGCGCGGGGGGGTCCGTGACCACTCGGGAGCGGGAGCGCGCCTCCGGGGGCGCGCGCTCGCTCCCTAGACCCTCACAAGCTAGTGACGTAGCCCTACGTCACTTTGCCTGTGAGGGGCTGACCGCCGACGTAGATAGTCGTGCGGCGGTCGGCAAGTGGTTAAGCCAATTTGTTCTCTGCTACATATTTGTGGTAAAAAAAATCGCAATAAGCGTATTTTGATTGGTTTGTGCAAACGTTATCGCGTCTACTAACAACAGGAAAGATTTATGTCAATTTTATTGTTTTTTTTTCTCACTAGTAATCTTCGATTTTTTGCGGAACTGTGACATTGCGGCGGACAGATCGGACCCCTGACTGGCATTTTTGACGCTTTTGGGGGGACCATCTGAAAATATGCACTGTTACTGTAATAATGACACTGGCAGGGAAGGGGTTAACATTGTGGGTGATCAAGGGGTTAAATGTGAGCCTAGGGGAGTGATTCAAACTGTGGGGGGGCGTGGCTTATGAAATGACCATAGAGACCTGTGATCCTATATAGAAGGATCACATGCGCTCTGTGATCATTCAAGGGAGAAGAACGTTCAGCTGTGTTTACAACAGCCGACCATCCTTCTCTCTCAGCGGGGAGTGATAGCGCGTGTCAGGCGGCAATCGGAGCCACCTGCCCACTGCATCGGCTTCCCCGCTCACGAGAGGGGGCGGGAGCGTGGCGGAGGCGGCGCCGCGTGCTCACTCCCTAGCCTCCTGATCGAGCCCCATACACGTACGGTGATTCGCCTTGGAGCCGCTGCCTGCCGCAGTATATCTGATAATAAAAAGGTTAATCTCAAAAGCAAACATGTATTATATTGCAGCATACCAATTCCTAAATGTGATGGCTGTATTAGTTATATTTTTTTAGAATGTCTTTCCATTATTTTCACCTGTAAGTAAGCCTGTTGTTTTTCAAAAGAACAAGCTCTCTTCCAGGTGTACCAGTTTACAAGGCTGAGACAACCCATTTGGTGGTTTCCGGGGAGCCGGGCTCACCAATACAGTGCAGTTTCCATACGAGTTTGTTTTTTGCCATTAGCAAGATCTTTGTAACAGGCTTTTTATGATCCGGATGGGATCTTTTTATTTAATAAACTACAATACGTTACTACAGAAGGAGGAGGTCGTGTTTATATTTTTTCCTGCATATCCCTGTTGGAATTTTGGAAAGGAAGGAAGATGGCGTTGCTGCAGCTCAGGTCCGGAAAGACCAAACCAGCCTTTAGGATCCCATTACCGTAGGGTAAGGAGGATCCACATCCTCTGGTGAGTGGCCCCTTTTTCACACTCACTATCCTCACTGGGTGACACCTGGCTCCAGCATCCATCCATCCATGGTTGGATCACGTTGACCTATTAACCACTTTACCACCGGAGGATTTTGCTGTCTTCTGTCCAGGCCACTTTTTGCGATTCGGCGCTGTGCGACTTTAACTGACAATTGCGCGGTCGTGCGACGCCGTACCCAAACGAAATTTACGTTCTTTTTTTCCCACAAACAGAGCTTTCTTTTGGTGGTATTTGATCACCTGTGCGATTTTTACTTTTTGCGCTATAAACAAAAAAAGAGCGTTTATTTTGAAAAAATAACAATATTTTTCACATTTTTTTATATGAAATTCCCCCCCAAAAAAATGTAAAAATCAAATTTTTTTTAAATTTTTGGCCAATTTGTTTTCTGCTACATATGTTTAGTAAAAAAAATCGCAATAAGCGTATTTTGATTGGTTTGCGCAAAAGTTATTGCGTTTACTAACTAAGGGAAAGATTTCTGTCATTTTTGGTGTTTTTTTTTAACGCGTAATGGCGGTGATCTGCGATTTTTTTTGCGGGACTGCGACATTGCGGCGGACAGATCTCACCCTTGACTGACATTTTTGACACTTTTGGGGTTACCAGTGACATTACTGCAGTAATCAGTGCTATACATATGCACTGTTACTGTAAAAATGACACTGGCAGGGAAGGGGTTAATTTTATTGGAGAGGGAGGGATTAATGTATGCCTGGTGCTTACTGACGTGTGGGGGGGGGAGGTGACTGTGTGACAGAAGGACAGATCGGATGTTCAGCTATGCTGAACACTCCGATCTGTCAGTCCCTGTCACTATGGAGATCCGCCCGCAGACTCGATCCCCGACGATCGGGGCAGAGCAGCGGCAATCGCCGCTGCTCCTCCCCTGGCCCGACTCCCGCTGTGAATGAACACAGCGGAAGCAAGCCTCCGGCGGCGCGCGAGCGCCACCCACAAGGGGCGGAGTCCAGCGACGTAGGTCTACGTCGCTGGACGGGATCGCGGCACTGTGCCGCAGTAGCCTCCATGTGAGCGGGGCTAAAGTGGTTAACAGGAGGAGTGCACTGTTTCCGAGGACACTAAGGGACTCTTACCTTGGGTTTTCTGGTGTTGTCACAACTCTCATTTGGACAATTTTTTCCCCCTTTTTTCTTTTTTAACACATTATACAGTTGTATGGTATTGCACAGTTTTGTTTATGTTACATTAGGGTTATCATAATTTTGTAATTTGTATGTGATGTATTGCAGATACATTATCTCACAAAAGTGAGTACACCCCTCACATTTTTGTAAATATTTTATTCTATCTTTTCATGTGACAACACTGAAGAAATGACACTTTGCTACAATGTAAAGTAGTGAGTGTACAGCTTGTATAACAGTGTAAATTTGCTGTCCCTTCAAAATAACTCAACACACAGCCATTAATGTCTAAACCGCTGGCAACAAAAATGAGTACACCCCTAACTGAAAATGTCCAAATTGGGCCCAAACTGTTAATATTTTGTGTGGCCACCATTATTTTCAAGCACTGCCTTAACCCTCTTGGGCATGGAGTTCACCAGAGCTTCACAGGTTGCCACTGGAGTCCTCTTCCACTTTTCCCTAATGACATCACAGAGCTGGTGGATGTTAGAGACCTTGCGCTCCTCCACCTTCCACTTGAGGATGATCCACAGATGCTCAATAGGGTTTAGGTCTGGAGACATTCTTGGCCAGTCCATCACCTTTACCCTCAGCTTCTTTAGCAAGGTAATGGTCGTCTTGGAGGTGTGTTTGGGGTTGTTATCAAGTCGGAATACTGCCCTGAGGCCCAGTCTCCGAAGGGAGGGGATCATGCCCTGCTTCAGTATGTCACAGTACATGTTGGCATTCATGGTTCCCTCAATGAACTGTAGCTGCCCAGTGCCGGCAGCACTCATACAGCCCCAGACCATGACACTCCTACCACCATGCTTGACTGTAGGCAAGACAAACTTGTCTTTGTACTCCTCACCTGGTTGCCACCTCACACGCTTGACATCATCTGAACCAAATAAGTTTATCTTGGTCTCATCAGACCACAGGACATGGTTCCAGTAATCCATGTCCTTAGTCTCCTTGTCTTCAGCAAACTGCTTGCGGGCTTTTTTGTGCATCATCTTTAGAAGAGGCTTCTTTCTGGGATGACAGCCATGCAGACCGATTTGATGCAATGTGCGGTGTATGGTCTGCGCACTGACAGGCTGACCCCTCCAACCTCTACAGCAATGCTAGCAGCACTCATACGTCTATTTCCCAAAGACAAACTCTGGATATGATGCTGAGCACATGCACTCAACTTCTTTGGTTGATCATGGCAAGGCCTGTTCTGAGTGGAACCTGTCCTGGTAAACTGCTGTATGGGCCTGGCCACCTTGCTGCAGCTCAGTTTCAGGGTCTTGGCAATCTTCTTATACCCGAAGGCCATCTTTATGTAGAGAAACAATTCTTTTTTTCAGATCGTCAGAGTTCTTTGCCATGAGGTGCCATGTTGAACTTCCAGTGACCAGTATGAGAGAGTGAGAGTGATAACACCAAATTTAACACACCTGCTCCCCATTCACACCTGAGACCTTGTAACACTGTGTCACATAACACCGGGGAGGGAAAATGGCTAATTGGGCCCAATTTCGGACATTTCCACTTAGGGGTGTACTCTCTTTTGTTGCCAGCGGTTTAGACATTAATGGCTGTGTGTTGAGTTATTTTGAGGAGACAGCAAATTTACACTGTTATACAAGCTGTACACTCAGTACTTTACATTGTAGCAAAGTGTAATTTCTTCAGTTTTGTCACATGAAAAGATATAATAAAATATTTACAAAAATGTTAGGGGTGTACTTACTCTTGTGAGATACTGTATATATATATATATATATATATATATATATATATATATATATATATACTGTACATACATACATATAATAAAATAAAAATAATAATAATAAATTCTAGATTGTAAGCTTTAACGAGCAAGACCCTCTAATTCTTCCTGTATTGAATAGTATTGTAACTGTAACTGTCTGTCCTCATGTTGTAAAGCGCTGCACAAACTGTTGGCACTATATAAATCCTGTATAATAATAATAATATTATTTATAAATTTAAAATATTAATAAAAATAATATTTATTAAAATCCCTGCAACATGTATTGCTCAGCAGGAGTGGATTATTTACCCCTGGAAAATTGAGATTTCACACGCACAAAAATATATTGATTCAATGGAACAATGGAAGGCACGAGCACCTTAATTTGCTGATTTTCCTAAACAAGGGTAATAATGGAGTTTATTGCAATATTTTCTAAAAACACATTTCAACACAACCTGCACCCATGGCCCAGTTCTAATTTTAGTCATCCTTTCTCTTCGATACTCTTAGTAAAGCTCTCCTGAATTACATTTGTGCTGTGATACAATTATTAACCGACTTCCCCATTGAGATTTGTACTTTTTGTTCTCTACCCTCATTGTGTTTTGATACCATTTTTTTTTTTTTTTTTCATTCCAATTTTTTTTTATCTTCCCTTTGGCCTTTATCCTTCCTTTTGTCTTTTTTTTTTTTTTTTTTTTGTCAAATATAATATCAGTGGGTTTATAGAAAAAAAAAAAAAAAAAAAAGGAAAGAAAGAACGAGTGGAAGAGATTATTATAGAGCTACAGAAAAAGAACATTTTTTTTTTTCCTCCCCCTGTAAGTTTTTCCACAAATTAGATGCCATGGTGACCTGTAAATTTCTAAAACTGGTTGAAGGCTGAGCCTCTGCATAGTTATCCCCTAACCTCCTGGGATAAATCACATGTGAAGTGGCCTTAGTCTCACCTCGGCTGCTGCCTCCCTCTTCCTAACAGCTCTTTTATCTCCAGAGTCTGTGCCATCCTCTCTTTTAGCTCGGCTGTACGGCGGAATAAAGTAGTTAATTAGTGAACCCATGAATGCATATCAGCAAACTGCTCCTTTAAAGTCAAGCAGGAATGCAGTTATTGTTAAATTATTTATAAAGTGATTTCAAATGGAGGCAGAAACTATTTGTAACTCCTCTCCGGACACTGCATATTCAGTAATGTCATAATCTGCAGGGCTGTAAGAAAGGGCACCCATAATTGTATTTTATGTTGTGCTTTTGTTTAATATTTGATTCCATACATCTGCCTGGACATCATTCTATCACCTTGTTAGTAATAGGTTGGGGGGAAAAAAAAAAAGAAAAAATCAATACCAATCAGATTACCTTGTTAACTGAAAGGTTAGAGGGCCAGTGTGTTAAGTTCATTGAACACCACCTTTCATTTAGCCCCTTTTTTGTCTATTATTTATTATTATTGGTATTTATTGCTTGACAGTTTGATATCCCCACTGCAATTTGCAATTTTGACCAGCCTTGCTCTTTATTCACCTTTACGCTGATGATGACAAATAGAGATGAGCAAAACTTCTTCCGATCTTTGAAGATTTGCCTTGCCATGTGCTTTCACAATGAATATTTGCTCTAAGAAGGACATTTTCTCACTGTGGGGGTTTTCTTAGCCTCGTGCACACTGGGGGCTCTCGTAAATGCTTTTCTCCTGGTAAGCTATGTTTTTTTTTTTTTAAACGCGTTTAGGTGCGTCAAGCGCTTGAGCGTTTTTTTTAATTGGACAGAATTTTTGCGTTTTTAGATTTTTAGGCTATATTGTTAGTGTTATCTGTATGCACCGGGGGTCTAAGAGTAACGTAATTTTGATTCTCTGTATGTATGTATTGTACATGTGGAAGAATTGACAATAAAGTAGATTTAACTTGACTTGACTTTGAATCTGAATTTTTTTTTAAATCAGATAATTTTTATTAAAAAAACTTTTACATTACACACAACAGAGAAAACAAAAAGAAGAAAAAAGGAGTCACATCCAGTACAGTGCTCCCCTGCTGGGTATTAATAACACATAACAGTAAACAGTAATAATTGAAAAAGAAGGGGGAAGGTGTATGGCGCTGCCAAAAAGTGCTGATGTTTCTGTATGTCCAAAAAATAGGTGTTAAAGGTATATACAATATAAATCACCACTATAAATAAAGTGTCCAGTGCATCGTATGTGTCTTCCTAATAAATGTGCAATACTATAGGATAATTCAACTGTGTAAATGATAAATATTTGTGCTGAACTGTGAAAAAAAGTGGATACAAAATAAGTGAGAATTGGTATGATAAGAGAAATATATGAAATGTATGAAATATACAGAATATAAAAAATAAAAAATAAAAATATATAAAATGTGTGAAATATACAAAATATAAAAATAAATATATAAAATATAAAAAGTTGGATCCACTTAAATCTACAGCCGTAAAATCCAAAACATCAAGTATGGCATAAATGAGGTGCACAGTAGGTATATAAATATTATGGCAGCAATAATACAAGAATAAATAAGTCCGTAACACCTAAGAAAGAACAAATAGTCCCACAATGCTAAAAAAAAAAAAAAACAACTTTTCCTAAAAAACTTTTCCTAAAAAACAGGGCAAAAAGGTGACTTGAGTGCAGGTGTTCTGATGATAGATATTAAAGGTGCTTAGGTATATGGTGACCATTCAGTGCTCCCCGCACCCCTTGGACCGCACTCACCAGAACTATGTACCCCTGCAGGGGTATCAGGCCTTGAATCTATAATCCTGGATCTCCTCCACTGACCATCAAAGTGGTTGGGTGGTCCAATTGTCTGCCCGACTCTTGTAAACCCGGTTCCTTGGTGTTAGGGTCCGAAGGTGTACCGATATATGGGGGAAGAAGGCTCACATAGAGTAGTACCGCTTTTTTTAAAATACTTTATTATATATCAAAAATTAGGTACTCACAAAGGGAATAGAGGGTAGTGGCATGAAAAAATAGCAATAGTAGCGCACTTCCGGGACGCCGTGCGTTCCACAGGGCGGATGTGCGTTCCACTTAGGCGGATGTGACGCGATGACGCTCTACGTACGTTTCGTCGTGATGACGTCTTCAGGAGTCTATAAATCAGATAATTTTTATTAGAAAAACTTTTACATTACACACAACAGAGAAAACAAAAAGAAGAAAAAAGGAGTCACATCCAGTACAGTGCTCCCCTGCTGGGTATTAATAACGCATAACAGTAAACAGTAATAATTGACACTGGTTCAATTTACAGACAAATTGTCCCAACCTCAGAGAAAACACAAATGCATAAAGTAGAATACACCCCTGAATCGGGGATCCCCCTAGGTTCAAGGAGAACATACCAGTGCACGCATCAGTGCCCCCAATCGGATCCATGACCAGCAGAGCATCGTTAAAACTGGCCCCATCACATATGGAATATGCAACTGGACAAAAAGGAAGAAAAAAGAGAAAAGAGAAGAACGAAGAGAAACACAGAGGAAAGAAAATAAGAAAAATAGTGATCGATGGTGCAAACTCTGATCAACAGGGGGGGGGGGGCAGCAGAGGTATCCCCCCCCCCAGCTGACAACCTCCCCGCCCCACCAGGTAGAGAGTAGTATGTAGGCCATTCCTCCCCCACCTGTAACATATCCATCCAGACCCAGCCTAAAATGAAAAAACATAAGATCTACTACAAACTCAAGGGGCCGAAGAAACAACCCCCCCCCAGAAATATATTCGTGACCAGGTGTGGAGGCGCCAGGCTTGAATCTGAATTTATTCTGGCCATTTAAAATGAAAAAAAAAAAAAGAATTACTCACGTTTAGGCGCTATTATTATTTTTTATTTATTTATTTCAGGTACTTATATAGCGCTGTCAATTTAAGCAGCGCTTTACATATACATTGTACATTCACATCACTCCCTGCCCTCAAGGAGCGTACAATCTAAGGTCCCTAACTCACATACATACACAGTAGGGCCAATTTTTTTTTTTTTTATAATGGATCCAATTAACCTACCAGCATGTCTTTGAAGCTATTATGTGGTTTTTATTATTATTATTATATAGTATTTATATAGTGCCGACAGTTTACGCAGCACTTTACAACTTGAGGGTAGACAGTACAAATACACTTTAATACAGTAGGAATCAGAGGGCCCTGCTCGCTGTGATTTTGACGCAGTTTGATGCCTGCGTATTTTTTTACGTGATTTTACTACTACTTTTGAGGGACCAAGGATTTACCTGGGAAGAGAGTTGAGGGTTAAAGCATGAAATCGCTTTCCAAATCGCATCATGTACCTGTGATTTCTGTGCATTTCCATTGAAGTCTATGGGTCTGCAATCCCACCAAAGTAGAACAGGAACCTTTTCCAAACTCGCTTCATGTTGCATTGATGTTAACAGCCACCAATGTGATTTCCAATGTTATGCGATTCAGATTCTCGTCTGAAATCACACTAGTGTGAACCAGACCTAATGCACGTCTTGAAAATCTTCAAAATGAATGTTGGGGACAAGAGAATTTGGCTAAGGGTACTCAATATTTTGGCATTATCTTTTTTAGGTGGAGATACTGTGGAGATGTCATACATCCCAGTGGCCTTCATGAGCATTTTTCTTTCATCTGGCGGAGGGGAGGAGGGGTTTTCTCAGCTAAGCACACCCTCCTGTCTGCATGCCTGAGCTAAGGGCAGATAGATTCCAGGAAGTAAATGCTACCTGAATAATCTGTCCTTATTCAAGTTGCCCACAGCTAAAAATGCTAGTGAGGGGGGGTCAAAGTGATTTGCCTAAAAAAAGGCGAATTATATCATATCAGAAGAGTAGTTTTAGCTGTTTAATTTGACACATACTTCCCAGATTATGTCTGAAGTCCTAGAATGTTTAGTAGTTTCTAAGCTACCAAATACAGGTGCATTTCATAAAATTAGAATATCATCAAAAAGTTAATTTATTTCAGTAATTCAATTCACAAAGTGAAACTCATATATTTTATATCGATGCGTCACACACAGAGTGATATATTTCAAGTGTTTCTTTCTTTTAATTTTGATGATTAGGGCTTACAGCTAGGGAAACCCCAAAATTCAGTATCTCAGAAAATTAGAATATTACATAAGACAAATAAAAAAAAAAGTTTTTAATACAGAAATGTTGGCTTACTGAAAAGTATGTCCATGTACAGTATAGTATGCACTCAATACTTGGTTGGGGCTCCTTTTGCATGAGTTACTGCATCAATGCGGTGTGGCATGGAGGTGATCAGCTTGTGGCCCTGCTGAGGTGTTATGGAAGCCCAGGTTGCTTTGATAGTAGCCTTCAGCTCGTCTGCATTGTTAGGTCTGGTGTCTCTCATCTTCCTCTTGACAATACCCCACAGAATCTCTATGGGGTTTAGGTCAGGCGAGTTTGCTGGCCAATCAAGCACAGTGATACCATGATCATTACACCAGGTATTGGTACTTTTGGCAGTGTGGGCAGGTGCCAATTCCTGCTGGAAAATGAAATCAGCATCTCCATAAAGCTGGTCAGCAGAGGGAAGCATGAAGTGCTCTAGAATTTCCTGGTAGAGGTCTGCACTGACTTTGGACTTGATAAAACACAGTGGACCAACACCAGCAGATGACATGGCTCCCCAAATCATAGCTAACTGTGGAAAATGTTGCATTTCATTTGGAAACCAAGGTCCCTGAGTCTGGAGGAAGAGTGGAGAGGAACAGAATCCAAGTTGCATGAGGTCCAGTGTGAAGTTTCCACAGTCAGTGAACTTTTTGGCAGCACTGATGGGCACTGATTGGCAGCACTGGTGGACACTGTTAGGACTGCACTAATAATCAGTGCCCTGATTATCAGTGCACATGTCCTTAACACAAGCCGGTTACCAGATCTCTTCTCTTCATTGGTTACCACGCTGTCAACGTGAGGATAGAAAAGCCGATAAACGGCTTGTTTTTACATCAAGCGTTACGTCATTACGTCATTTACATTACGTCATTGGCTGTCAGCCGATCACATGGTAAAGAGCCGTTGTATTTGACCTTTTACCCCAATCTGTGATCACCCGAGTCCAAAGGACTCAGCAATCATAGATCACAGAGCCCGCCTCCCATGCTCTGCAGCGCAGTCACGGGAGGATGGATGCCCTCCTGGCTTTAGAAGCCCACACTATAGCCATCTTTCAGCTATAGAACGGATGACAAGCCTTTAATTTATTGTGGTTTCTTCATTTGTATGTACATATTTTTTGGTTCACATGCTGACAGTTTAAAGTTAATATTCATCACCCACACACTATTCAAATACGATTAATTGGATCCTGTATAAAAAAAAAAAAAAAAAATGGCCCTACTGTGTATGTATGTGCAAACGCCTAGTAGATTCATTGCTCTGAGGTAGGGGGCCAGTCCCTCCGAAACGCATCAGCTGGTTCCGTCATCTGCATAATCCCATGAGGACAAAAAAGGACAAGAAGAGCGCCTCTAAGTGCAGTAGTTTACTAATGGATAAAAGCACAAAAATACACTCACATCAGGTAAAGGATAACCAGCTTGTCAGAGCAGTGCATAGTTAATCCGTTTGGCAGTATGTCAGGAGATCCAACGCTGGAGCCCGGATCGTGGTTAAGTGGTGAAGAGAGTGCCTGTGCTCTCGGTCTTCCGGGTCAGCTGACCGTAACCAGTCTGGACCGCAGCGTAACAGTGTGTGACGTCACCAACAGGCAAAAGGGAACACACCCATCCGAAGCCCATCCGTCTGCTTTTCATGGACTCATTTACCTATTGACTTTTGGATTATATTATTTTGTAAGGTCCTATCACTTAGTACCCAGTGTCAGTGGCCATCATCCCGATAGATAGATACAAAAAGGTACCCCCAATGGTTTTGGGACTTTATATGCCACTAAGACACTGAAAAAATAGTACAACCATGTATAAAGAGATTACAATTTTATTAACAAAAGAAATCAAAAGAAACATACATAGACATATATATATATCTAGCAACAACTAGATATATGTAAATTTTAAAACATGCATGCAAGGACAGACCAGTATCCATACAGAAGACTCCTAGGCATCATTGGTGGAAGGAACCGGACAGGACCCTACGCGTTTCGGGTATGAAAACCCTTCTTCAGGGGTCAACCAGAGTTCAATGCACTAACTGTACCTATATAAATATAGATCGCATTAAGTATGCTATACATGAAAAACATATTCAGAGTAAGATTCATATTATGCAAGTTATACAGGATATCATAATAATTGAAGATGTTTCTTTTGATTTCTTTTGTTAATAAAATTGTAATCTGTTTATACACAGTTGTACTATTTTTTCAGTGTCTTAGTGGCATATAAAGTCCCAAAACCATTGGGGGTACCTTTTTGTTTGGATTATATATGACTAAATATAATAGTATTGCTCTATTTAAACCTGTAATCCAGTTTTTACTGCCCCTTTATGTAATAGTACCTTAAATGCCATATATTCCTATTCTCTACCTGCGTAATCCCATGAGGTTGGAAGATGGACTTCTGGATTCAGTAATTTAGATACGCTACTATTTGGAAGGTGGACTTCTGGATTCAGTCATTTAGATACGCTACCATTCTATTTTGGTTTGTGAGTATAATTTTTTATTTTTTTTATCTTTTAATAAAGTGCTGGACATAATGCCCTAGGCATTTGCGCCCTTTTGTTGTTTGCTCACATTGTGCTACAATGACACTGTATATTGGGGAAAAATATATATATATTTTTAATTCAATTTAGTGATTTATTTCATAACTAATAGCCTAAAAAACAGAGTATATCAGTGGCAGTAAGTCAGTATAATCTTTTTCGTACAAGGGCACATTTATATTATGCTGTGCACCAGAATGGTATATACTGTCTTTTTCACTGATAGTACACCGAATAAGCAGACAAACGTAAGCGTCCTTCGCCAATGATTTTTGAAAACACTTGGAAGCCTCTTGTATGACTTGCTATAAGCCCACCAGGTATCTCATCTGAAGTGTAAGAAAAAGTTATTACAAAGACCCGGTTTCCACATGAAAAAGTAACATCCAGTGCAGGCTATTATGACATGGCTGAAGGCATATGGCAGCTTCCAAACTACACGTTTTACTATAACACCAACAGCGACCAAAACAGGGAACAAAATTGCTATGGCTGATGTGGAGACACATGTTCAATAACTGTTTACCACACACGTGAAATACAGAACAAAATTCAAGGAAATCCAAATGTGTGTGCCCCAGGTTCAAGAGACTCCTGATTTACGCCAAGGTGTGCTTTACTGAAAGTAATTTAAATGTGGGCATAACTTTTTTATTAACTTACATGAATCCTTAAAATTTCACATGTTGGTAGCAGTGGTGACTGGTGCTCCAAGGGCTGGGGGGGGCGTCAGATTGACCACACCATACCCCCCCCCCCGGACCACACCAGCTTGCACACCCCCATCGCTGGCTCACTCACCCTGGACTGACGTGAAGGGCAGGCAGCGGCGGCGGTGGCTTCCCCTGCGTCTCCTCCCTCCTCCTTGGCCAATAGCATGGCCTCTCATTTCGGCCAATCGGCAAACGGGTCTCAGGACCCACTTCCTAATTGGCTGGGAGGAGAAGCAGTGTGATAATAGGGAATATTCATTCGCTATTGTCACACAACTGGGTGGGCTCAGGGCACAGTGCTCTGCGCCCAGAGCCCACCCTTTTTTGAAGCCTTTTAGAGCCTCTGGCTCTAATCACGTGCTTAAAAAAAAAAACTCCATTGGAATCCATGCGTCCGGCACCTTGCATGTAGATTAGGGGGCCGGATGCATGGATAGGGGGGCGTCGCCCCTGCGTCCCCAATAGACGGTCCGCCACTGGTTGGTAGAGTAATTCTTCCTTTATAGCAGTGGTCTACAACAGCCTTTTTCAACCAGGGAGACCAGGCACCCTGGGGTGCCTTCAGGTGTCTTCAGGGGTGCCTTGGCAAAATACCTAGAATTTGCCCAAAAATTATATATAAGCCAGCGGGTGGATCAAGCCTGCCTATTAGTTACACAAAGCCACAGGTTTTCATTGTGCACCTTTACAACTTTCTAACCTCCAGTGTCCTAACAACCAATTATGTCATCAGTTAATAAGGAGGACGTTGGGCAGCTGCCCCTCTCCTTCAGCACCAGGGTCACATTACCTGAGTGAGGGAGAGAAACTGAGGGAGAAAAGAAACATTGGAATACTAATCGGTACCAGTGTGCAAAGGTGTATTTGCTATGGAAGAATAAATAACCGCTAATGTTGGGTGTCCTACGCATGTGGATTTGCTACATTATGCAAAACTTTAGTTTAGTTTTTTTTAAATTTTAGAATGGGGTGCCTCAAGATTGTGTGGAATTTTTAAGGGTGCCTTGCCTGAAAAAAAGGTTGAGAAACACTGGTCTACAATACTGCAGCCTTTATCTGATACTTGAGGCATTATTCCTGCCACCAACAATGGGGTGTATTTCCTGCCACTGACACCAACAATAGGGCACTATTTATTCCAATGACACCATTGAAGAGGCATAATTCCTTCCAGTGACACCAACGATGGGGCATAATTCCTTCCAGTGACACCAACGATGGGGCATAATTCCTTCCAGTGACACCAACGATGGGGCATAATTCCTTCCAGTGACATCAATGATGGGGCATAATTCCTTCCAGTGACACCAACGATGGGGCATAATTCCTTCCAGTGACACTGACGATGGGGCATATATCCTTCCAGTAACACCAACACAAAGGGAGAAAGTGACAAAGGTAGAAAAAGTGGCACTATTTCTCCCTTTAATACCAAAGACGAGGCATTGTTTGCTCCCACTGGGTACAATCCGGTCCCCAAGAAGCCTGAAGAACAGTAAAGTGGCACTTTGTTTATAAAGTTTGAAGACCCCTTCTCTATGGTAACTCTTTTCCTACTTCTTTTTCTTTGCAGAAGCATTGTGTTATCATTGAGTTGTTGATGAAGAATGTTTATGGAGATTACCCCATTGACAAGAACAATGTGCACAGATTGATGAAGAAGTTTAAAAAAGGGAAAACCAGCTCAACCACTGAAGACAAACCATGAAGTGGGAGACCATTAGTCTCGGACAGCCTGCATCCCTCCTTCATCAAGAACTCAGTGACAACACATTGCTTCTGCTTGGAATCCCTTATTTCATTCTGCAATGAAAAAGAAGAAGCATTACTACAGAAGAAGACTTACTCTACCAACATGTGAAATTTGAATGACCTATGGCAGTTAATATAAAAGTTACACCCACTTTTGCAATGAATTGCCTTATTAATCTGTAGCTGATTATATGCTAATATAATATATAATAATATAAATTACTTCATGCATCACAGTGACTTGAAGAAAACCCCTGTGGACTCAAGTCAGGCATAATCCACCTAAAGCAATTTGAATTTGACTTGGCATCACCTATGTCCCCTAAGCAGTAGCTCCCAAGCTGGGAGGGGTGGACAGGACTATTAGGTGTGGTGCATTCAAATGTATTGACAATAAACATGCTAAAGCATCCCGCCACGGGTGGAAGGAAAGAAATTTGCATGATTCCCACATCAACACAATGGATGTTGATAGGAGAATTACTCCCACATCGCTATTGTGTTCTGCCCACAGGGAGTCTTCCCTGCCGGCAAAACACAATGATCACTGCTAGTGACTATAGCCGCCGGCAGTGATCAATCTATTAAATTTAGTACAATCAGCCTGTCCATAGATAGGTTGAATCTCAACCGGTCCCTTCTAATGCAATCCATCTATGGCTGGCTTAATAGGAGGAGTGAGCCAAGAGATTATAATTATCACTATTATACAGGATGTATATGGCACCAACAGTTTGCGCAGTACTTTACAATATAAAGGGAGACAATACAGCAACAATACAATTCAATACAAGAGGGTTAGGAGGGCCCTGCTCCTGCAAGCTTACAATATAATAGGGAGGGGCTACTGAAATAAAACTGTGAGGGATAAACTGATGAGGGAAGTAGAAGATTTGGTTGTTAGCCGAAGGCAGGATAGGCTTTTATGATAAGATGATGAGTTTTCAGGGATCACCTAAAAGTGGACAGAGTAGGAGATAACCAGACAGTTCGGGGTATTATTATTATTATTATTATACAGGATTTATATAGTGCCAACAGTTTGCGCAGCGTTTTACAATATGAAGGAAGACAATACAGTTACAATACAATTCAATACAGGAGGAATTAGAGGACCCTGCTCCTTAGAGCTTACAATCTAGAAGGGAGGGTCAAGTAAAACAAAAGGCAATAACTGTGGGGGATGAGCTGATGGAGAAAATGGAAGTACGATTGTTAGGTGTGGGTAGGATAGGCTTCTCTGAACAGGAGGGTTTTCAGGGATCGTCTAAAAGCTAATAGAGTAGATGATAATCGGACAGATTGGGTTAAGGAGTTTCATAGGGTGGGAGAGGCTCTGGAAAAGTCCTGGAGGTGAGTATGGGAGAAGGTGACAAGGGAGCTAGAAAGCAGGAGGTTTTGAGAGTAAGGAAGAGAGCGATTAGGTTGGTATTCTCAGACTCGGCTGGTGATGTAGCTGGGGGCTAAATTGTGGATGGCTTTGTAAGATGTTGTTAGTATTTCAAATTTAATTTGTTGGGTAAGCAGAAGCCATTGGAGGGATTGACAGAGAGGAGTAGTGGACAATGAGCGATTGGTAAGGTGGATGAGTCTGGCGGCATCACTTATGATGGATTGAAGGGGGGGGGGGTAGCCTATGTAGAGGTAAGCCAATGAGAAGGGAATTGCAGTAGTCAAGGCGAGCAATGACCAGGGAGTGAGCTAGGAGCTTTGTTGTTTCATTGGTTAGAAAGGGGCGTATCTTGAAGATGTTGCGGAGGTTAAGGCGGCAAAATTTGGACAATGATTGGATGTGGGGCTTGAAGGAGAGTTCCAGAAGATGGGATAGGCTCTGGAGAAGTCCTGGAGACAAACATGGGAGGAGGAAACATAGGAGCTAGAAAGCAGGAGGTCTTGAGAGGAGCAGAAAGGACGGTTTGAGTGATTTTTGGGATCAGCTTGGTAATGCAGTTTAGGGCAGAGTTGTAAATGGCTTTGCATATTATTGTTAGTGTTTTAATTTTACTTGTTGGGCAATGAGAAGCCAATGGAGGGATTGGCAGAAAGGGGTGGGGGACACTGAACAGTTGGTAAGGTGGATGAGTCTGGCAGCAGCATTTATAACCTCATCAGTCTGTAGCTGCTCTTTCACTGTCCAGTAAGCAGACTCAGGGTGGGGAAAGGACACAACTTGGCTGGGCTGTGTAACATAGCTGTGTAAATCTCTGAACTGGATAGACAGGAACATAAAGACTTTGGCAGGCAAACATATCCCTTATATGCTTTTTATCTTAAAGCGGAATTCCAACCTGGGAAAGTTTTTTTTAATAAAAATACCCCCGGGACAGTCAGGGCTAGTGCATTCCACAATGGATACCCTCTGATCTGTCCCGGGTTGCACTTACCTATTAGAAGAAATACTTACCTTGAAAATGTATTGTCCAGCGCTGCCATCTCAGGTGTGGGCAGCTTGAAGCCAGCGCGATCCTCTTCTGTGTCCTCTTCCGTCTTCTTCGGTCCCACGATGCACTGCACCGGCCCCGCCATCACTTCCGGTGCCGCAGCGTCTTCCCTGCACAGCTTCTGGGCATGCCCAGAAGCTGTTTAGCAAGGTATGACGGCGCCTGCACCGGAACTGACGTCGGGGCCGGTGCAGGCGCATTGATTCCTGGGAGCGATGACGTTCAGCTCCCAGGAATCATTGCATGCCAGGAAGTGACGAATCGCCGTGGCCGCCGAGGAGAGGAAGAGGAAGTAAGGTAAGTATATTTTCTTCTAAACAAGGTAATTAAAAAAAAAAAATTGCGATTATCCATTTGTTTTTCAGGTGACCCGGAGCAAGAAGATGGAGGTGAGCATAATTTTAGGGTTGAACTCCGCTTTAAGTTCAGCTTTTAGGCTTATACTGGCTGCTGTGTATGGATGCCACCAAGGCCACCTACTGCTCATATGGAAGTTTCCCATGACTCTTAGTGATCTCATTATAGATCCCAGACATGTGTAAAGCCTTGGACGCCTTCACAATGTTCACAGCTGTGAGATGTTTATTTTCCTGGTAGCATCTAATAATATTCACTGGTTTGGATTATATTAGGTCATCCAGCACTCAAAGACATGGACCAGTTGCCTACTGTGGTCCCTATAGTTCTGACACTGGCCTTAGTCCAAATCCAAGTTAGTCTGAATTAGTCTAGACTGTATGTGACCAGAACAGGTTAAACGCGCCACTGCAAATGAATGTTGCTTCTCTTGTGTTGTTTCTACATTTTTATATTGAGCTGAAGGAGTTTCATGTTATGTCCAGGTTATATCTTTTTTTCTATCACTAACATACAAGTCAAGAGGGGGAAGCTTTGGGCACAAAAATACGATATTTCTACAAGAGCAGAAGATTGGGTCAAGGTCAAAGCAGAGGGTAATTATTGCTAAATGTCAGGTTAACTCTAAAGGGCTCAGTTCATTCAACTGGGAGCAGATTAGCCCAGATGGAAATATTTTTAACACGCTCCTCTCTAGCCAATCACCAACAGCAAGGATTAGCAAAATACTTCTTCTCATCTACCTGCTCCCAGAAAGGTCAATTTTGTTCATTGCTTTTCCTTTAAAGATGTGCATTTTTTATTTGTATAGTTCTTGCTGAGGAAATAAGGTCCCTTTTATCAGAGAATTAAATATTCTACATCTAAAAGCCCATTTTAAGAGGCATTTCATTCACTTTCAAGATTACTTTTATCTGCTGTTTTTAAGGACTCGAGATCTTTTTAAGTGTCTCTCCGCTGGTGGAAGACATCAGACTTTCGTCCTTTTTAAAGATTAGTAATTTAGTTTCCAACATTTCGTTATTTTAGGCTTATATTTTATGTTTCCTATCTTGCTCTTCATAAAAAAAACACACTCACACACATAGCCTTTTTATATAAACTAATCTACTTTGGAATACTTTCCATTTTCTGGGTAACTTAAATAAACATAAACATAAAATTCAATGGACTTAGATAGATAGCAATTATAATTTTCCTACAGTACCCATCCACATTTTGGCTCTTTTCCTTTACTTGCAATCCTCTCTTTGGACACTTTTCTTGTTTCAATATTCTTGAATGTGTAATGGTTTTGGTTTAACCCTTCTTAAGTGATGTCAGATGGCTGATTCTACCTATTGAAGTTTTGTTATTTCAAAGCTGTTATATGAAAACGCTGAATGAGGGATAGAGCAGAACTTGACCGCGGCCTTCTCAAACCAGAAGACTGTACATACATTGTTTGACAAATGACCTCTTGTCTCAGTGAAGGGCTTGGTACTTGTGACCTGAGGGCAAGTCAGCAATTATGGTTGGAACATTATGACAGGTAACTATGTTGGCTTAGATGGATCATTGATCAGTTGGCTTACATGGAAACCAATGTCGACTCTGTCAGAAAGGGTTGTCCCTCAGTTTTAACTAATAGGTATAGTATGAAGTACAAATGACCTCAGCAGATAACTTCATCCCGGCTAAAGATTAGGGTTGCCAGCTTGCCACCTCATCCCTTTGAAACGGAACACATTACACAGGTTCTGTGGCTGAATAAGGTGGTAATTTACCACTTTGTAACAAGAAAGAAGAAGTGACCAGCTCTATGAAGTTACAATAAATTATATTGTATAGATAGAGGCTGTTAGATACCCAAAAAATATAAAAATATAAGGTATAGGTGTAAGCTGCCACCAACCGACCCCTGAGGTGCAAGGGTGAGAATAATTTATAAAAGGCGTGAGGCTGATACAGGCGCTACCTATAAAAACGACCAGTGGGTCTAAAACGTGGGGTGAAATCTGGTGCAGATAATAAATAGTGCAATAAATAATGAGTGAATCTCACAGTGTTGACCCACTGAGTGTGTGCTGAAGTGATATAGTGGATCAAAGTAAAAATGCAATAATCAATAAGTAAAAGGTGCTATAAAAATTATTTTATTGGCATGTGCATTAAAACAATAATGTGCCTATTTCCAGGAGCAAACACAACACAATTCCAAAGGATAGTGAATATATGCTCCATCTGGTGGCCCACCCGGATGAGCACACTCCCCTTTTTTTCGTTTTTTCACTTTAGGCCCCTTTCACACATGCTGTCCGTTTGTCCGTTTTTCATCCATCCGTTGACGGATGAAAAACGGACATCAATGCATCTCTATGTAAAAACAGATGACAACTGATGATCATCAGTTAACATCCGTTTTCATCCACTTCCGTCAATGTCCGTTTTTTTGAACGGATGAATGCCCTATTTTTCATCCGTCAAAAAAACGGATCGGACGAAAAACGGATGACAACGGATGAAAAACTGATGTCAACTGATGACAACGGATGACAACAGATGAAAAACTGATGTCAACTGATGACAACGGATGAAAAACGGACGACAACGGATGAAAAACGGATGAAAAACGGATAACAACTGATGAAAAACGGATGAAAAACGGATAACAACTGACGAAAAACGGATGACAACTGACGAAAAACGGATGAAAAACGGATGAAAAACTGATACATTTGACGTGACTGAACTGATGAACTGAATGGACTGTATGTGTGAAAGGGGCCTTACACTTGCTTACTAAACTTTTGATTTGATTTGTCCTTTTGACACTTATTTGAGTTATTCATCACTTTCAAGTGTTTCTCCACACACCATTTCTGGAGCATATATTCACTATCCTTTGGAATCGTGTTGTGTTTGCTCCTGGAAATAGGCACATTATTGTTTTAATGCACATGCCAATGAAATAATTTTTATAGCACCTTTTACTTATTGATTATTGCACTTTTACTTTGATCCACTATATCACTTCAGCACACACTCAGTGGGTCAACACTGTGAGAATCACTCATTATTTATTGCACTATTTAATATCTGTACCAGATTTCACCCCACGTTTTAGACCCACTGGTCATTTTTATAGGTAGCGCCTGTATCAGCCTCACGCCTTTTATAAATGAACCACTTTACCACCGGAGGATTTTGCTGTCTTACGTCCAGGCCACTTTTTGCGATTCGGCACTGTGCGACTTTAACTGACAATTGCGCGGTCATGCAACGCCGTACCCAAACGAAATTTATGTCCTTTTTTTCCCCCACAAACAGAGCTTTCTTTTGGTGGTATTTGATCACCAGTGCGATTTTTACTTTTTGCGCTATAAACAAAAAAATGGCGACAATTTTGAAAAAATAACAATATTTTTCGCATTTTTTTTATATGAAATTCCCCCCCAAATAATGTAAAAATCAAAATTTTTTATCATTTTAGGCCAATTTGTTTTCTGCTACATATTTTTGGTAAAAAAAATTGCAATAAGCGTATTTTGATTGGTTTGCGCAAAAGTTATTGCGTTGACTAACTAAGGGAAAAATTTCTGTCATTTTTGGTGGTTTTTTTTTTAACGAGTAATGGCGGCGATCTGCGATTTTGTTTTGCGGGACTGCGACATTGCGGTGGACAGATCGGACCCTTGACTGACATTTTTGACACTTTTGGGGGTACCAGTGACATTACTACAGTAATCAGTGCTATAAATATGCACTGTTACTGTAAAAATGAGACTGGCAGGGAAGGGGTTAATTTTATTGGAGAGGGAGGGGTTAATGTATGCCTGGTGCTTACTGACATGTGTGGGGGGAGGTGACTGAGTGACACAAGGACAGCTATGCTGAACCCTGCAATCTGACCCTGCCTGTCACTTAGGAGATCCGCTCCCGCTTTGTTTACACAAGCGGACGGATCTCCACACTCAAATCCCCGACGATCGGGGAAGAGCGGCGGTAATCACCGCCGCTCCTCCCCTGGCCCGACTCCCGCTGTGACTGAATACAGCTGGAGCAACGCTCCGGCAGTGCGCACGCTCCGCCGAGAGAGGGGAATGTCTGGCGACGTAGGTCTACGTCGTCAGACGTTATAGAGCCACTTTGCCGCAGTAGCAGCTCAGTGAGCAGCGGTAAAGTGGTTAAACTCACTTTATGCCTTACCTGCATCAAATTAGCCTCAGAATCTGTGTAATTTATATGTGTTCGGCTTCAGAGGGATGAGGTGGCAACCCTACTAAAAATGCTTTTGCTACAAAATCTGAACATAGATAACAAACATAGAAAAGAGATGGCATAAAAAAGACCAAGTGGTCCATCAAGTCTTTTTGTGTTTTGTTTTTTTAAAGTGTAACTCCACTTTTGTTGCAAAAAAAAAAACATTTCCCCTCTGGGTGATCTCTGTATACTGCAAAGTTTTTAACAAACATTGTTGCAGATTCCTACCTTTTGTTATCCTAAAGAAATCCCTGTGTGTTTGTCTGTGCCCATGTGGGAAAGTGAATCTAATGGGAGTGGTTTCATAATTATCAATCAGCTGTGCAGCTTCAGAGCGCTAGTGAGGAAAGTTGCTGGGCTTGCATCTCTTTAGATATGTTCCTATAGGGGATGCCTGAAATCTGACTTGTATCTTAGTGCAGACTTCTGGGAAAATCGGTGAGCCAATCACACAAGCAAGAAATGATGTTTCTGAGGGTGTGGTCAGTATACATTCTGTGTCCAGAACAGCTCCAGGTAGCCATATTGCATTGCATTTTTAGAAAATTACAGCAGCTGCAGATTGAGAGGTAATATGTAATAATATTCAATTACAATATGATTTGTGCCGCAATTGTATACGCTATATTATTTTTTTCATTATTTGCTTTTTTTTTCCCTTGAAAGTGGAGTTACTCTTTTGTCTGAGAATAGATCTATGTTTGCCCCAAGCATGACTGAATCCATTTACTGTTGGCTGACTCACTACCTCTGCTGGAGGTAGATTCCAAGCATCAACTACCCCTTTCAGTAAAATAATTCTTTCTAAGATTAGTTTTGAACTTTCCTCCTGTGAGTTTGAGGTCATGTCTCAGTGTTCTTGGTTTCACTTTGAAAATCCTGTCCTCTTGAACCTCCATAGGCGTGCACAGGGGGTGTGCACACCCTAATCTCTATGTGCGGTGCAGATTCTCTCTCTTCTCAGGCTTTCCTCATGTTTGCCCGCAGTGCTGCTGGCTGCCCTCCTCTACTCCCCCCCTCCCCCCCGGCTGCCGCAGGGGATGTTTCAGGGTGGGGAGCAGGGGAAGGGGCTAGTAAATAGGTAATTTACCAGCCCCTTCCATTTCAAAAGGAACACAGTGAACACACTCGCTCACTGTGTCCGTTCATAACTGAAGCATAGTACACTGTGTTTACTATGCTTTAGTTTATGGATGAACAGGAAGTCGCTCAGGATAGAGCACTTCCTAGTGGGTGAAAAGAACAACAGTAAGTACATTTCATAACATGTTTAAACATTTTTTTACTAATAAGTAAATGAAAAATAGAAATACTGTGCTTGAGGTCCAAAGGTGGAATACCGACATGCAGGGAGACCAAGGGCAAATGTGGGGGCACACACAGTACCAACACCATAATATAGTAAACAGTCCCTCATACATAAAGGAATAGACCTGTAGACAAAAGATAGAGAAAGTAAGACCCACCAACTTCAAAAACAAAGAGTGGTAGGTTATATAATAAACCACATACCCTAAACTACTGGTAAGAAGTAGGGGTAGGCTTGGGTAGCCCTTCCTCACAATGACGACAACGCATGTGGAGTGGCTCAATCAAGTCAACTTAGATAACAAAAATATTATACCATCTTTAAAAAATATATAAAAACAGTGTAAAAGGTATACTGTATCCAAAAAGTATGGCACAGAGGTCATACATCAGCCCATCATAGCTGTGCTGGCCCTTTAATTATCATAACTGGTGATGTGTAAATGCTCACCTCAAATTATATAATCATACCAGGGGTAACCAAGGTTAAAGTGTTGATTGAATCAGGTGACTGTAAAACAGTCAAGATAAACCAATGCCCAGCTAGAGCAGTATCACATGCGTTGTCATCATTGCGAGGAAGGGCTACCCATGCCTACCCCTACTTCTTACCAGTAGAGACGTTTAGGGTATGTGGTTTATTATATAACCTACCCCTCTTTGTTTTTTAAGGTGGTGCGCCTCGCCTTCTCTATCTGTTGTCGACAGTTCTATTCCTTTATGTATGAGGGACCCTTTACTATGCTATGGTGTTGGTACTGTGTGTGCCCCCACATTTGCCCTTGGCCTCCCTGCATGTTGGTATTCCACCTTTGGACCTAAAGCACAGTATTTCTATTTTTCATTTACTTATTAGTAAAAAAATGTTTAAACATGTTATGAAATGTATTTGTTGTTCTTTTTACCTATCTAGAATAATCAAATAAGCTTCTGAAGAGTGAAATATTGCAAAACATGTTGAGCTTTGACCATTGGTGCTGACCAATTCCAAATGTGTTGGCTATCACCACAGTGCCCTGGGATACCAGCTGACCCTAGTTCAGTGTTAGAATTTGGTTTGGTCAGGTATTCAATTACACTGGTCTGATCGTATATGGTTTTATTATATGATGAGAATTTTGTCTTGTTTTGAGTACATTTTTTTATTTTTATATATGCTTACCTAAAAAGTCCATGTTTCTCCAATATTCACATATTCAACCTATAGGTTTGACGAATCAATTACATGCGGATAATTTCATTTTTCATATTTTCCTTCTTTCTGACTATTCGTTATTGCTGAATATAAAGAAATAATTGATGAATGTGGATATATTTGGATTCATTAAATTTTTGGATGGGCGGTGTTAGTGTGTTATCCTTGGCCAATGGGCCCTATTCCCTTGTGTGTTTTTCTGTGTCAGACTACATTCCATCCAGAGTCCAGACATGGTGTAGGAGGCCAGTGGCACTGTTTTGTTGTATTTGTGAGTCTCTTAGGACACAGAGAGTGAGAGATAAATTAATCTGAATGCATCTGAAGTTACAAATTATCCGAAGTAACAAATGGCGATCATAACGAATGGTCCAATAAAAATAAAAAAAACAAATGAAACAAAAACAAAACAAAACGAATTTTTTCGGCAGTGCACATGTCTACTGAAAACAAAAAAACAAATCACTGGTGTTATTGTCCCCACAGTATCCCACGCTGCTTCTTTTAAGCCAATGAGTAAAGTGGTCCAATCATTATCATTGCACATGATAACGCCACCATGCCTGGACCCATGTAGAGATTCCATATAAGCTTTTATTATTCACAGAGCTGGATTGGGCAGCACTATTGCTATAGAACAGGAGTCTCAAAACTTTTTAAACAAAGTGCCAGTTTAGTGTCCATCAGACTATAGGGGGGGGGGGGGGCAAAACTGTGCCCAGTGGGAGTAAACAATGCCCCATTGTTGGTGTCAGTTGGGTGAATAGTGCCCCATCGTTGGTGTCAGTGGAAGGAATAGTGCCTCATCATTGATGTCAGTGGAAGGAATAGTGCCCCATCGTTGGTGTTAGTGGGAGGAATAGTGCCCCATCGTTGGTCTTAGTGGGAGGAATAGTACCCCATCGTTGGTGTTAGTGGGAGGAATAGTGCCCTATCGTTGGTGTTAGTGGGAGGAATAGTGCCCCATCGTTGGTGTTAGTGGGAGGAATAGTGCCCCATCGTTGGTGTCAGTGGAAGGAATAGTGCCTCATCATTGATGTCAGTGGAAGGAATAGTGCCCCATCGTTGGTGTTAGTGGGAGGAATAGTGCCCCATCGTTGGTGTTAGTGGGAGGAATAGTGCCCCATCATTGGTGTTAGTGGGAGGAATAGTGCCCCATCGTTGGTGTCAGTGGAAGGAATAGTGCCTCATCATTGATGTCAGTGGAAGGAATAATGCCCCATCGTTGGTGTTAGTGGGAGGAATAGTGCCCCATCGTTGGTGTTACTGGGAGGAATAGTGCCCCATCGTTGGTGTCAGTGGACGGAATAGTGTCCCATCATTGATGTCAGTGGAAGGAATAGTGCCTCATCATTGATGTAAGTGGGAGGAATAGTGCCCCATCGTTGGTGTTAGTGGGAGGAATAGTGCCCCATTGTTGGTGTCAGTGGAAGGAATAGCGTCCCATCATTGGTATCAGTAAGAGAAATAGTGCCCCACCGTTGGTTTCAGTGGAAGGAATTCTGCCCTATCGTTGGTGTCAGTGGGAGGAATTGTGTCCCATTGTTGGGGTCATTGGGAAGAATAATGCCTCAAGGGCCAGATAAAGGCAAGAAAAGGGCCACAGTTTGGAGACCACTGCTATAGAAGACCCTAGTGAGCTGTGGAGCCCAGAAACCCATTGCACTATTCTTGGGAATGAGGAAAAAAAAACATGACACCAACTTTGATGAGCAGTCTTAAACACAGATAGTTAATATGTAGCTAATAAAATGAAAACTTTATGTAGAGTAATAACCACTTAAGAGAACAGTTGGGTTAGTTAATTCATTATGCATTATGTATTGAAATCAGGGATTGAGACACGTCCTTATAATAGATGCAATGTCTGCACACTGTCTGCAGTGTTTTGTGTCACTGACAATGAGAATTTCATTGTCGAGCTAAATAAATTATCATGGCAAGAGTGTCTTATAGTTTGAATATTCCTGATTAGTTCTCTTGCAGGCAACTCCTGTGAGTGACATTAAAGTTTATACGCTAAGATAGGCTAAGGTGAGGCAGCGTTTTAATTGATACTTGAAGAACAATAAGAGGGAGAAGGTGGGGGGATCTTCCTCGAAGACATTAATTGCATTTGTAATCAAATCTGTCTGTATGCATTCTATGGTGATAACAATGATATAGATACAGTAAGAAGGGTAATAAACAGAAAAGAAGGATAAGAGGGTTTTCAATGAAAGAAATAAAACATACATCAAAAACAAATGTTTGTTAATTCATAATAATAAACATTTAAATAAGATACATTTTACACCCATAATTTGCTGATCTGTAATAGCAGATCATTTTTGTTTTTCCGTTTAAAAATCTTATGGCAATTGTTTCTAAGTCATTATTATTGCAATTGGTTTATTCGTATTATATAAATTCCAATAAACCTAAAAAATCTAGTAGAAAAAAAATATAGATAAAAAATTTGAATGTACAGTGTAAAGTTCTTGCAGGTTTTTTTTTTTTTTACAATGTTAAAGGTACTTGCATATAACAGGACTGTGGAATTACTGCTCAGGTATGGACAGTATGTAAAACTTCCACAAAAATCAATTTATCTCAGACATCATTGTTTCTAATAACCTGGGAGTTCTACATGTTTTAGTTTGGCTGACAGTCTCCGCTCAAATTCATCCCAAAGGTGTTGTATCGGGTTGGACCTTGCTTTGTGCACTGGTTGTAATCTTTTGATGGAGACAGGAATTATGTTGTGGGATTGTTTTTCAGGGGTTGGGATTGGCCCCTTACTTCAAGTGAAGGGAACTCTTAAGGTATCAGCATACCAAGACATTTTGAACAATTTCATGCTTCCAACTTTGTGGGAACAGTTCGGGGATGGCCCCTTCCTGTTCCAACATGATTGCGCACCAGTGCACAAAGAAAGGTCCATAAAGACATGGATGAGCGAGTTTGGGGTGGAGGAGTTTGACTGGCCTGCAGAGAGTCCTGACCTCAACCCAACAGAACACCTTTGGGATGAATTAGAGTGGAGACTGCCAGCCAGGCCCACTCATCCAACATAAGTGTCAAACATTCCCATAGACACACTCCTAAACATTGTGGACAGCCTTCCCAAAAGAGTTGAAGCTGGTATAGATGCAAAGGGTGGGCCAACTCAATATTGAACCCTACGGACTAAGACCGGGATGCCATTAAATTTCATGTGTGTGTAAAGGCAGGTGTCCCAATACTTTTCGTAATATAGTGTATGAACAAAGCATATCCCTCTATAGTGTGCACTTGTTTCAATTAAGAACACTAAGTGTCATTTCTGTCTGCTGCTTCTTTCCTCTGTTTTCAGCATAAATCACTTCTGACAAGTTTTACTGACACCAAGAGAAAAATAGTGACAGGGGAGGGACTTCCAGCAGATTGACAGCCTCAGCTCTGTTCCTGTGTGCTGTGTAAAAGGATGTGTGTCCCTTCCCTCCAATTAGCTCTCCTCACTGAGCTCTGCAGAGTATAACTTCAGCTCTCTGCCCCCTTTTTTTCTGAAATGTCAGACAAGCTTATAAATTCAGCACTTTAAACGGATGTAGAGAAGAGAAGGTTGCAGATAGACAAGTACAACTTGTGAGAAGGATTTGTTTCACCTTTATGTATCACCTGAGGCCAGTCACTTCATTGCGCACATGTAAGGGTTTACAACCACATTAAGGTTCCTTGCGGTAAAAACAAGGAAGCATAAAAACCTCTGTTGTGTACTAATGTTTGCTTTACTAAACAAAAATGTGGTACTCACAGACTAAGTACTATTTTAGGAAAATAATACATGACCTACAGAGAATTGCAAAATATGCATACATTATATGCATGCACAAGCTATCTATCCTACTTAGCAAATGAGCATGAAACAATGTATGCAATAGGTATATGTTAATCAGTTACTGAACTTGGATTTTCCTGGTAAAGGAGTCTTCTTACTTGTATGTAGGATTTCTTTCCAGACTGCTTCTTCCTTCTAGGGAGTCCTGCAAAACTAACAGTTCCTTTATGTCCTCAGCACATGCCTGTGTCCAAGTCCTCTTTCCATTCCCCCTCCTTTCTGTAGCATCACTTTCTGTTCTGAACACATTAACCAGTCCAACGTGTTAATTAGCATATGAATAGGAGAAGCCTAGCATCTATAAACAATACATGCAACTAAATGCATTATTCATATATTTATGCTAAAGAAATCACTAAAATAGCCATAGCAACATACTACATTGGGATTTTTTACTTGAAGTGGAAAGCAAGTCAAAGCTTAAAGTGTTACAATAACCACAACAGTAAAATCAGTCTGTATATGCAGTAAAGCATGCTTGTTATACTCATTGTGGGACCTAAGGGGTTAATCCTGCATTGTGTAAAAAGGCTGTTTAATACTGTCTTCTCTGATCCTCTTCCATAGTCCCCAAAACATCTCCTGATAGAAAAGAGCCATGGGGACAAGCTGCACATGCTCAGTTTGGTGTGTATTGCTAGTATTTTTGTACAATCTCAGTTTCTACTTACACTATATATGGGTTGTGCTCAATAGAATAGAATACTTTATAAATGTGGTTGTTTTGTACTGTATCTTGGAGGCTGTCTTTACAAGTCTCTTTACTATAAAAAAATATAGCAACTATTGAGTGTTTATGGGATGGTAGCACTAAGAATTAGTCTGAGCCTGTACCATGCCTGCAACACTGCATCTCCTGTAGTATGCCCGCAGCCCTGCATTCTCTTGTACTATGCCCGTAGCCCTGCATTCGCCTGTACCATTACCAATGCCCACAGCCCTGCATTCTCCCATACCATGTGCACAGCCCGGCATTCTCCTGTACCATGCCCACTGCCCTGCATTCTCCTGTACCATGCCCGCAGCCCCTGTTTTGGGTCTCGTGGTGGTCCAATTGGGTCCAGTAGCTGCTGCATTTCCCACCCTAGGCTTATACTTGAGTCAATCCCTTTTCCCATTTTTTTTTGTGGTAAAATTAGGGGCCTCGGCTTATATTCAGGTCGGCTTATACTCGAGTATACACGGTAAGTAAAAAAATAATTTGGAGATATTCCATAGGAGGTCTGTAAATCTTGTAAGGGTTTAAGTTGAGAATGAGCATAGAAATCCTCTATCCATTTAATACCCGTAGCCTGCCAGTGTCTCTCTGATAGATGGGGAATGAGAGATTCTAGGGAGGAAAGTGGAGTTAGAACTGCTGTGTTATGGGATTTAGAGCAAACAACATGTGTGTACACTGGCGCAAGCAAAACAGAAAAATGCCAATGGTTATTAGCCTCAGGTGAAACAAATGTCCAATACACATATGTCCATACCCAAGTCCATATGCACAAAATGCTCCCCAGCACCGAAGGCTGCTCTGATGCAAGCAAGAAGAAAACTTGAGGAAAACTGTGAAGAAACAACAGGCGCCACTCTAAGTGCAGTAGGAAGGCTTTAATAAAACATGGCAAAAAACACCAATATACTCACAAACGAGTAAGTATGGAAGGCATCATTTGGTATATATAATGTCCATCCGTGGGAGCAGTTAGTCCGGATGGCTCCGGTGGTCTAAGACGCTGGCTGCAGCCGATGGATATCGGCGCTTCCTAGTGGCTGGAACGCAGGGGCACCATCCAAAGTCACTTCCCAGTCGTGACGTGATGACGCAGGCGGCGACGCGTTATCGGAGCATTCGCTCCTTCCTCAGGCCTTAAAGCCTTCCTACTGCACTTAGAGTGGCGCCTGTTTTTTCTTCACATTATGGGATTCATGTTGACTAGAGATCTCCACACTATGAATTTTGCTTTAATTGTATCAGGGAGAAGGAGCCTCCAGTTATCAGCTAATAGTGTGGCTCTAAGATCTAAGGTGTTAAAGAGTAAAGACCAAATATCTACCCAAAGATTGTCAGGGGCTGTGATAAACCACTATTTTAGTTGGGTGAGCTGTCCAGTAGTCTTGGATGTCTACAAAGCCAATCCTCCCTACCTTTTGGTGTTTAATGAGGTGGGTGTAAGGACAGCGGGCTCATTTGTTTTGCCAGATAAATTTTTCATTTTGGATGTTAATGACTGTAAATATTACGAATGTACAGGGATGGGCAGAGTCCTGAAGACATAAAGAATTTGTGGTAAAAGCATCATTCTAAAAGCTGCTATTCTGCCCTTCAATGAGGTTTCGCATCAAGAGAAATTTTGGAGAGGTTTGTAGTTGGCTTCATTGAGCTTTGCTGGTTTAGTAAAACTTTAAATGTACTCCCACTCCCATTCTAAACCTATTCTCTCTACTATGTAAATTTAAAGATGCCTATACTTACCTTTTCTGAATTTTCTCCAGTTCGGTCACATGATCAATTCCTAGCGCCGGCTTAAGTGTAGAGGAGGGACTGAAGACAACGGATGCCCCATGTGGATTCTATTGGTGAAGTCATTGTGCAGACTCTGCTCTGCAGCTGCCGTCGCTGCCTATCCTCTATGGTGAAGCCACCAGTGGAGAGAGATCATGTGACTGGATCAGAGCGACTTCGGAATAGGTAAGGACAAGCATTTTTCCCTTTAAAGGGTGGCAAGAAAATACTTACAATGAGGGTGGGAGTAGATTTAAACTTAGTTAGGTTTTGACATGACTTCCACTTTAAAGTGGACTTTAACTTTCTGACATGTGGCTGTGCCTAGAAATCTCTGTAGTCTTAATGATCTCATTACTGTTCTGCTCACCATTCCCCTAGTTGGACTCTCTGAAAAGAGGAAGCAAACGTTTTCCTCCATCATGATGGCACTCTCCACTCAATGCAGAGCAAGACATGGTGAGCAAGTAAAGAGAGAATTTTCAGCCACAGGGAAACCACAAGGGTGGTGATTCCAGTAGACAAGGGCTGATGGATGAGTAATGAACGCTACTGATTACCAGATGGACCAGGAGTCTGCCTAGGGGGCTGGTAAAGTATTGTTGGTATAATGTGAAAAGGGTTAGTCCAGGGACCGAGCAAAGTTCCATCAGCATAACATTTGATGTAGTTAGTATAGACAGCAGGAAAAGCATGTTCAGTTAGCAGGCAAAGGGTCAGTCCAGATGGCAGGCAAATGACATGGTCAGTATACAAGCAGTAGTCAGTACTAACAAAACAGAGTCAGACATGACATGTCATGGCATGCAAGGGGTAAGAGAGGTAGTAGTCATGCATGCAAGTGGGAAAACTGATCACAATCCCTGAGTGCATGGCTTGTGAGGACCTAAATCAGGCACATGTACACCAAGGGCCAATGTGATCCAAGGAGGGAGGAATAAGGACTGTGTTGCAAAGGGAACAAAATGCTGGTGGAGGATTTATGGCTGTGGTCTCACTGTCAGGGAAACAGCACGCAGAGATGCACAAATGTAATAATCAGAAAAAGGTGTCCTGGGAAGCAGGTTGGTGGTCAGCAAGGGGGCAGAATGGCTGACAGCAGAGATGCATTGAAAAGCATTGGGAGTCATTCAACATGTGACCATATGCTAATAGCCACAAAAGAAGCTGATGCTGTGAAATGTGAAAGAGGTTTGTCACAAAAACAATATCCTTTAGGAGCACCCCTCTTTCACCATAGCCAAACATCATGGCCACAAATAAGGACAATTTGCATGGTACTTTTTCCTTTAGCTTACAGAAATCTGTCCCTTCCATAAAAAGACTAGTTGGTGGTTTGTACTCTGGGCCAAAACTTTCCAGTCCTACCCTAAACCTTAATAACATCAAAACCTAGTTTAATAGTTTTGATTTTTCTTAATCTTGGAGCTCTGTCAACCCCCCTTGAATGCCTCACCTACTAACATAAAAAAATCTTTAGGACACCCACATCTAGCGCTGCAATGTCAACAAAGCTAAGGCTTTGTCCACTGGCGTTGCAGAGGAAGAGTAGAAGAGGTTGGAATCAAAGCTATACAGAGATCAAACCTTTTTACTGTTTTGTGTATTCTGGGCAGCACTGTGGTTGAGACGGATCACATTTTATCATTATGGATAGGAACCTTACAGTGTCTAATTTTTTTTTTTTTTTATTCCAAGAACTTTAGTTTTAGTTTTCAATGAAATATATAGGCATTAACCGTATAATATTAACAATACAATTATGAATACGTCAAATAGGGCTCAAGCCCCTGCAGGAAAGGAAATACAATATACTGATAAATTAAAATAAAGGCAAACATAGTAACCAAATACACAGTAATAACCCCCCCCCCCCCCCATATATCTGTATTATAATTGCAAAAGTTCCTGTTAGATATATCATCGTTCACCCAGTGGTAGCTTTGGTTGGATGAAATATCTATAGGCTATCATTACTAGTAAGATGCATACTCTAAACGTGTGGCTCTAATCAAACTGAAGAAATTGAGAAAATCTGGAGGAGCTAAGGTAGCAACTGAGTGGTGGTATGGGAGACTACTATATCATAGTGTTATAATGAAGAAGAGAAGCAGAGATTTACGTTAATCTTGGTCTGCTTGTCTAATACCTTCAGGATAGGCTCTTCTTAATGAGAGTGTATATTTTCAAATGATTTTAAAAGTTAAAGACAAAGAGAAATTAAATAAAAGAAAAGAGAAGAGGGGTAGGGTGGGGCAGTGCTATCTTAAGAGCATTAAAGGGCCTTGGGCACTGCAGTGCACTGGGGCCCTGCCTACACAATTGCCCACGAGAATAAAAATGCAAATTATCGATAAGGCTATATTTATTGGTCCAGCAGTGCCAGGCTAATGACAGCTTCCAAGTTCGGCGGCTGGGTCCGGTGAACACACACACAGAAAGGAGCCAGACTGGACTGTCCTGTGTGTGCCTGTTCCCATGGAGGCCGACAGGCATTCCTGCAGTTGTGGGCCCTCCATGGCCCAAGTGGCCTGACAGCAGTGCAGGGCAGACAGGCGCTTGCCATTTGCTAGGTTTGGCGTGGGATGCACAAGAGAATCGAGACTAATGCTTGGCTGGGGTTGGGTCTCTGGGCAGGTGGGGCCCCCCGGGCAAGTGGGGCACCTTCCCAGCATGCCCATTCGGTAAGATGGCCCTGGGGTGGGGTCGGGGTAAAGATAGAGAGGTTGGAAGGGTATTGGGAACAGAAAAAGGGGAGGGCTACCTCCCCCTCTATTTCTCATTTGGTACCTGACTAGGATGAGCTCAAGCGAGCAATGTTTTGTGCATAGTCTGTTTCGTGTCTAACAACTTTATTTGGTATATGTGTTTTATTTATTTTTTTTATGACAGGCTCATATATATGAGTCCAGGTCCTCTTTCTAACTGGAGTAGAAAACCTGAGCAATATCATGGGGTAGTGGGTTGGACTAGATTTACATTTATTTTTCTCTGCATATTCTTAAAGCCATGCAGATTAGGAATATTTTCAGCTCTTACTTTATATTCTTTACAGGTTTTTGTTTGACCCTGAAATTTTTTTTGGTGTTCTAAAGTTATATATTGGACAAAGTGCTTGATAGTTGTATGTTCTTTTTAATTATGCAATAGTCATTCTTAATACACACTACACTAATTTATGGCTGTACTAATTTAATAGCTGAAAATATCTGAACATTGACCTTCAAAATATTAATATAAATCAGTGCATTTAGCAGGAAATTTACTTTATCACTGTAAAAAATGAAATGACAATTTTGACAAACAGTCTCTTTCAATAAAGACTGAAGACTTATAGGTGCAGTAGCACTTCACAACCAGATATTTTTATTTATTTTATTTTATATAGTATTTATATAGCGCCAACAGTTTACGCAGCGCTTTACAACTTGAGGGTAGACAGTACAAATACAATAAACTTTAATACAGTAGGAATCAGATGGCCCTGCTCGTTAGAGCTTACAATCTAAGAGGGACGGTCAAGAGATATAAGAGGTAATAACTGTGGGGGATGGGCTGATGGAGAAAATAAAAGTTCAGTTGTTAGGTGGTTGCCAGATAGATTTCTCTGAAGAGATGTGTTTACAGGGATCGTTTGAAAGTAGACAAAGTAGGAGATAGTCGGACAGTTGGGGGTAGAGCATTCCAAAGGATGGGAGAAGCTCGGGAGATGTCCTGGAGGCGAGCATGGGAAGTGGTTACAAGGGAGCTAGAGAGCAGGAGGTCCTGGGAGGAATGAAGAGAACGAGTTGGTTGGTATTTTGAGACCAGATTAGTGATGTAGCTGGGTGCCAAGTTATGGATGGCTTTGTAAGTTATGGTTAGTAACTTGAATTTAATTTGTTGGTTGAGTGGCAGCCAATGGAGGGATTGGCAAAGAGGGGTAGCAGACACAGAGCGGTTTGCAAGGTGGATGAGCCTGGCAGCAGTGTTCACGATGGACTGAAGGGGGGATAGTCTTTTTAAAGGTAAGCCAATGAGAATGGAGTTGCAGTAATCGAGACGAGAGATGACCAGGGAGTGGATTAGAAGCTTTGTGGTATCATTGGTTAGGAAGGGACGTATCTTGGAGATGTTGCGGAGGTTGAGGCGGGCAAGCTTTGTCAGTGACTGGATGTGTGGCTGAAAGGATAGTTCAGAGTCCAGGATTATACCTAGGACCTTGACATGGGTGGACGGGTTGATAGTTGTGCCGTTGATGTTGACAGAGAAATCAGGGGAAGAGGACCATGGGGGAGGAAATATCATGAGCTCGGTTTTGGATAGGTTGATTTTGAGGAAGTGATGTGACATCCAGGCTGATATGTCTGTTAGTAAGCTGGTGATGCGTGAGGAGACTGATGAAGTGAGTTGAGGGGTGGAGAGATAGATTTGGGTGTCATCAGCGTAGAGATGATATTGAAAGCCATGGGAGGCAATCAACTGACCCATGGAGGAGGTGTAGATTGAGAAAAGGAGCGGTCCAAGGACAGAACCTTGGGGGACCCGACAGAGAAAGGAAGAGGAGAGGAGGTAGTAGAGTTGTAAGTAGCACTGAAGGTGCGTTGGGAAAGGTAGGATGAGAACTAGTGAAGAGTACGGTCACAGAGGCCAAAGGAGTGGAGTTTTTTGAGGAGGAGGGGGTGGTCTACTGTGTCAAAGGCAGCAGAGAGGTCCAGGAGGAGTAGTACAGAATCGTGTCCATTGGTGTTAGCTATTAGTAAGTCGTTTGTGAGTTTAAGGAGAGCAGTTTCAGTGGAATGTTGAGGGCAAAATCTGGACTGAACGGGATCAAGAAGATTGTTCTTAGTCAGATGGTCACTCAGTTGGTTGTAGACCAATCGTTCAAGGAGTTTGGAGGAGAAGGGAAAAAAGGAGATGGGGCGTAGATTGTGAAGATTGGTGGGGTCCAGTGAGGGCTTTTTAAGGATGGGAGTTGTTTAAGAGAATTAGGGAAGATGCCAGAAGAGAGGGAGAGGGAGATATAATCTATAACATATTGGTAAGATTTTGCAACTTGAATGTTTATTTTTTTTTTTGAGAGATTATTTAAGATTGAGTGCCCTCTTTATTGAATAAGGCCTTTCCCTATTTAAACTATTGAAGTAGCCAGTTTGACAGTGAGGCACCTATCTCTTTGTAGTAGCACAGTTCAGCAAGGGCAGGCTGCATAATTCTCTCCTAACATGTTTCCTTTCACCCTTCCAACAATCTGTTTAATAAATACCCTCCCTTTGAGAGCAAGCAGGCAACATTTTGCATGTCTACTGACTCTCAGTCCATGTAGTCACAGTTTTGACTCCCAGCATCCCACTGATGAGTAGAAGCCATTTAGTAGTTCACATGCATGCTGGAGGCTTCATTGATAAAATAAGCCTTCGCCTTGCAGGTGACTACTGCTGCCTTCCATCTGTAATGGGATCTGCTGCATCTGCACCATCAACTATTTAACAGTCCTCAGTACAGGTAGGTGCTTAACATGTTTCGCCAACGTATTTGGCTTCCTCGGGAGACTTACAGCCATGCACAGGATCAATATTCTGGATAGAGCAAAACATAATAATATGAAAATGATAAAATAAATATCAGTGTCACAATCTATATATTAATAGAAAAATTCCATACACATGATTTGCATAATGGAATCTGCATACTGATCCCTTAAAGAGGTTGTAAACCCATTCAAATTTTTATTTTATTTTTTTCAACCTGAAAGAGAAACACATAATGAGCTTATATGCATAGCATACTAGCTCATTATGAAATACTTACCTTAGAACGAGCCCCCGCCGTGCCGCCCACTTACCTGTATGATGGGCGACATGTTCAGTCGCCCGTCTTCCGGGATCGCGGCATCCGGCCATCTGATTGGCCGGAGCCGCGGTGACATCACTCCCGCGCACGCGCGCGGGAGCCGACGGTCACGGCACGGGGCTCTGAAGGGACAGCACCAGCAGCCGTTCCTTCAGAGCGCATGCGCCAGTGATGTCACTGGCTGCATGTAAGGTAAATATCTCCTAAACGGTACATGTGTAGGAGATATTTACAGTACCTATAGGTAAGTTTTATCATAGGCTTACCTATAGGTACAAGTTGCAGAGGAGGGTTTACTTCCTCTTGAGGAAGGTGAGGGCCATGCTGAACAGAGTTCTGTTTTAGTTATATTATGTCTTTCATTGTGATTTTTTTTTGTAAATATTAGCACGTGTGCAATGTGCAACTGGCCTTTTGGTGGTAGAAATCTGGTTTACCTTACAGTAACTATGTGATATACACAGTTAAATGTGATAAATGTATAATCTGCATTTATACTTTATACTATCTTTTAACATCGTACTTCATTCTTGGCCATGGCACAGATCACCACACCTTTACTTACAGTCTAAAAAATTTCAAATACAATATAAAGAACAGAAGACTGACAAGCTTCATTTCTCTGCTGGTCAGAATAGTTACTATTTAGTACTAGTTTGATAACATTGTAGTTATAACACACTATCCATTAAATGGCAGCATTGTTGAAGAGCAGTGGAGTTTGGCTGATTTCATGTGTGGATGCCAGGCAAACACTTCAAGGACTGATGCCAGGAGAGCCTGGTACTATTCCTTCACACTCATCCATCAAATATTTATCTCTGCTGTCCTAGCGCTTTGTATTCATGTTGTAAGATGACCACCTATTACGGTCACAGTCACCGTAACTTTATAATAGCTCTGTCACCTCCTGAAAATCCTATATTTATTAACTTTTTGAAAGGAAAACTAAACTGCATATGGTCATTTTTTTTCTCATTTCATTTTTGGAACATTTATACATTTAGAAATTAATCTTTTTATAATTTTTTTTATTAACTATATAAAATGTACAATATATTTTATAAATAAATATTTGATGCAGAATACCTCTATGAGTATGTAGCACCCTCCTAGTCAGCTGCTAGGTAAAGCATTTGTTTTGCTCTGTCTGCTTATCAGGGGAGCCTGATCTATTAGTTAGGCCTGCTCTCTGTGCTCAGTGTGCATTCATTTGGTCTGAGGGAGTGTCCCCACTGCATCCAATAGTGAGGCCTGTTGGACAGTGGAGGAAACCTGACCAATGATGCACAGGCTTTTGGGGGAGTCCCAGTGGCAGTGCATCCTGGGATTGATCCTAAAAGCCGAGAGCACATGAGACAGGGTGTCTTTTGCGGGAAGCAGAGTCTCAGGAGGAGGGTGACGGCAGTCTCTTCTTCTGTATGTTGAGGGAAGTGGTCACAGGCAGTCGGTATGGTGAGCCAGGTGTGGAGCTGAGCCATAAAGGTCCTGGAGAAACTGACAGTTTAGCTGAAGGCAGAGCTACCTGGGAAAAACAGTGTCCGTGAGTACCAGGGGGCTTGCCAGGGGATCTGCCCAGGAAGGGGACCACTCCAGTGGACAGAAGGTCAGCTCACACAGTCAGTGAGAAAGGGGGTGCCAAGTAGAACCCTGAAGAGTAATCTACCAATTAGTTCGCCTTTCACATACTTCACTTCAGTGGCTGGGTGAAGCAGTGGCCTTGCCGCACTTAATATAGATAGAAGTCCTCAAGATTGTGCATAGTTTGCTAAGTTGGAGTATCCCACTCATCCCTTCTCCCATCCCATCATAAAATAAAAACAACAAAAACCAAATCCCCTGGACTGTTTACTGACTGAGCCAAGAATCTAAAGTACTAGGAATATACAAGTCGTTGTTATGGGTAACCCAGGGGAATCCGCTTTAAACAGCTCCCATGGGAGTAGTGCTACAAGTATATTGGCTTTTTATTAGGAAAGGATGGCAGTGCCTGCTCCCTTTTTATTTGTCTTAGTGTCAATATCATTATGTCAGCTGTAATGTTCATGCTTATGCACATCCACATATTTCAGACATAGGAACGCAAGTACAATGGCATACTGGCTCCTTGTGGCCTATTTAAACCTGAGCCCTGCATGGGATCATTGCTGGATGGTCTTCCAACTTGTATCTCTGTCATCACAGATCCTGAATCCTACTTGATCCTGAATCCTGCTTGATTTTTTTATTGATCCGGCTTTTGTATGACCTACCACTGGATTACCCCTGCATATTTGTGTATGTTGCCTTCTTGTACTACCGACCCTGGACCCCTGGCCTGGACCAAGATTTTACCTATTGATTCTGGGCTTCCTTGTCTGCACGTTACCATGCCTCTGCTGATCTCTGACTTTGATCCTGCTTATGATTTTGTGCCTTTCTGCTCATTTGTTACCAACTTTGGCTTGTGACCTGGGTGAAGTTGAGTTGCCCTCATTGCTGGCCTTCTGCTTACCTGACACTTGTGCTTCCAAATTTAATTGCATTGTTCTGGTTTCCTGGCACCTGCACTCTTTCATTGCCTTAGCAGTCCCTGTCTCAACTTTCAGTGCTGCTCGGACAGCCATTGTGCAATAGGTCACCCTCATCATCTCAAACTCCTCATACAGATACATGACTCTCAGACTGATGATGTCATCCTGACGAAACGCATTGGGCTTGGCTTCTCACATCATTTCTGTTTTTATACTTCTGGTCATAGGAGTGCAGGAGAGAGCCAGAAAGTGCCTATGTGTTTTAGCTTGTGTATAGGAAAGCCCTTGTCATATGTTAGTGCATTTTTATTTGTTTTTAACTATAATAAAAATGCTTTTACGCAATTAGAGGCTGCCTCCTGGCTTTCTTCCCTATATACAATATGTACATTGTAGGAGATCCGTGGAATTGGTGAAGATAAAAGTACTGGAGAACAAGCCATAAAGGGTGGCTATAGGGGAGAAACATCCTAAAGTGCTTTTGTTCAACTTGCCATAAATAAGGGGTCAATGAGCTCTGGTGAGTTAAGTGTTCAGGAGGGAAACATGTGTGGTCACATAAAAAAATAAAGTGAAGACACAGAGATCTAAGTTGCACTTTTTTGGGGCACTCTCACAAAAAAGCAAGTGAAGATACAGAGATTTAACCACTTAAGCCCTGGAAGATTTTACCCCCTTCCTGACCAGGGCCTATTTTGTGATTCGGCACTGCGTGACTTTAACGGATAATTGCGCGGCCGTGGGACACTGTACCTGAACGAATTTGACGTCCTTTTTCTCCCACAAACAGAGCTTTCTTTTGGTGGCATTTGATCACCTGTGCGATTTTTTGATCATACGCTATAAACAAAAAAAAAAAGCATCAATTTTGCAAAAATAACAATATTTTTCAAATTTTTTTATATGAAATTCCCCCCCCCCCCAAAAAAAAGTAAAAATCAAAATTTTTTTTGATTTTAGTAAATAGTCGTGCGGCGGTCCGCAATCGGTTAAACTGCACTTTTTTTAAAGCACTTTCAGACTGTTTATTTGCAGAGAGACTTTTATTTATATCTCCATTTATATATTTATAGCATGTTATTCCATATTGATTTCTTGGTTACTTTACAGCACCTTGTTGCATAGCGATCTCATGATATGTTTCGCATGAGTCATTGCACATTATTGTATTGAGATTTGTACAGGCAGTCCCTGGGTTCCAAACGACATTGGTTCTGTAGGTTTGTTCTTAAGTTAAATTTGTATATAAGTTGGAACAGGTACATATTTTAAGTGCGGGGAAGTGAGGGAGACAGCGCGGCCACTCTGGTGTAGTAAGTTCCAACAAGATTTAATTACAAAAAAAAGTTAAAAAGTATAGTATAGTATGTATAGCATATATAAGAGTTAAACATCAAGGGGATGGTGGAGGCACAGTCTTGAAAGGGTGCAGCTGGAAGAATGGACAATAAGCTGCTGCAAGCACAAAGTCCGAAGCTCTGTGCCATTCATTGTTAATAGGAAAATAGCTCTGACAACCAAGCAAGCATGTGTGGTGCCGTGACTTCCTCATTCCTGGTGTCAATGGCTAATGAATGGTAATGTCCACCTGAACGCGTTTTAAGGGACCTTCCTCTTCCTCATTCTTTAAGTGTAACTCCAGCCCAAAAAATTTTTTTTTATATTTTTTTGGATAGCATAGGAAAACCCCCCTTTAATGTTTGTTTTGCTGTCTGTGCCCCTGTTCAGAAGATTGCACCTCACTTTCTATCCCTGTAACAATTGGATTTTGAAAATTTTGGCTTGTCATGGAAACAAGGATTGGTGATAAAGCTTCAATGGAGACACCCTTTTCCCATGATAACTCTTACAGGAGTGAATTTCCCTTCCTAGGAGGTAGATTTACTCTCACTTACTGTTGTCTCTCCCCCCCCCCCTCTGTTTGTATGTATGAGTCGGATGTAAATCGGATGTAAATCGGATGTACACGATATTACCAAAAGTATTGGGACACCTGCCTTTACACGCACATGAACTTTAATGGCATCCCAGTCTTAGTCTGTAGTTTCCAATATTGAGTTGGCCCACACTTTGCAGCTATAACAGCTTAAATTCTTCAGGGAAGGTTGTCCACAAGGTTTAGGAGTGTGTCTATGGGAATGTTTGACCATTCTTCCAGAAGTGCATTTGTGAGGTCAGGCACTGATGTCGGAGAGAAGGCCTGGCTCACGGTCTCCTCTCTAATTCATCCCAAGGGTATTCTATCGAGTTGAGGTCAGGATTCTGTGCAGGCCAGTCAAGTTTCTCCACCCAAAACTCGCTCTTCCATGTCTTTATGGATCTTGCTTTGTGCACTGATCCAAAGCATTTGGTGGAGGGGGGGGGTTATGGTGTGGGGTTGTTTTTCAATGACTGGGCTTGGCCCCTTAGTTCGAGTGAAGGGAACTCTTAAGGCGTCAGCATACCAAGACATTTTGAACAAGTTCATGCTACCAACTTTGTGGGAACAGTTTGGGGATGGCCCCTTCCTGTTCCAACATGACTGCGCACCAGTGCACAAAGCAAGGTCCACAAAGACATAGATAAGAGAGTTTGGGGTGGAGGAACTTGACTGTCCTGCACAGTCCTGACCTCAACCTGACATACCTCACATCAGTGCTGACCCCACCAATGCACTTCTGGAAGAATGGTCAAACATTCCCATAGACACACTCCTAAACCTTGTGGACAGCCTTCCCAGAAGAGTTAAAGCTGTTATAGCTGCAAAGGGTGGGTCAACTCAATATTGAACCCTACGGACTAAGACTGGGATGTCATTAAAGTTCATGTGCGTGTAAATGCAGGCATCCCAATACTTTTGGTAATATAGTGCATGTAACTTGGGGACTGCCTGTATTGCACTTTATTAACCACTTAAGCCCCGGAAGATTTTACCCCCTTCCTGACCAGGGGTTTTTTTGCGATTTTTTACTGCGTGACTTTAACGGACAATTGCGCGGTCGTGCGACACTGTACCTAAACGAATTTCACGTCATTTTTTTCCCACAAACAGAGCTTTCTTTTGGTGGTATTTGATCACCTATGCGATTTTTTGATCATGCGCTATAAACAACAAAAGAGCGCAAAGTTTGCAAAAATAACAATATTTTTCACTTTTTTTTTATATGAAATTCCCCCCCAAAAAAATTTAAAAATCAAAATTTTTTAACATTTTCGGCCAATTTGTTTTATGCTACATATGTTAGATAAAAAAAATCGCAAAAAGTGTATTTTGATTGGTTTGCGCAAAAGTTATCGCGTTTACTAACAAAGAGAAAGATTTTTGTCATTTTTGGTGATCTGCGTTTTTTTTTTGCGGTACTGCGACATTGCGGCAGACAGATCGGACCCTTGACTGACATTTTTGACACTTTTGGGGGTACCAGTGACATTACTGCAGTAATCAGTGCTATACATATGCACTGTTACTGTAAAAATGACACTGGCAGGGAAGGGGTTAACTGTATTGGAGAGGGAGGGGTTAAGTGTGTCCTAGGGGCGTGTTTCTAACTGTGATGGGACAGGTCTCCTATTGTAAAAACAGAGATCAACGGTTCTACATAGTAGAACCGTCTGATCTCCATTTTTATACCGGGGAGAATGACAGGCGGCTTGTTTACATAAGCCGCCCGCCATTCTCCCGCTCTACCGACGATCGTAGTGTGACCGGCGCACGCGCAGACTCTTCTGTGAACGAGTCGGGGCGGGCGCGTGCCTCAGCGGGCGCGCGCTCGCCTGATATTGGCTCAAAAGCCGGTCACAGGCTAGCGACGTAGATCTACGTCACTCTGCCTGGCCGGGGCTGACTGCCGCAGTAAATATACTGTGCGCAGACGGCAAGCGGTTAAGGCGGTATTGGTGAACAAAAATTCCTTTGAATAATGTTTAATGTTTATTAATGGATATTTATCTATGAATTGGTTTTATTTTATAATTCATTTGTACACTGAAGGTATATTGTGTTGCATATACATAGCACCATACCAACATTTTATTGTTTCTTACTCAGACTGAAATCCCAGATGGCTGGATAAGGGAAGTGAGCCCCGCTTCTAAACATTTAGCTGTGTAAGTGTTGTGAATAGCAGTATTGTACTGTGGGCAAAGAACCACAATCTGAACACCCAGCAGCTGAGGTGAGCAGAGGTGGTACAGGTGAGTTATTTTTTTTTGTTTGCTGTTGAAGACATTGGGTTGACATGAGAGCCAGGCAGAATATATAAACCAAAGAACAATCGACCATGACCAAAAACTAGAAAAAGGTTCCAGGAATCCAGTAGACTGAAATTAAGTTTTCTATTCAAATAATTAGAGAAACCAACTTTGGACCAAGGAGGTCATTAAAAGTTAGGAGACAACAATGGTTCATCAGTTCTAACTCATTTTACAGGAAAAATCTATTGTTTGGCCACAATTAATTGCCCCATCCTTTTATTAGATAAGCAGATGTCTGTCATCTGGTATTTAATTAGCATATGTACCTAGTTTTTGCATTAACGTTCTTGGGCAGTGATATTAGGAACACTCTTGGACAGATCCATTGTAATTAAAGAGAAGAAAATGAGAATACATGGAATTCCTGTTTATAGCTACCAGATAGAATTCATCGTTGGCCTTGGTTTACATCTCTGCGTGCGTAGGTACGCATGTGGTTTAAGTGCATTCTCACGTGTAGCGTGTAGAGCAGCCTATTCATTTTAATGGGCTTCCGTACCCTCAAGAAATGTGGGGAAATAAGTCCCTGACCCTTTTATAAAAGCATTCCGCACCAAACCACATGGAGCTGCATGTTTTCATGCGCAGTTGTCAAATTGTGAGGGTGCAATTAAAGTGATATTAGCCACTTCAGCTCCAGGCCAGATTTACCCCCTCGGGTCCTTTCACATGGGCTTTCCAATCAGGTCCGCCTGTCAGGTCCATGGAGCAGCGGATGTCAGGGGTGACTTGTCCACTGACCAGTGAAGGCCTGTCAATTGGGGGCCCCCTATCCATGCATCAGGCCCCCTAATCTACATGCAGGGCACCGGACGCATGGATTCTAATGTTTTTTTTTTTTTTAAGCACCTGATTAGAGCTAAAGGCTCTAATAGGCTTCAAAAAAGGGTGGGCTCGGGGAGCAGAGCACTGCGCCCTGAACCCACCCAGTTGTGTGACAATAGCGAATGAACATTCACTATTGCCACACTGATTCTCCTCCTGGCCAATCAGGAAGCGGGTCCTGAGACCTGTTTCCCAATTGGCCGAAAGGAGAAGGCATCCTATTGGCCAAGAAGGAGGGAGGAGACGGCCGCCGAGAAGGGACATGAAGGAGCCTGAGGGGGAAGCCGCCGCAGCCTGTCATTCCTGGAGGAACAAGGCAGGCAGATGAGCAGGCGGGCAGGCAGGCGGCCGGGGGGGAGATATGTGGTAGTGCAGGCTGGAGTGATATGGGGGGCGGAGACAGACCGGTCATCCACCTTCTCTGCGGGGATTGGCGGGCAGATGCCCGCTGAACAAAACGGAGTCCGCCGTGGGCGGAAAGCCCGTGTGAAAGGACCCTTTCTGACCAGGCCATTTTTTGCGATACGGCACTTTGCGTGCGACACTGTACCCAAGTAAAATTGATGTCTTTTTTTGCCACAAATCAAGCTTTTTTTTGGTGGTATTTGATCACCTCTGCATTTCTTGCGCTATAAACAAAAAAAGACTGACAATTAAAAAAAAAAAAAAAAATATATATATATATATATATATATATATATATATATATATATATATATATTACTTTCTGCCAAAAAACACTTCAAATAAAAAAAATAAATGTAAAAAATCAAATTTTTTCATCAATTCAGGGCCAAAATGTATTCTGCTGCATATTTTTGGTAAAATTAATCCCGATAAATGTATACTGATTGGTTTGCGCAAAAGTTACAGTGTCTACAAATGATTTTTAGCGGGACTGCGACATTGCGATGGACAGATGGGACATCTAACTGACACTTTTGACACCAATGACATTACTACAGTGATCAGTGCTCAAAAATGCACTGTCACTGCACTAATGACACTGGCAGAGAAGGGGTTAACATCAGGGGAGATCAAAGAGTTATGTGTGTCCCTAGAGGGTGCTTACTAACTGTGGTGGGCTTGCTCTGACTGGAGGAAGACAGACATCCTGCTTAGCAGGAACACAAGATCTCTGTCTTTCTCCTTTTCAGAATGGCGATCTGCCTTGTTTACATAGGCAGATCGCCATTCTGCCTCTCCTGGGAACGATTGCGGGTGGCCGGTGGAAATCGGGTCCTCTGGACCAGTTGATTGACATCCCTGCTGGCCAATCATGGCGTGATCGCGCCATCTAGTGGTTATTGAACAAAACAATGTACAGGTATGTCGTTTCGTGCAATAGAGCCACACTGTTGCAGTATATACACAGTGGGGGGTTGGCAAGTGGTTAAAGGAGTTGTAAAGTCAGAAGGTTTTTTATCTTAATGCATTCTATGCATTAAGATTAAAAGCCTTCTGTATGCAGCAGCCTCCCCAGCACCCCCTAATACTTACCTGAGCTCATCTTTATCCAGCGATGTTGCAGGAGTGTCTAAGCTGACTGGGACTCCTCTCCTCATTGGTTGAGACAGCAGCGTGGCACGATTGGCTTCTGCTATTGTCAATCAAAATCATTCAGCCAATCAGGATAGAGAGGGGGCGGTGCAGAACCACAACTCCGTGTCTGAATGGACACACGGAGCTGCAGCTTGGCTCGGTTGCCCCCATAGCAAGCTGCTTGCTTTGGGGAACTCAACAGGACGGATGAGCCAGGAGCAAAGAAGAGGGACCTGAGAAAAGAAGGATCTGGGCTGCTCTGTGCAAAACCAACTGCACAGAGGAGGTAAGTATAACATGTTTGTTATTTAAAAAAAATGAGACTTTACAATCACTTTAACAGCTTCCCGACCACTCGCCGCACATTTACTGAACCAGGTTGGCTCTCCTGCGGGAACCGACGTAGCTTTATGTCGGTCGCGCGCGTGGTGCTGGGGGGCGAGCGTGCGCTGCCGGTAGCATGCTTCCATCCCCACTAGGCAGTGGGGATGCCGATCTGCCGGGCACCCACGATCGCTCCCTGCTGAGAGAGAATGACGTCAGCTGTTATAAACACAGCTGACCGTTTTTCTATCTGAAATGATCACAGAGCGCCTGTGATCCTTCTATAAAGGATCACAGGTCTCTATGATCACAAGCCCATCCCCCCAAAGTTAGAAAACACTCCCCTAGGCTCACACTTAACCCCTTCCCTGCCAATGTCATTATTACAGTAAAAATGCATATTTTGTATTTTTTATTTTTGGGGTCCCCCCAAAAGTGTCAAAAATGTCATTTAGGGGTCCGATCTGTCCGCCGCAATGTCGCAGTCCCGCCAAAAATCTCAGATCGCCGCCATTACTAGTAAAAATAAATAAATAAAAATGACATAAATCTTTCCCCTTTGTACCCAAAATATGTAGCAGAATACAAATTGGCCTAAAAGGATGAACATTTTTGATTTTATTTATATTTATTTTTAACCTCCCTGGCGGTATGATTATGTCAGGAATTCTGTACCAAAAGCGGTACAAATTTTTGCATGGAAATTTGCCGTTATGTATTATAGGCCTACAATTCTTAGTAATTACTGACTTAAACCTGACCAAAACAAGAGTCTAGTAGAATTATAATCTAATCAATAATATAATTTTATTATATAATATATATATATATATATATATATATATATATATATATATATATATATATATATATATATATATATATATATTATATAATAAAATATTATTGATTAGATTCTAACTCATGCGTTATATTATATATATATATATATATATATATATATATATATATATATATATATATATATGTATATATATATATATATATATATATATATATATATATATATATATATATATATGTATATGTATATATATATATATATATATATATATATATATATATATATATATATATATATACATATATATATATATATATATATATATATATATATATATAAAATTTAAATGTTATGTGTTTGTGTTTTGTGCAACGTTTGAATTTCCCTCCCAGTTCCGCTCCCATGCCGCATTGCTGCTGCAGGGAACGGAACCAGGAAGTCATCAGACCGACAGACGAGCGGCGGGGATCTCGGCTGGCGATCACAGCAATGGGAGATCATCGCTGGATCGCCAGGAGAAGGTAAAAGACACCGCTGCTCGCTCTGCACATCCACCTCGAGCGTGACTTGGGGATACCGATCCTAGCATGGAAAATCCACCCCGAGTCACGGGGATACCGCTAGGCAGGTTAGGATGTTATATAGCAGAATGTGAAAAATATTGTTTTTTTTTTCGCCCTTTTTTTGTTTATAGCGCAAAAAATAAAAATCGCACAGGTGATCAAATACCTCCAAAAGAAAGCTCTGTTTGTGGGGGAAAAAAAAGACATCAATTCTATTTGGGTACAGCGTCGCACGGGCGCGCAATTGTCCATTAAAGTAACGCTGTGCCGAATTGCAAAAAATGGCCTGGTCATTAAGAGGGGCAAATCCTTCTGGTCCAGAACTGTTTTTTTTTTCTACCATCGCCTGTGTATAAAGCTTTTTTTTTAACCATCACTTTGTTCAGATCTGATTTATACTTGAATAATAATTTGCTGCAGGTCTGTACTTTATAAAGCATAAGTACCCTGTAAGCCTGGTTAAAAAAACATACGCCCCAATACGGATCACTTCTGTCTATCCAGATATAATTGCAAAAAAAAAAAAAAAAAAAAGCTACCTTCAAATGCAGCTTCACAAGAATCATACATCTGCTTGCATAATAACCGTATAGTCAAAAACGGCTTGAAAAAAAAAAAAAAAAAGTCCGCTTTGTGTTCTCGTGTGAAATATATGATCATATTGGAGCTTTGCTCTAAAGGAAAACAATCTATATTGTTGTTGGATTTTTCACCCTTTTATTTATCTGTAGTACTTTCATAACAGACGGATCTACTTAACCTCCTCAAAACCCATTTTTATATTGTCATTATAGTAAACCTCAGTATATCATTCACGGCTTCTGATGATCTGAAGGATATGGTCCCCCTTTGCAGTCCAACTGAGGTCTATAAAAATGAATAACCTTTTTGTAAATCAATGCATGACATCAGCATCATAATGCTTTTATAAAATATAGCGTGCCTGAGAGCCCTTTCTTGCTTACTGTGACCTGCAGAATTATTTCAGAAGGGCTGAATGTAATGGCTAAAAAGCCAGCTATAATCTGAGAGATGATGTAGACAATCCGGGGTTGAAGATTTAAGCTTGGGACTTGGATACTTTCTGTAGAGTCGCTAAGAAATTTCAGAAAAATTAGGAGGATGAACAAATATTTTTCATTGTGTCCAGAATATTATTTGTAGCTTGCTCAAATTGCAATTTTTTTTTTTCAAGACCTAATCAACCTGTCAATGTTTAATAATTGCTTAAAGCAGGGGTTCTCAAACTTATTAAACAGGGGGCCAGTTCACGGTCCCTCAGACACTGTTGGGGGCTGGACTATAGTTTGAAAAAAAATATGAACGAATGTGCATATTTTTTATTGTTTTATTTATATAGTGGCGGCTGGTGCTCAAAATTTTTGGGGTGGGCGCAAACAGAAAAATGTAATAGGCATTGCTTTGCAGCAAAAAATGCTGTAAAAAATTGCGTGCCTTTGGGGTCACAAAAGTGTGAAAGGGACCTTCAGTAATCAAGGTATACTGTGCCCCCTTCAATGCAGAGTCACCACAGCGTGCCCCCTTTCAAAGCAGAGTGACCACAGCGTGCCCCCTTTCAATGCAGAGTGACCATAGCGTGCCCCATTTCAATGCAGAGTGCCCACAGCGTGCCCCCATCAATGCAGAGTGACCACAGCGTGCTCCCATCAATACAGAGTGACCACAGTGTGCCCCATTTCAATGCAGAGTGCCCACAGCGTGCCCCCATCAATGCAGAGTGACCACAGCGTGCTCCCATCAATACAGAGTGACCACAGTGTGCCCCATTTCAATGCAGAGTGCCCACAGCATGCCCCCATCAATGCAGAGTGACCACAGCGTGCTCCCATCAATACAGAGTGACCACAGTGTGCCCCATTTCAATGCAGAGTGACCACAGCGTGCCCCCTTTCAATGCAGAGTGACCACAGCATGCCCCCTTTCAATGCAGAGTGACCACAGCATGCCCCCTTTCAATGCAGAGTGCCCACAGTGTGCCCCCTTTCAATGCAGAGTGACCACAGCGTGCCCCCTTCAATTCAGAGAGACCAGCGTGCCCCCATTCAATGCAGAGAGACCAGGGTGCCCCCATTCAATGCAGAGAGACCAGCGTGCCGCGCCCCCTCGAATGCAGAGATACCAGTGTGCCCCCTTCAATGCAGAGAGACCAGTCAGTGCACTTACCTGCAGCTTCTCCTCAGTCCCCCGCATCTCCTCGAGTCCTCCCTCCTCAGCCAAGGGCATGGGTTCGCCTTTCGACCAATCAGGAAGCGGGTCTCGGACCCGCTTCCTGATTGGCCAGGATGAGGATCCGTGTGACAATAGCGAATTTTCATTCGCTATTGTCACACAAATGGGTGGGCTAGGGCGCAGTGCTCTGCGCCCCGGGTCCACCCTTTTCTGAAGCCTATTAGAGCCTCTGGCTCTAATTAGGTGATTCCAAAAAAAAAAAAAACAACATGAATGATACATCCTGGCTGGCAGACCGGGTCCAGGACCCTGGCGGGCTGTAGTTTGAGGATCCTGGCGGGCCGTAGTTTGAGGACCCCTGGCTTAAAGTGTTACTAAACCTATGGAAATTGGATGGGGAATAATTATCTATCCAAAAAAGTACCGGCACAATCCCCTATAAATAAAATGCAATGGGAAACACACAGGAATTGTGGGACTTTTAAGAAGCTTAAATGAACATACCAAATACATGGATCAAATTAGATAATTAAAAAATATATATATATTTTATTTATTGAAATAATAATAATAATAATAATAATAATATAAATTAAATGCCAAAAGTGAACTAAGTCTCACAGGTAGAGCCCTGTAGACGAAGAGAATGGGGATTTTAGTGTGCCCAAAGGCTAGCAGTTAACCACTTTAAGATCGGAAGGATTTGCCCCCTTGACCAGGCCCTATTTTACGATTCGGCACTGCGTTTGTTTAACGGACAATTGCACAGTCGTGCGACGCTGTACCCAAACTAAATTTATGTACTTTTTTCCCCACAAATAGAGCTTTCTTTTGGTGGTATTTGATCACCTGTGCGACTTTTATTTTTTGCGCTATAAACAAAAAAAGAGCAAAAATTTTGAAAAGAAAATAAACAATATTTTTCACATTCTGCTCTGTGACATTCTCAAAAAAAAAAAAAAAATTAAATCAAAATGTTTTTAACATTTTAGGCCAATTTGTTTTCTGCTACATATTTTTGGTAAAAAAAAAATTGCAATAAGCGTATTTTGATTTGTTTGCGCAACAGTTATCGCGTCTACTAACTATGGGAAAGATTTATGTAATTTTTATTGTTTTTTTTACTAGTAATGGCGGCGATCTGCGATTTTTTTTGCGGGGCTGCGACATTGCGGTGGACAGATCGGACCCCTAACTGACATTTTTGACACTTTTGGGGGGTACCAGTGACATTAATGCAGTAATCAGTGCTAAAAATATGCACTGTTACTGTAATAATGACACTGGCAGGGAAGGGGTTAACACACTGGGTGATCAAGGGGTTAAATGTGATCCTAGGGGAGTGATTATAACTGTGGGTGGGGGGGTGTGTGGCTTGTGAAATGACTATAGAGACATGTGATCCTATATAGAAGGATCACATGAGCTCTGTGATCATCCCAGGGAGAAGAACGGTCAGCTGTGTTTACAACAGCTGACCGTTCTTCTCGCTCAGTGGGGAACGATCGTGGGTATCAGGTGGCAATTGGAGCCGACTGCCCACTGCATCTGATGAGCGGGGACAGGAGCGTGCCGCTGGCGGCACACACTCACCCCCTAGCCTTGTGCTCGCGATGTACAGTGATTTGCCTGGGAGCGGCTGCCTGCCTCCATATAGCTGCGGTGGGCTGTCGGGAACAGGTTAAATGAACATACCAAGTACATGGATCAAATTAGATAATTATATAATTAAATAATTAAAAAAAATATTTTATTTATTGAAATAATAATAATAATAATATAAATAAAATGCCAAAAGTGAACCATGTCTCACAGGTATAGCCCTGTAGACGAGGAGAATGGGGATTTTAGTGTGCCCAAAGGCTAGCAGTTAAAGAAAATACAAATTAAAAAAATATATATTAATTTTATTGAAGACAAGATAATAAAAACAGCATATGAGAATCCAATATCTAGAAGGTGTATTACAGCACATCCTACAATGCAATGGATCGATGCGTTTCAAACATTCTTAGGGCTTCCTCAGGATGCAGATGTATAGCAGGCTTTCTCAAAGAGTATATATACACCCTCAATAAAGATTCTAATTCATTGTCCACGCCACAGGACCTATAATGGTGTACTCAAAAGTATACAGAGCATATACACAGGAAGAAGGAGCTCACAGGCCCATGTCATTGTAGGGAGGAATCACACTGTTCAGCGTCCATTCTGACAGCAAGCTGGCCGAGAGTTACTAAACCTACAAAATCAGTCTGTATATGCAGTAAAATATGCTTGTTATACGCGCTGTAGAACCTAAGGGGTTAATCCTCTGCATTGTGTAAAAAGACTGTTTGATCATGTCTTCTCTGATCCTCTCTTTCATTCACAGTCCCCAAACCATCTCCTGATAAAACAGAGGCTAGGGGACAAGTTGGTCTGGCGAAGGAGCGTTACTGCACATGCTCTGAAATGCGTTACCGCCACCATGACGTCACCACGCTCCTGCGGTCTGCGAGCGAGGCGTACATTCCACCGTGACCTCGGCTCGGGACCTTCCTCCTTCACAGTGCTCCACGCCTCTCCTTCCATCTCCCCATGCTGCTGGATGGCTTCTAGGTAAAGGGAGCCAACAGGGAGCCCACTTATGCCGGCTCTTCACAAATTTCCGTGTAAGTGTTTTTGTATTGTGTGTCATTAAATGGTTTTAGACTGCACTTAAAGGCGCATTCCTTTTCTCCTTCCATGTTTGACTTTGTAGCGTTTTTTGACACTTTTGGGGGGACCAGTGACATTACTACAGTAATCAGTGCTAAAAATATGCACTGTTACTGTAATAATGACACGGGCAGGGAAGGGGTTAATACTGTGGGTGATCAAGGCGTTAAATGTGTACTGAGGAGCGTGTTTTTAACTGTGGGGGCGTGGCTTGTGAAATGATCATAGAGATATGTGATCCTATATAGAAGGATCACAGGCGCTCTGTGATCATTCCAGAGAGAAGAACGGTCAGCTGTGTTTACAACAGATGACCATTCTTCTCTCTCAGAGGGGAACGATCGTGGGTGTCAGACGGCAATCAGAGCCCTCAATTCTAGCAGCGCAAAATCCTACCATCCAATAAAGTGCATTAGTGACTAATATAAAATAATATTCCTGTGCGTTTTAAAGTGCTATAGTGAAAAATAAGAGGTCACCCCCTTTTTTGTGAACCATATATCCAATGCTAAAACTCAAATATAATACTGTGCAATCCTCAAATATAAGAGCTTTTTTAGTGACATACCAATTATTTACAAAATAAATATAAATAAATAATCGTGCAAAATTTTCCAATTAAAAAGGTGCACACATATAAATCATTAAATTGCTTTTATGCTCTGTGCAACTCAGGTTATTCATTCAAAGTCCAGTGCATATATAACCTATAAAGTCCCAGTGAAATGATCACAACCATGCAGGGGAGCAGTGATGGTGGGTATCTCCTAGTCACTCGTACAGGGATGTCTGGAGTTAAGGCTTACCAGATGTAGTTGATCACTGTTACCATACGGCAACCTGGATCATATAACGCGTGTTTAAATATTCCAATGTCAGGGTACATTCTTGTCCACTCTCCTGGGTATCAGGATAACCTGTATATCTCTGGGTGGTTAAAGCAAAAACAAGGGACTCCTCATGGTGTAGTGTTTTCAAATGTCAAATCCATTTATTAAAATAATTCAAAACATGTAAGCAGCAATGTATCAATGCTCTAACGGCAAAATGTAGCTAGACAGCCGAATGCACTATTACCGGATGGAGGGTTTCACCGAGCTCTTCAGCATGCAAAAAGTTTGTTCCTTCCTGGAGTGCACTCCGACCCCCGGCGTGCGTTCCACGGCTATAATCCACAATGAGGCGGCGTGCCTTGACATGTTTCGTCATTACGTTGACGTCTTCGGAAGCTTCGAGATATAGCTATACTGTTTCCCCATTTGGTGGATGTGTAGCAGCTGCAATCCTGTATATTTCCATACATCTATTTATTATTTATTTATATTTGGCGCGAGTGTTATTTCTATTAATGGCAATCAGAGCTGCCTGCCCCATGCATTGGCTTCCCCGCTGACAAACGGGGGAGGGAGGTTGCCCCTCTAGCTGCAGGCGCGCGACCGACGTATACCTACGTTGGTTTGCGCAGTATAACTGCAGCGGGCGGTCGGCAACCAGTTAACAAATACAAAACTTTATAATGTTTTTTAATCATTTACTTGTATTTAATTTCAGCTTATAACAGTGAACTGAAAAGCATGATCTTTCCAGCACCTTCTTCTTTCTATTTTTTTTTTTTTTTTAATACACTTCTTAAGAGAGCAGAAAACAATCCCCCCTCCTTTTATAAGAAGGGAAGCATCTGCCTTGAAGGTAATGTTTTATAAAGCCATACAACAGCAGCGCGACGAGCTTCCGTAGTCACTGGGGAGCCCAGATCTCGGATCAGATGGCCCTCTGATTCCTTTTTATTCCCGTGTTTGCCTTCTTCACGCCAGGAATGACATGCCACTGATGAAGGAACCAATTTCTTTATTTCCTGTCCTGCCTGCTGCTGGCAGCTGCTGCTCATAGTATGCGCCTTGCTCAATGCGTAGCGATATCTGCCAAAGCTCTGTAACATCCTTGTTCGTCTGCCAGTGCTGGCCAAGGACAGAGTCTTAACGAGCGAGTAGGTGTTTAATTAAAAGCCTGTGACAGAAACACTCAGAGACGGTCAGCTAACATACTTAGGATAAATGGAGTTCATAAAATCCAAAGAGGTAAATGTCAAAGCTGCGTTATTTATACCCCTGGACCGTTCCAATTTTTTGTGTATCAGGCGTCTATCATTTTCAGGTGTAGTAGCCAGTGCAGGCTTTTTTTTTTTTTTTTGCGTCTTGTTACATTTCACAGCGCTGACATATTGGAACTGTGATATTAGGGACTTGGTAATGCCGGACTGTGCTCGTTTGATAGCGGAATAACAAAACAAACATTCCGGGCGCTATTTTCTGGCAGCACAAAAATGAGATGTTTGAAATAGTTTTTTTCCTTTTTCTATTATTTGAATTGAAAGGAGACATTTTCAAAGGGTTGGCTGGAATATTTTCAGCAGATTGTGTTAAAAAATAGAAACGGTAATGGATCCTAACCGTACAGGCGATGTAGGAGTAGCAGAAATAGCGCAAAAGGCTTGTGGGAGGCTGCAATATTGTGGTGTGTGGAGAGGTCAGATGATTCAAGATGAATAAATAGGGTTGATATCAGTGGGCTGGTGCTCCATGGGCCGGGGGGGCAGCAGACGGACCATACCCCCCCCGACCACACCAGCTCCAGCCCGCACACCATACCCCCCCCGGTCGCCAGCTCACTCCCCCTCCCTGGACTGGCCTTTCAGGCAGGCAGCGGTGGCCGCGCCAGCAGAGGCTTCCACCTCAGTTTCCCTCCTCCGCGGGTTGGGCTTCCCCTACATCTCCTCCCTCCTCCCCCTCCTTGGCCAATAGCATGACTTTTCCTTTCGGCCAATCGGGAAACGGGTCTCAGGACCCGCTTCCTGATTGGCCAGGAGGAGAATTCCTGTGACAATAGTGAATATTCATTCGCTATTGTCACACAACTGGGTGGGCTCAGGGAGCAGTGCTCTGTGCCCCGAGCCCACCCTTTTTTGAAGCCTATTAGAGCCTCTGGTTCTAATCATGTGCTTTAAAAAAAAAACAATGGAATCCATGCGTCCGACGCCCTGCATGTAGGGCCGCCACTGGTTGATATATAGATAAAAAGAGTTGGGATCAATAGTTGGGTTAGCGAGTGGGTCATTTGCTACCCATTGGCGCATTGACCCATGGTGTCGGTACCATCAAACTACACACAAATCTTTTCAGAACTGTTTTGGGACTCAACAGGCCGAATACACATCCAACATTAAGCAGACCTTAAAGTAATTCATAGATTTATTTTCATTAAAATAAAAAAACATTTTACACTTACCTGCTTTGTGCAGTAGTTTTGCACAGAGTGGCCCAGATCCTCCTTTTTTTGGGTCCCTCGCCGGTGCTCCTGGCTCCTCTCTCCTGTCAGGTGACCCCACAGCAATCAGCTTGCTATGGGTGCAGCTGAGCTGAGCCTCTGCTCTGTGTGTCGATTCAGACACGGAGCCACGGTTTGGCCCCTCTATCTCCTCCTGATTGCCTCACTGGCTGTAATTGACAGCAACCAATCAGGAGTGTAAGTCCCTGGAAATGCAAGGCTCTCTCATGGACATCACTGGCTCGAGACGGAGCTGAGGTAAGTAATAAGGGGCCGGTGGGGCCGCTGCACACATAAGGTTTTTTACCTTCATGCATAGAATGAAAGGTAAAAAACCTTGTGGCTTTACAACCACTTTAAAGTGGTTCTAATGGCTGAAGGCTTTTTTACCTTCATGCATTCTATGCATGAAGGTAAAAAACCTTCTGTGTTCAGCGCCTCCCCCCCCCAGCCCCCTGAATACTTACCTGAGCTCCCTCAGATCCAGAGATGTTCAGCTGTCCCAAGACTCTCCCTCCTCATTGGCTTAGACAGCAGCAGGAGTCCTTTGGCTCCCACTGCTGTCAATCACAGCCAGTGAGCCAATAAGGGGAGAGCAGGGGGGGTGAGCGGCGGCTCTGTGTCTTAGGGCGCATAGAGCAGTGGCTCAGGAGCAAGCAGGCAGCAATGCCCCAGGGCAAGCGACTTTCTCTGGGGGCGCTGCTGAAGGAGGAATAGCCAGGAGGGACGGCGGGGGACCCAAAAAGAAGACCACTGCACTGAGCAGGTAAGTATAACATATTTGTTATTTAAAAAAAAATAAATAAAACATTAATACCATTTTAAATTCAAAAGGGGAGTTAGTTCCATTGAAACACCTCCCATCCCCAGACAGAATTGCATTTTGTTCCCTGTGTTTATTTTTTTAATTTTTGGGTTTATTTACCCCTTTTCCCTTTTTGGCCTATGCCCGAATGACATGTTCCTAGTCCAGTAGACTCCTGGGATACTTACATCAGATTTCCCAGAATTGTGCACACAGAGCGGCCAGAGGGTGGGCCTAATATGTCATTGGTTGCCGGCTGCCTGCACATGAAAAAGGCAAGAACCAAGATGACGGCGGCGTAGGAGCCAGTGTATGTCACCCAAACAGCAGACTACAGCGGGGCTCTTCATGTGTGCTCGGGTGTTTAACAGCCGGTTTTAGACAGTGTGTGAGTATCCTCGCGCCTGTCAACTATGAGTATGTGTGTTGAGGGCATTGGGGTGGCCTTTTTACAGGGCAGTGGAGCGGCTCGGGGGGCAGTTGTCAAACACATAACTGCTGGAAAAAAATCTTGGGCGACAGTTTGGTGCCCCTCTCAAAGTTCTGCCTGGGTCCAATGGGACCCATGGTAGGGCTGGCCCTGGAAAAAATGCAAAATAAATGACACAAAGCAGGGGTCAAGGGGGAGTAATTTTCGGAAGAAACTTACATCATTCTTACAATGTTCTTTAAAGTATTATCATAATTATTAATCCAGGGAGGTGTAATCAAAAGAATAAATGTATTTATTTTGCACATTAATGTGACCTGGCAAGGCATCACTAGATAGGCATCCATATTATAGTAATAGGGTTGGGATAAATACTTAGTCTGTGCTTTCCTTCTTTCTTTCCAGTTGATTGAGTGTTTATTATCTATATACTTTAAATGCATGGATGTAAAATACAACTCTCAAGCAGTTTACTGTCAAATAGTGCTGTGTATCCTAAGCAGTCAGTTGGGCAGTGATATATATTTAGTGTACAGAAAGGAGGCTTCACTTCAGAAAGGGAAAATCAATGTGGGCTTATGTGTGTTTGCATACTTCTGCCCATGGCTGTGCATAGACTTACTGCCGGATGAGGAATAGCGAGCAGGAGCAAAAATCTTAATGCACCTATAGTGCCCAATATAAATTAGAGCACATCAGAATATACAGTTGTGTGAGCTTCGGTTTTTTTCCTGATTACCTGACCTGCTGATTATTCCTTTCAGTGTATAACGCGGTTTGCCTCCTGAGCTCTGGACTTTTGCCTTTTGGTTGTGACCTTCTGCTCTGCTTTTTGCCTTGCACTTTGTTTGCCCAATTGTTACCGACTTTGGCTTGTTTCCTGGCCTGTGTTTTTACTTCCTGATCTGGTACTTATCTGCTTGGCTGTTTGAGCCTCTACTCTGCCTCTGTATCCTAATCTAAAACAAAAGAAATATGGTCTGCCACCTTTTCTGTCCAGTTGCCTCCATCCCTAAATACATATGCAAAAAATCCAAGGAGGAACCAAGGAAAATAATGGGACTTTGAGTGAGGACAACTGGACTGTATGATAAATAAATAAATAAATGTATTAAAAAGAGTCACATATACAACCGATGAGGACACATAGAGAGAATTGGCATACAAAAGATTGTAAAATTCACATTAATTAAAAGTAAATACGATTTCACATGGATCGCACTAGGATCTCTAAAAGGTATAACAGATTTAATATGATATCATGCTCCCTGTAGGCTTACAGTCTTTACTTATATCAGACTTGAAATTACATATGAGTTATTTTGGGCTCGACGCGTTTCTTGGACCTCCGTCCATTCATCAGGAGCTTAAATACAGGTTGCATATCCGAAACTGGTAATCTAAATTATAACAAAATATAAATGAGACGGGGTTTAATTATGATATATTGAAAAAATTGGTAGAGAAAACACTATCTTTAGTAGTATAATATGTTTGAAAAAATACTATCCAATCCCGGAGAAGGAGGGCGGGGCCGACCCGGAGAACGCCTGGCCCGGGGCTGAGGCATAGACAATAACCAGCATGGCAGCCGGAATGAAGAAAACTGAAGAACCAAAAATCCAAAAAAACCGCACTTCAAGAATTCTTGATTCTTGAACCGCACTTAAGGCCCGTACACACGTACCGATTGTCGGCCGTAAATATTCAGCCGACTACCGATCGGCCGATTGTAGGCTTGTTAGTATGATGCTTCCGACAGCCGACAGCACATTTTCGGCCGAACAGAATCTGTTGTGCAGGCTTTAAAATTTTTGTATGCCGTCACCAGAACGGCCGATTGTTCGCCAGTCAGTACAGAATTCGGCCTAAAGACAGCAGATTTGCAAGACTGGGCATGCTCAGAAAAGAAAAAAGACAAGGAAAGTTAACCATCACATGACATCACTTCTGCAGTCGGCTGTTGTTGGCCGACAAAATTCGTGTGCAGTCTTTTGACACTTTTCAGCGGACAGGACATCCCTGGACAAAAGACGGCCGACGATCGGTACGTGTGTACGGGGCTAAAGTATCTGCTCCGTTATCTTCAGTCCTCAGCTGCATGCATCTGGCAGCAACACAGATCCTGTAATGCCTGCCTGCCTTTTGCATCACTCCATGCCCTCACATTCTCTGTCACCACCTTCAGGAGTGTTGGGCAGGAGGTGCAAGAGGAGCCTAATAACATTCAGTTTTTACAGGATGAATAGCTCTGCAATTTTTTTTTAATACAAAACATTTCAAAGATTTAATCAAGTTATAATTTCTAGAGCCTCAAATCATGAAACCGATTCAAATGTTTGCCCCTGAGAGACAAAAATGGACATTGGGGGATACAAGATTGATGGACTTTGTAAGAGATTAGATTTGATGGACACTTGCCCTTTTGTGTCTTGATTACCAAAATATGTATAATTTGTAAGTGATACAACAGGTTCAAACAATATATGCAATAATTAAGACATGTCAGGGTAAACTCTAGGTTTGGATGGGCTCACTATTATATACAGAAATTTCAAAATGACTGGAAAATCTCTGAGATAATTTACCAAGTCTCTCTTTACCATAGGGCTGCTTGTGCACAGTATTGCAATGTCAGATAAACTGGAGAAGAAAGACATTGTGAGTTGTTCTTTTTGAGAGAAATGTTAACATTTCTATATGTAGCGCTTACTCTCAGAGCTGCCGCTGATATATAGGTTCCCTGATTCCTGGTGACAACAACTCTTCTGACAGTGTCACACCCTCTGACACACCAAGACTGAATAAAAGAATGTTAATTTGGGCAACACACCCAGCAAAGCAGCAATAATGAAAGCAACAGTCAAGAGCTACTAAGGCAAAATTATACATTACACTGATAACAGATTGTAAACTGAGTATTACTAAGCACAACGTCATCAGGTACCCCAAATCCACATTTCGTAAGTAAAACTCACATCTCCAAGGTCCGAAACTACCTGCAAGCTCTAAATTCATAGTCTATAAATCCCAGTCCCTCTGTAACCCCCACCCACTGACCAGTGGTACACCTGATGCTGGCTAGCGTTGGGGCCCAAAATGAGATTGGAGCGCTCTTAAAGCCAAACTAAACTCTCTCAATCAATATTAACTATTTTGAATCCCTATGCAGCTAGCCCTATTAAATAGATAGAAAGGTATATCATATTTACTTGTGTTTAAACGTTTTTTTCAACATTGATTACTTTGTGGTTTTGGCCTAGGCCAAAATGATGTCATTCATCCAAGGAGTCTTCATGGGCATTTTTTTTTCTTTCATCTGGAAGAAGGTAGGTGGGGCATTCTCAGCTGAGCACCCCCATCCAGTGCTGCATGAATCATCTGCCTTTGCTCAAGATAGCCACAGCTAGAAATGTTAAGGGGATATTTTTCAAAGTGCTTTCTCAACAAAATACAACATGGAGTCATAGATGGATAGATGAATGAGTTTGGTTTGAATATTATAAAATAAATGAAACAGTGTATTCAGCTTGTGGTGCTCATATACAGTTGAGTTCTGCCTTAAAGAGGAAGTAAACCCTCCTCTGCAAGTTGTACCTATAGGTGATCCTATGATAAGGCTTACCTATAGGTACTGTAAATATCTCCTAAACATGTACCGTTTAGAAGATATTTACCTTACATGCAGCCAGTGACGTCACTGGCACATGCACTCTGAAGGAACGGCCGCTGGTGCCGTTCCTTCAGAGTCCCGTACCGTGACTGTCGGCTCCCGTGCGCGTGCGCGGAAGTGACGTCACCGCGGCTCCGGCCAATCAGATTGCCGGATGCCGCGATCCCGGAAGACGGGCGACTGAACATGTCGCCCATCATAGAGGTGAGCAGGTGAGCAGGCGGCACGGCGGGGGCTCGTTCTAAGGTAAGTATTGCATAATGAGCTAGTATGCGATGCATACTAGCTTATTATGTGTTTCTCTTTCAGGGTGAAAAATAAAAAACAAACAAACAATTGAGTTTACAACCTCTTTAACCCAGTGAAGCCCAAGGCAGTGGAGCCCAAGATTAGGAGTGCTCTTAAAAAGATGTTTTTGCAATACCAACGGTATAGGGGGGGGGGGTCCCTAAACTGAAGCAGTCAATCAAAATCGTCCCGGCTGGCTGCTAGGGGTAGGTCCGACCCCTTTCCTGCACTAATAGCCAATCAGTGCTCAGTGCTTCATCTTCTTCCCTGCAGCTGCCACTTATTTAGGAAGGAGAGTAAAAAATTGTCCTGCTACTGTTTATTCTTAACACTGCAGGACGGGATTTAAAGAGCCCTGTAGGAGGATTTAAAATCAATCTGTAAAACATAAAAATACAACTGACTTCAATAAAACTATTCTTTATATGGAGAATGTGCAAATATGTGATGATTTTAAGAAAACAATAGATAAAAAAAAAAAAGGCATGCAAACAAAACACGTTTCCTTCTTTGTTTGATTAACATCATCAATTTACTGACTGGCATACATGATAAAACCGCTTCTCCTTTATCGCAATTGCCTTTATGACGGTTCAAGTGTGGCAAGAGGGAAATAGTACGAGACACATGTGTGCGAGCTACCTGCTTGTGGAATGAATGGATGCAGTTACAGCCTAATGATTGTACACAGTGTCCCTATAGGCACGCAGGCAATTTAGAGCTTGCAAACCATGCCTGCTTCATGCTATATTTCAGAAGCAACGCGTCCCATTGTAAAAGCCGCAGCAGAAACAAACAATGATAGTTTATTGCGAAGCTGTTTTACTGTAATGAGTATTGTGGGGAATATTGAAAAAGATCTTTGGCTGAGCCAAAAATGAATTTGTAAGTCATAAAGCGTCCTACGTTGAAATTAACACCGACACCTTCAATGCTAGAGCGGTCAACATAGAGCAGACTTTTCCACGGGTAGAGAGGTTACTCGGGATTTTATTTATATAAATGGAAGACAATGTTTTAGAACCATCAGAAAGAATACTTTTAGGCATGATTAAAGACTATTGTTTTCCCAGCGTGATGAATCAGGCTGCGTGGATTTTCTAGAAGAGGAATGACTGTCAGTACAAGGAAGTTTTCCTATTTCTCACAATGTTTGTCTTACAGTAAATAGCAGTGACCACCATGGAGGCGCTCTGGATAATCCACCTCAGCGTATTATTTGTGTCAGTCTCATTTTATGTTTTTCACACCCACACGCAGATGTATATTACACATAATATAATCTTCAAGCAATATTTTTTTGCCATTTATTTCCCTGGTGGGCCTTTCACACCACGGTCAAGTTCAAAGTGCTGAGGTGGAACAATAAAAGATGCAAGGGCAGGAAGTACTCTAAATCAGCTGTTTCAGTTTAAAGGAGAGCTTTAGTCTACCCCTGGGTGCAGAGGCAAGCCCTATAATAATTGGGATAAGATGTTTGAAGGATATAAGAGTTCAAATAAAAGAAAAGTGTTTACCCCTTCCAGGACTTGCTTTGTGGGTCACGGTTGGCAATAATGTTTGGATGGCAAAAGATGGGGCACTACTTGACACATGATGTCAAACTGCTTAGAACACAGGTTGCATAGAGCCCAATGCAAGTAAATTGCGTGTACACTTAGGGGCAATTAATAAAGTTGCTTTAAGAAAAGAAAAATCAAAACAAAAAATGGCATATTTATAGGGGCAGCAGTTTTCACTTTGTGGTTGTCAGATACAGTTCCACTTTAACCAGTGGCGGCTGGTTCTCCATGGGCCGGGGGGGGGGGGCGGCAGACGGACCACACCATACCCCCTCACCCTTCCGGACTGCACCAGCTCCACAGCTCCAGCCCGCACACCATACCACCCCCGTAGCCGGCTCACTCACCATGGACGACGTGGAGGGCAGGCAGCAGCGGCTTCACTGGGCGGTGGCGGCGTCTCCTCCCTCCTCCTCCTCCTTGGCCAATAGCATGGCTTCTCCTTTTGGCCAATTGGGAAACGGTCTCAGGACCCGCTTCCTTATTGGCTGGGAGGAGAATCAGTGTGATAATAGCGAATATTCATTTGATATTGTCACACAACTGGGTGGGCTCGGGGCGCCCCTGCGCCCCCAGTAGACGGGCCGCCACTGACTTTAATCCCTCCCATTGGCCAGTGATACACTGGCCAATGGGACATGATGTAAAACTGCACAGGACACAGGTGGCAAAGGGTCCAGCGCAAAAAAACGGGTTGCACACTTCAATTTATAAAGTTGTTTTAAAGGAGAAATATGGCCAAAGCTATTATGGCTATAGTTCTCCTGTAGATCACAAGAGTGCAGTTTGTTCTGTACTTCTGTGAACCGTTTTCAGCTGACAGCCGGCTAAAGTCCAGTGATCCACTGAGCCAGCCCCTCCTTCCCCCTTCACAGCCCAGCGCTCCAGTGAGCACTGGAGGGGAGAGCAGAGAGCCAGTGACTGACAGTCACGGCTTTCTGCTCAGAATGGAGGGATAGATCTGAGTGATCAGCGGTGTTTGAACACTCAGTACTCACTGCAGAGCCAGCGGGGGGATAGAAATGTGAAACAATGTAAAATCAACGCAATATTATATTATTTGCAAAAATTCTGTGTGAAAATATAATAGCCCTAAACCGAGGCTGATAAGCGATTGCTCTAACAGAGTGTATCCCCCTATAACTCTCAAAACAAACCAACATATACCATAATCAGTGTAGCGCAAGCAATATGAATACAATAAAAATATTTAAAAACAAAAATAAACAAAGTCCCAGTGTATAAAATACATCACTGTGTAATTCAAAGTGACAGTTCAAGGTAGAAATTCAAAAATACCTCTGATCCAGTGAATTCCGGACCACCTCCCTTGGGTAAAATGCCTGCTCACCTCCAGGTAATGACCCCACCACAGAGTCACAATCACCATTTAGAATTTCTCAAAGGGTATTCCTCCTCGAGGTATCTATAAGCTTCGCTGACCTCCTCTTAGGGTCCCAATCATTCATCAGCCATAAAATTATAAAAGAAAACCATAGGGCTCTCTACTTTAAATATTTATTATATAAAATGCAACACAGGGATTTTAAATGAGGCCCAAGATGACATTGCATTGTAGTGATTTGTTAACTAAATAAAGCACGGAGGCATGGGTGGTTGGGGGAATTTCCTTTGAATATTACAAATTAAATATATACTGTTTCGTAAATGACTAGAGGGAGATTTACTGAAACTGGTACACGCAGAATCTGGTGCACCTGGGCATAAAAACCAATCAACTTCCAGGTTTTGTTGTCAAAGCTTAAGGCCTCTTTCACACGGGCGCACCGCCTGATGGAGTCTAATCTGCTCAGCGGGGGATCGAACTGCCGATCCCCCGCTGAGCAGGCGGATGACAGCTCCGTCTCCGCTCTGTGTGCAGTGATGGAGCTGTCAGATCCCCGCTGTCCTCTATGGGGAGATCAGATGAGAACGGTCTGCTTGTCCATTCTCATCCGATCCCATCCAATCCTGCAGATGGAAGGAAAATAGAGTTTCCCTCCGTCCGGATTTCATCGGATCAGAGAGCATCGGCTGTCAGCGGAGATGTCACCGCTGACATCTGCTGCCCCATAGGGATGCATGGAGCATCCAATCAGGTCCGCCTGAAAAACTGACAGGCAGATCGGATCGCCCGTGTGAAAGGGGCCTAATTGAACAAGCTGAAGTTAGAAGCTGATTGGCTCCAATGCACAGCTGCACCAGATTCTGTAGGCTTCAGTTTTAGTAAATGTTTGCGTACATTTTTCAACCATTATTAGAAGCTCTTTGGCATGAAGTATATGGTATATTTTTGAAGTACTGGTCCATTATGTTAAAGCGGAGTTCCACCCTGGGAAAGTTTTTTTTAATAAAAATACCCCCGGGACAGTCAGGGCTAGTGCATTCCACAATGGCTAGCCTCTGATCTGTCCCGGGTTGCACTTACCTTTTAGAAGAAATACTTACCTTGAAAATGTATTGTCCAGTGCTGCCATCTCAGGTGTGGGCAGCTTGAAGGCAGCGCGATCCTCTTCTGTGTCCTCTTCCGTCTTCTTCGGTCCCACGATGCACTGCACCGGCCCCGCCGTCCCTTCCGGTGCCGCAGCGTCATCCCTGCACAGCTTCTGGGCATGCCCAGAAGCTGTTTAGAAGGCAATGGCGCGAACGCACCGGAACTGACGTTGGGGCCGGTGCAGGCGCATTGATTCCTGGGAGTGATGACGTTCAGCTCCCAGGAATCATTGCAAGCCAGGAAGTGACCAATCACCGTGGCCGCCGAGGGGAGGAAGAGGAAGTAAGGTAAGTATATTTTCTTCTAAACCAGGTACGTAAAAAAAAAAAAATTGCGATTATCCATTTGTTTTTCAGGTGACCCGGAGCAAGAAGATGGAGGTAAGTATAATTTTAGGGTGGAACTCCACTTTAACATTATAATTCCCTCCACAATAATACTGGTACTGAAATATCAGGCTAAGGCTTTAATTTCACAAATACTGATTCAGCCGAGCAAATGGCTTCCTGTGGGTTATGTAGATGGCATTTGCACTTTAAAATACCTAGTAGTTACTGAATTGGATAAAATCTAAGTCTACTTTTCCCTAACAAAATGTAACCTCAGGTATGTTTACCATCATTGGACAAAGTTAGCGTTGCCGGTAATAACAGCTTTTAGGGAAGCATAAAATGCTTATTTGCTAGTGTATAATGGGCATTTCCGAGCACAAAGGAGACCTATGTATGTGTTTTCAGATGCTTTCATTTCCTGTCCTGTCTAAACATTCTATTATTTTATGGTTGGGCTGTGTTTTTCAGTCTGTTTGTCGTAAAAACGTATTTGTGAATGCACCATTAGAGACAAAACATAGAATGAGTTGTGCAGAATGGCCCATTTTAACTCATCTACAGTTTACTCAAAAGTTATTTTTCTGTGCAAGAGTGCATCAAGACCACCTATGGATTCTGTTTCCTCACCGAGGATGCTTATGATCCCTCAAGCAGAGACAGAGTGGCCTGTGGCACAGCAGGAGTCATTTCATTGCCTGTGAATGAAGTCATATTCCTTTGCCAGGATGCTATTCTTGGTGGAGAGGAGATGCTTCCTTAACCCTTAACCCTGACGGCATCAGGCGACGTTCCACCGAGTTGAGAGTTTGTAGAGAAGCAGCAAATTAACGCCGCTTACATAAAGAGTTTTAAGTGGTTCATAAATCATGCCCCATTATATATCTAATTATCCCCAAATATGCCTTATTTTATTTTTTATGACTGATAAAGAAAATGTAAAATAGAGCGCTCTTTGTGATCTTTGTGTCAAATATTTTATTCCTTTTTTCTTCTTATTTGGAATGCATGATGTATTTTCATTGAGCATATGCTTTGAGTTATTTTTTTCTAATTGCAGGCATTATCAAGTAAAAAATTTGGGGGAGCATACCCATGTATTTCTAAAGCTGGTGCAGCTATGAACCAAGAGACATGTATATTAAAAAAGAATAGCGCACACATGCAAAAGAAATTACTACCAAATTTGAAGACAATCGATAAATAAAAATGGGGATTTGGTCCCACCATATGGCCATATAGTGCTCAAGCCCACCACTACGTCAAAGTACCCCATTATCAGTGGGTCCTACACTATCCATGAAAAAGAGGTCGAGCACCCCCCCCCCCCACACACACACACACACCTGTACTCTATCAGTGTCCACTATCAAGTGGATATAGGAGGAGTCCCCTGTAGTGCATTTGCACATCTCTCCAAGCAAGGAGTATTATCTCCAAGGGTTAGAAAGGCTGGATTCATCTCTTTTTCATGGATAGTGTAGGACCCACTGATAATGGGGTACTTTGACGTAGTGGTGGGCTTGAGCACTATATGGCCATATGGTGGGACCAAATCCCCATTTTTATTTATGGATTGTCTTCAAATTTGGTAGTAATTTATTTTGCATGTGTGCGCTATTCTTTTTTAATAGGCATTATCAAGTGCTTTACATACTACACATTCATATCTGTCCCTACCCTCAATGAGCTTGCAATCTAAAGTCCCTATCTCACATGCATAATTATACACATACTAATTTACCTACCAGCATGTCTTGGTGCAGCTACCAATTTACCTACCAGCTTGGAGTGTGGCAGAGGCATAACTAGAACCTTCAGGGCCACGGTGCAAGAAACCATAAAGGGCCCCCCAGACCCCTGTTCGGGGCCCTTCCCTTTAAGCCTGGGCCTCTTCCCACTGATCTTGGGGCCCTTTACTCTCATTGCGGGGCCCTTTATTATGGTCCCGCAGCGGGACCCTTTCAGAAGTTCTGCAGTGGGCCCCCTTCCTGCCATCTTGGGGCCTCCCTATGGTGGTGGAATGACAGGGCCCGGTCGCAAGTGTGACCTTTGTGATCCTGGAAGTTCACCCACCGATGTCAGTAGTTTTTATTTTTTGGTATTTTAATTGTATTATTTTTTATAATTTTATTTTATTTTTTTACAATGTCACTGACTATGACTCTGTCCATTCAGAAAAGGAAGGAGCTGGTAAATTACATATTTACCAACCCCTTCCTGGTTCTCTATTGTGACACATCCCCTGCAGCAGCTGGCAGGAGAGGGGAGGGAGCACAGTGGGGGGAGGGGGGCAGAACAGTGGGGGGGGGACCAGGGGAGCACACAGGGGCACAGAGACAGCAGAACACAAGTGAACTGGATAGGAGGAGTGGCGGGGGCAGCACACAGAGGAACCTATCTCCTCCATTTTCCTCCTGCAGCTACAGGAGGAGAAAGGAGGACAGTGATTTCTCTACATGCTGCCCCCGCCGCCCCTCCTATCCTGGTGTACAGAGGAGTCGCACAGGCCCCCTGGAGCATGGGGCCCAGTTGCAATTGCAACCCCTGCAACCCCTGTAGTTATGCCCCTGGAGTGTGGGAGGACCCAGGGTACCAGGAGGAAACCCATGCAAGCATAGGGAGAACTTGCAAACTTCAAGCAGCTAATGCCCTTGATACTAGTATTGCAGTGTTAGCCTTAACCACTTGCTTACTGGATACTTATACTCCCTTCCTGTCCAGGCAAATTTTCAGATTTCAGCGCTCTCACACTTTGTATGACAATTGTGCGGTCATGCAACACTGTACCCAAACAACATTTTTATCATTCTTTTCACACAAATAGAGCTTTCTTTTTGTGCTATTTAATCACCACTGTTCTTTTTACTTTTTGCTAAATAAACAAATAAAGGCTGAAAAGTTGGAAAAAAAAAAGTTTTGATGGTTTGTTATAAAATTTTGCAAACAGGTAATTTTCTCCTTCACTGATGTGCACTGATAGGGGGCACTGATGGGCACTGGTAGACAACACTGATGAGGAGGCACTGATGCGCACTGATTTGCAGCACTGATGGCCACTGATTGGCAGCACTGGTGAGAGCTGATTGGCAGCACTGACGGCCACTGATTGGCAGCACTGGTGGGCACAGCTTGGCAGCACTGATGGCCACTGATTGGCAGCACTGATGGCCACTGATTGGCAGCACTGGTGGGCACAGATTGGCAGCACTGGTGGGCACCATTGGGACTGCACTGATAATCAATACACTGATAACCAGTGCCCTGATTATCAGTGTACCTGTCCCTTTTAGAGAAGCCGGTTATCAGCTCTCTTCTCCTCTCCTCATGCTGTCAGACTGAGGAAAGGAGTGCCGATAGCCTTCTTCTGTTTACATCCATGATCAACTTTGATTGGACACAGCTTATCGGGTGGTAAAGAGCCGCTAATTGGCTCTTTACCTCAATCTGTGATCAGCAGTTTCCTCTGGACACTAGGATCACAGAGCACGCCGCCCACGCCCAGCAGCAGACACGTGGCAGAAGCGATCATGGCACGCCGTCATATAATGGAGTCCCAGAACTAGCTGGCCGCGCTGTAGCCATCATTCGGTCTGCAAGTGTTTAAAGGGTAAGTTCACCTTTGGAACAAATTACATGTACTTAGGATGCAACAAGCAATAAGTTCCAGCTCCTGCCTCCTCCCCCAATCTCCCCTTCCTGTGAGAGCGGGCGGAGGATCTTTTCCCTGCTGTCATTTACAGAGTTCTGTGAATAGGAAAACAAAATCTACCATCGGCCTCCATGGCTGACGGCTTGTAGTTCGAGGGCGCTGGGGAGCATCCTCATAGATCAGTGAGTTTTCCTGTTATTCAATAACTGTAGCTGTACTGAGTGTCTGCAGGATCCTGGCATTGCGCCTGCGATCTGCTGATCATTGCAGGCTGCAGAGTAAAATAATAAATGCAAATTTTGTTTACCTGCGAAAAGATGTGCATTTATTATTAGCCATTAACATATATTTATATATAACATAGAGTTTTAAGGCTATCATATTTTTTTTTTTACAACTTACCCTTTTCCTAATATATATATATATATATATATATATATATATATATATATATATATATATATACAGTATATATATATAAATATATTAGTGATCGGCCGATATCGGTTTATCGTTGCCGATACCGATTCTGATATTTTGGCCAACGCATATTGGTATCAGCCGATATGGGGCGATTTTTTCGTACATTTAAAACATTTTTTTTTTTTTTTTTACTTGACAGGTACTCTTGTTCTGCACTTAAAAGCATTCAAAACACCAAGTTTGGCTGTTTTGAATGCTGTCATTTTTTTGAAGCTGGCGCCAGTATCCGGAAGTGATGTCATGAAATCACTTCCGAGGTTTTTGCATGGAGACCCAGTCAGAGCCAAATGCAGCTTTGATTGGGTCTTCAGCGGCTGTGCAGGCTTGTTGCCCGGGTCTGACTTAAAATAGAAGTTTATAATTAAAACTCTGAAATGGAAATGTTGAGCAAAAAAATATAAATCTTTTGAATTTGCTACTGTGTTTATTGTTATATTCTATATGATGTGGTTACTCTATTGACCGGTGGGACGGGAGACCCGGGCGAGCTGCGGAAGGTGGCGAGAGGGGGAGGGTGTCCCCTCCAGCTCCTTGTAATGACAGCCGAGCGGCTAAGTCCAGGGGGAGTGTACTGGGACAGTCTCTCTGTAATAATAAAGTGCCCTGATTTCCAGATAAGGGATCTTTCCATTACTTTATATTATATTATATTATATTATATTATATTATATTATATTATATTATATTATACTATATTATATTACATTATATATATCAATGAGGGTGAACATGAACAACACTCAGCCGTTGATTAGTGCATAGCAATCAGGCCATCCCATAAGCCATTCATTAAGAAAAAAGTCAAGGGCACTATCAGTCATGCCCGAAACTGTAATTATGGACATGTTCTGACAGACTTTAGTATTATGTCTGTTCGATTGGATTTGATTGGATTCTTCCAATAAAACTTTTATGTGCAGCAATCCCCTTTGACTCTATCTATCTAATCTATCTATCTATCTATCTATCTATCTATCTATCTATCTATCTATCTATCTATCTATCTATCTATCTATCTATCTATCTATCTATCTATCTATCATCTATCTATCTATCTATCTATCTATCTATCTATCTATCTATCTATCTATCTATCTATCTATCTATCTATCTATCTATCTATCTATCTATCTATCTTTCTATCTGTTTTATTATATAAATTGTCCAGTCACTTCCTAAAAATGCTCTGTAGGATTTAAACCCTTTTTATCGGGATGATTTAAATCTGAACTCCGGCACTAATCTTAGCACCATTCTATCCCCTCTAGCTAATTATCTATATTAATAACAAAAAAAAAAAAAAAAAAAGTAAATGGATCCAGTAATACCCTTTATGTCACAAGTTTTCTCTCTTCTGGAATGCAGATTGGAAGTTCCTTTTTTCAGCTGCCCACGTCTCTACATGGTAAAGTGGACACTACCCAATGGATCCATTGACAGGATCTTCAAAGGGTCCTGAAGACTCCAGCATCAGAGTGAAGACATCATGACAAGGGGTGACAATAGGACCAAATGGATCACTCATCTTTGCTCCCAGAAGAGGCGCCACAGAAAATCTGAAAACCAAACAACAAAAATGTTGGCTTTTCAAAACTATTTTTTTTTTATATATAATGAATTCAAGATATAAGGAAGATTCAATATCTTATTAATACTCTTCAATGCCTAAATTGTCAATAGAGTAACCACATCATAGAGAATATAACAATAAACACAGTAGCAAATTCAAAAGATTTATATTTTTGTGCTCAACATTTCCATTTCAGAGTTTTAATTATAAACTTCTATTTTAATGTACAATAAAGCCACACACGGACAAACATTTTGTCAATTGTTTTAACACAAGGTCTAAGAACTGCCTTTTATCTGAATAATGGTCATAGTCTTGGTTGCAGCTGACAGTTACAGATAACCAAATGATAAAAATAAAATGGCCGGACCAGAAAAATTAACCAGCTTGCAGACTTCTGTGGCCATTATCACAAATTCTCAAGTCTTACCCTACTCGGCTCTCCCAAGAAATGTATGAATTTATATTTAAAGCTTTCGCAAAAATATGTGACCACCTAATAAGGATGGGGCTTAATCTATAAAGGATTGTAAAGAAATATTAAAGTTCTGTAGTCTATGGCAACCAGTCGGAATTCTACTTACTCAGATCTCAGAAAGACTACCTTTGATTGGTCATTGCCCTTTGCACTTTTTCTTTGACTTAGTCAATAAAGCCTAATACACACAATGAGATTATCGGGCGATTGATCATCCATTTTTTTTTTTTTTTGCATGCTAGTCTTCCTTTTTAAAAATTAAGAGGTTACTAAAGTATGAAAACTCTAGTACGTCAGAATAAAAATTTGGAAGTGAGGTATTGTATTTCTATTATATTTTTTTTTTCCAAAATTTTTTTTATTGAAAGTTTAAGACATACAGCCATAGAAAAGGACTACAATATATTATATTATATTTTATTCTATTATATTTTTGTGAAGAAAATTGTACTGATTAAACACGAATCATACGATCTGGTACGTACGAGAAATATTTTTGTGTGTTTGACCCTTCGGATAACTTCAGACGAAAGATGTGTACTAATGATCCGATTATCGTATCATCTCTTTGAAAGCAGAAGGATGTAAAATGAACCTAAATGTATCTGCTTTGTCAACTGCCTTGAAGCAAAGGCTGGAAACCTTCTTTTTTTGGGTTCTAAAAATGTGTTCGGGCGTCCTTCTTCAAAAACCCCCTTTCAACTACCTTTGATTGGTCAATGAACTTTGCATTTATTTAAAGCTTTCAAAAAATGTGTTGCCATCTAACAATGGTCAGGCTTTCTATAAAAGATTGTAAGAAATATTAAAGTTTAGTAGTCTATGGCAACCAGTCGGAATTATTCTCAGTGAACTCAGAACTTAGAAAGACAACGTTTGATTGGTTACTGCCCTTTGTATGCTATTTTTGGCTTTGTGAATAAGGCAGGCCATAAACAGTGCAAATTTCTTTCCTGAAACCACGGGTTGCAGGAAAGAAAACTGCACAATTCTCCCACCAACACAAAAAGTGCTGACAGGGGAATCCCTCCTTCCAAGTCATTGTCTTCTCCCAGCTTTAGGGAGGGGGGTCGCTGTCCCCACTGGGAGAAGACGGTGATTATTTCTAGGGGCTATAGCAGCCGCTAGCGATAATCACAAGTAAAATCTGGCAGGCTGATTGCACCCAAGTTGATTGATCATTCAAATTGGTACATTCAGCCTACCTATACACGGTTCAAACCTTGGCTGGTTCCTGCTGAACCTAATGAGATTCAAACCATCTATGGCCAGCCTTAGGCTAAATTTCCAGTGTGAAAGTAACAGAATGATGTAGCATGAAACTAAATGTATCTGCTTTGTCAACTGCCATACAATAAGTCTCCATTCACACTAGTACGACTTGTCAGGCGACTTGGTCAGCCTGACAAGTCACGCACCGTCGCGGTCCATTGACTGCTACAGGACCCGTTCTAATAGGAGCGAAACAAGTCTCTCCGACTTAGAAAAAGGGTCCTGTACTACTTCGGGGCGACCTGGAGCGACTTGCATAGACATTCATTTTATGAAGTCCGTGCAAGTCATGCCGAAGTCGCGGTGCACGCGACTTCACAGGTCGCCCCCGAAGTTGTGCCGCTTCAGTGTGAACTGGCACTAAAGGCTGGAAACCTTCTTTTTTGGCTTCTAAAAATGTGTCCTTCTTCAACAACTGCCTTCAACTACCTTTGCTTGCTCACTGCTTTTTGCATTTATTTAAAGCTTCCAAAAAAATGTGTGGCCAAGAATGATCAAGGTTTTGTGAAAAAATATTAAAGTTCAGTAGTCTATAACAACCAGTCAGAATTCTACTTACTCAATTCAGATATAAGAAAGACTACCTTTGATTGGTCACTGCCCTTTGCGCGTTATTTTTGGCTTAGTGAATATGGTTGAATTGCCAGTATGAAAGCAACAGAATGATGCAGCATGAAACGAAATGTATCTGCTTTGTCAGTTGCAATGAAACAAAGGCTGGAAACCCTTCTTTTTGGCTTCTATAATTGTGTCGGGGCGTCCTTCTTCAATAACCGCCTTTTACTATCCTGGAAGTGGAAAGGGTTAACTTCATAAAGCCAAGGCTCTTTATTCTAGCACACACAAATGCTTTCCCATCATACTTTAGGACCAGCGAACCGTCCCTTCATTGATGACACCTTTTGGCTTCACAATAGAAGCCAATTTGTTAGAATTCTTCACAGGTCAGGGGCTGCATGAAGATGTGGAGGGAGCAGCCGTTACTGCTGGAAAATGAAGTTGTATTCAGCTGGCAAATTATACATCTGCTGCATTTTATGTGCACCGCTTTTCCTTTGCTTCCTCCGTTCCCCCTCCCGTTATTTATTTAATTTTTTTTTTTTTTAAATCCAAAGAGCACGTGCGAGGGGCATCGGCACATATCCAGTTAACATAGGTTAATAGATTGATTCCACTGACACGGATCATAATGAACAGTAAATTGTTTTATCTCTTAAGTCTTATTTGGTCAGCCAGGAAAACATATGAGGTAATATGGCTCAGACTAAATGGACCGTCTAATAGATCTCCCTCTAAAGTGTAAGGACAGAGGTGACAGTGCCTTCAATGATTAATGAAAATAATAATGCTCCTGAAATTGAAATTTTTCTAATTTTTTTTTTCTCCCCTTCGCTTCTCGCTGCTGCCACCAAAAAAACTTCAGCTTGGGGATGATTTGTAGACAGTAACCAGCTTGTGCTTTCTAATAGAACTCAGTGGAGGTATGATCTCTGCTTTAATGTACACAAAGCGGAACACTGGCTTGACAAATGTAATTACCCCATTTATAGATCCCTATGCGATATATGTATATATTATATGGATGGCTATCAGTGTACTGTAAATAGACAGTGAATATAAATAACAGAAGACATTGATAAATATGATTGATGATATAACACTCAAGTATAAAAAGCCCTGTCCATTGTCCCTTATATTTACTAACGGCTTTCATTTGAATTGAATATTTTCACTTCATTTATGCATAAAAATTTTTTTTTGAGTACACATATGCACAGAAAAATCAATCAAAAAAATTTTCTAAAAAAAAAAGCATATTTTCTAAAGAAAATAATTTACTAATTGAGCAAACCATCTGCATGATTGTCATGAATTACTAACTTTTCTTAAAACATTATATACATATATATATATTTATATCTATATATATAGATACATATTTATATATACATATATATATATATATAGATACATATCTATCTATATATATCTATAGCTATATATATATATATATATCTATAGCTATATATATATATATATATATATATATATATATATATATATATATATATATTATATATATATATATATAAATATATATATATATATATATATATATATATATATATATATATATATATATATATATATATATATATATATATATATATAGATAGATGATAGATAGATAGATAGATAGATAGATAGATAGATAGATAGATAGATAGATAGATAGATAGATAGATAGATAGATAGATAGATAGATATAGATAGATATATATATATATATAGATAGATAGATAGATAGATAGATAGATAGATAGATAGATAGATAGATAGATAGATAGATATAGAAATATCTATCTATCTATCTATCTATCTATCTATCTATCTATCTATCTATCTATCTATCTATCTATATATTTATATATACATATATATAGCTATAGATATATATAGATAGATATGTATCTATATATATATATATATATATATGTATATATAAATATGTATCTATATATATAGTAATAAGGAGGACATAAGGAAAGGAGGGGAGGAAAGGGGATGTGGATTAAAGGGAAAGAAATGGGAATTTGGGACTTTAAATGAAACTCGTGCCATTGAGTCTCCATCCCTATGTATATGAAAAAAATGAGAACACACAGTGTTCAAAAAAAATGTGGGACTTTGCATGAGGTGTAACCAGTATAAACATAATGATAACAATATCACATATACATCTGCTGGTAAGCATAGAGAAGCATAGGATTGGTCATTATGTGTTTATTAACATGTACATGGCAGATAATATTGAGTACAATGGATACAAGACAAATAAGAGGGGACATACATAAGGTACACATAAATAAATAACATACTAAAACCATACAAATGTTTGAAAATGATGACAGGATAAACCAAAAATTATGGAGTATCAATGAATGTTAATGTTAGGATGCATGTTTAGTATGGTGGAAAAATTGGAATGGCCTCCATGGCTCTACGCGTTTCGTGAATATATTTTCACTTCCTCAGGAGCAGGCGTATTTCCAATTTCTAAAAAATATATATTATATATATTATTATCACCTCTGGCACTATAATCTATACATTGTCTCACTATTTCTGTTATTGGGGTTTTACCTTTCAACTTCTTTGCACTAGGTGTCTCCTTTATCCATCTGTTCTAGCATCACTTTTGGTATTTTAACTTAAGTGTCGATTTATGGTTATCCTATTCTTTTTCACCATCTACCTTTCACCTTTTTTGGACCTATTGGTGCCTTTTGGTCCCAACTTCCACACATATATTTCCTCGCTCACTTCGGTCTTGGGCTTAATGATTCCAATTGTATATTTATGGCTTTATATCCAATATATATTCCTTTGGTACCCTTTTATCAGATTGCTACCTATTATCCAGCCCAAGACCCAACTTTGGCCATTCACATCACTCTACTGGACCTTGCGGTGTGGCTTTGTGCGGAGACAGTGCCCCCTCAGTTCCCAATGGGGACGTTTCTCTGGGAGATCCTCCGTCTCATTGACAACCACCACTCCGCTGTAAGCTATTTAAACTTTAGTCGTTCCAAAATACCACTTTTTTTTTTTGGATGCATGACTGGTTCCATCTTACATACATATTATATATTTTTTAGAAATTGGAAATACGCCTGCTCCTGAGGAAGTGAAAATATATTCACGAAATGCGTAGAGCCATGGAGGCCATTCCAATTTTTCCACCATACTCAACATGCATCCTAACATTAGCATTCATTGATACTCCATAATTTTTGGTTTATCCTGTCATCATTTTCAAACATTTGTATGGTTTTAGTATGTTATTTATTTATGTGTACCTTATGTATGTCCCCTCTTATTTGTCTTGTATCCATTGTACTCAATATTATCTGCCATGTACATGTTAATAAACACATAATGACCAATCCTATGCTTCTCTATGCTTACCAGCAGATGTATATGTGATATTGTTATCATTATGTTTATACTGGTTACACCTCATGCAAAGTCCCACATTTTTCTTGAACACTATGTGTTCTCATTTTTTTTCATATATATATATATATATATATATATATATATATATATATACATATATATATATATATATATACATATATATATATATATATATAATGTTTTAAGGAAAGTCAGTAATTCATGACAATCATGCAGATAGTTTGCTCAATTTGTAAATTTTTTTTTTTTTTTTAGAAAATATACTTTTTGTTTTTTTTTAGAAAATGAGTTTTGATTGATTTTTCTGTGCAAGAATGATCAATATATCATATATCTGTATATATATATATATATATATATATATACAGATATATATATATATATATATACAGATATATATATATATATATATATATATATATATATATATATACAGATATATATATATATATATATATATATATATATATATATATATATATATACAGATATATATATATATATATATATATATATATATATATATATATATATATATATATATATATATATATATACAGAGAGAGAGAGAGAGAGATAGAGATAGATATATACAGCCGCATATTAGTATAAATGCCCATTTATGTAGACCAAGGTACAGCTTCCTTTTACATAGAGATAGAAAACAAAGAAGGGTCCACCCATCTAACCATAGCAAGACATGGCAAGGGGCAGAATTTGTGTGCAAAATAACTTACAACCTCCAACAATAATATATATATATACACACACTGTGCCCCTTCTTAGTTTTCTATCTCCACGTTAAGGCATGCCGTACCTCAGTCTACATATATGGACATTTACACTAATATGTGGCCATTTTTATCTTGCCCTTTCAAAAAGCAATGCACAGCAGTTTCTTGGTAATAAAATTCTTTGACCCAAGACTAAAATTCTTGTACGACAAGCTGCACAGTGACCTCTGCTTCTGCCAACAATAAGGGAACCAGCATGGTAAGCTGTCTTTTCTTCATGGAGATATTAAAGCTTTAAGGCTTGTGGGACCTTCTAGACGGTATGCTACCTTGCATTTTACATAGTTACATGGTTAATCTGATTGTTAAAAGACCCAAGTACATCCAGTTCAACCAACACAGAAAAAACACAAACACACACACACACAAATAAAAAACCGCCATATGCACAATCCTATCTTGACAGTTGATCCAGAGGAAGGCAAAACAAACCCAATAAAGCATGATCCAATTCTGAGCTGGCCAGAACAAGCTGTGTAGATTGCCCTTGAAGAAGCCTTTCCCTATTTGGAGATGAAATCTCTTTTCCTCCAGACGTAAAGAGTGCCCCCTTGTCCTCTGTGATGACCTTAAGATGAATACCTTTACACCAAATTCACTATATGGACCATCTATGCATTTATACATGGTGATAATATCCCCCTTAATCTCCTCTTCTCAAGAGAGAATAAATTCAGTTCCTCTAATCTTTCCTCATAGCTGAACTTCTCTATGCCTCTTATCAGTTTGGTTGCCCTTCTCTGCACCTTTTCCAGTTCCCCAATATTCTTTTTGTGAACTGGTGCCAAAAACTGCACTGCATATTCCAGATGAGGTCTTACTAATGATTTGCACAGGGGTAAAATGATGTATCTTTCTATGCAGTCTATACCTCTTTTAATACAATAAAGGATTTTGCTTACTATGGAAACCGCTGATTGGCATTGTGTGCTATTATTAAAGCGGAGTTCCACCCAAAAGTAAAACTTCCGCTTTAGGTATTCTAACCCGCTGACATGCCACATTTGGCATGTCATTTTTTTGGGGGGGAAGCGGGTACCTAGTTTTGACAGGTACCCGCTCCCACTTCCGCTCGGAGCACCGCGGCACCCTGAGCGGAAGTTCTCCTCTCCCCCTCCCTCCCTGCAATCTTCTGGGACATGTCAGAGGTCCCAGAAGATTGCCGGCCAATCAAGACGCGCAGCGCGACTCGCGCATGCGCAGTGGGTACCCGGCTGTGAAGCCGCAAACTGTCAGAGCCGGGTGCCCACAGCAGTGATGCCGGCGCCGAGGGAGAGGATCAAGGGTTCGGGCGGCTGCATCGCTGGACCGTTGGACAGGTGAGTGAAATGGCTGGAACTCCGCTTTAAGTCTATAATCTAGCACAATGCCCAGATCCTTCTCCAGCATTAATTCCCCCAGTTGTACTCCCCCTAGTATTTAAAAATGCATGCATATTCTCAGCCCCTAAGTGCATAACTTTTTTTCAACATTAAACCTCGTTTGCCACATCATTGCCCAATTAAACAGTGCACTGAGGTTGGCTTGTAAGTTTGAGACATCCTGTAAGGACATTATTCTACTGCATAGCTTGGGGTCATCTGAAAACAGTGAAATTGTACTTTTATTCTCAGACTGCCAGAAACATACTGGTCACCATACTGCAGTAACCCAGAGATGCACAGAAGTGCACAGGCGTGGACTTGCTGGTACCCATCCAGCTGTGAATAGACATGCGCCAGTGTGCATGCGCACACGCAGAAGCATGCACAGATATGCGTATGCGCGAGCGGTAACCTGGCTTGTCCGACCACGCATCCAGTCGCTACTGCTGCTGTCGCTACCACAAACCTGGTATCCACTGTATGCTGTTCTCAGTTCCAGTTACCATCCAGCTCTGGTGACGGATCTGCCATTTACCTCTTCAACCAACGGAGAGATCACGCAGCACCTGCACCTCACTGCACTCCTGCAACCACTGTCACAACATTAGTGGTTCTCAAGACTGTACGAGGGGCCTCTTTGCGCACGTCAGGCTCAGCCACAAGGTACGTGACAGTATCAAACAGCCATGTCTGAGCCTGCAAGATGGACCTCTCCTATGTACGAGATCTGCCAGCCCCTCACAGCTCTCACTCAAGCTGTCAAATCTCTACAAGATTATTATTATTATTATACAGGATTTATATAGCGCCGACAGCTTGCGCAGCGCTTTAAGATGGCTACGTCCAACTGGAAGAACGTGTGCAGTCCTTTGCTACTTCTGCGAACCCTACCTTGGCTTCGACTTCTTCCAACATCATGGCACCAACAGAGCATACTACCGTACCTGCAGTAATGATGTTGCCTCCTGAACCCAGGCTTCCCACACCAGAAAGGTTTTCTGGGGACTGAATACCGAAGGCAAATTTAGAGCGTTCTGCAACGCATGTGAACTGTATTTCTCATTACAACCTCAGACTTTCTCTCTGGAAGTCACTAAAGTGGGGTTCATCATTTCTTTGCTCCAAGGTGAACCTCAGTCTTGGGCTTCTTTGTGCAGGTGCCAGTGGACATCTAGTGACCGGCACTGGCGGATCAGCTTCTGCTGTAAATAATCACAGCAGAAATGGCCCTCCAGCATGACGTGCATGTCCCCTGCAGGCGGAAGTGCAGAATCACATATATATATATATATATATATATATATATATATATACATGATTCTGCACAGGAGAGCCACCCTGTAGCAGTAAAACTGGTATGAGGTGGTCTTCAAGTGGTTAATCTCTGACTCAGCTTGATTCTAATGTTCTGTTATCGACCATGGCTTGTGACCTGCCCCCGTCTTCTGTCTGCTGATTTGGTACTGGTTTTGTCCATCTGAATGTCAGGAGCGTCTAGCATTCCGGCTCCTCATTCCAGCATCCTGGGTTTGGTTGTGGCATTCTCCTTGTCTGTCTGTCATCCTGCAAGGTGATTAATGTGGTCAATCTCTGGGTGGAGACCAAACCTGATTTAACCACTTGGCAACTTTGTCCCGCGAACTTTACTTCGCTTCACGGGATCGCGAGTGGGGGGTGCATGCGCTCCCCCATTCACCGCAGAGGAAGCTGATCTGTGGGTCCGGTGGCTGCAATTGTCGCCGGGCACCTGTGATTGCTCCTAGTGGAGACAGAATGCTGGTCTGCATCATGGCAGACTGCTTTTCTGTCAGAAATGAACACAGGGCTCCTGTGTTCTTCCTATTTAGGAACACAGGTCCCTGTGTTCATTCCATACGTCCATCCCCCACACAGATAGAAAGCACCCCCTAGGGGCACAATTAACCCTTTGACCGCCCCTGGTGTTAACCCCTATCCTGCCCGTGTCATTAGTACAGTAACTGTGTATATTTTTAGCACTGATCACTGTAGTATGGTCACTGGTCCCCCCCAAAGGTGTTAAACGTCAGTTAGGTGTCCGATCTGTCTGCCGCAATGTTGCAGTCCCACTAAAAATCGCTGATTGCTGCCAAATAAATAAATAAATAAATGAGACATAAATCTTTCCCCTAGTTTGTAAACGTGATAACTTTTGCGCAAACAATTCAATATACTCTTATTGGGATTTTTATTACCAAAAATATGTAGCAGAATACAAATTGGCCTAAAATGATGAAAAATTAGAATTTTAATTTTTTTTTTATTGGGAATGTTAAATAGCAGAAAGTGAAAAACATTGTTTTTTTTTCCAGAATTGTCGCTCTTTTTATGTTTATAGCACACAAAATAAAAATTGCAGAGGTGATTAAATACCATAAAAAGAAAGCTCTTTTTGTGGGAAAAAAAGGACATCAATTTTATTTGGGTACAGCGTCGCATGACAGCGCATTTGCCCGGTAAAGTAACGCAGTGCCGAATCGCAAAAAAAAAAAATTGCCTGGTCATAAGGGGGAAATCCTTCAGAAGTGGTTAAGCAAGCCAAGCCTGCAGTGTCTTGCCTGTGATAGAGTGTATAATTCCTGATCAAGCTACCTGTTTGTCTGCCCTGCTCTGCTAGATTGGATTTCCCTGTCCATGACCTCGGTTCAGATATCGACTATTCTCTGAAGTCTGCCTGCCTTTTACCTGGACTGTCATTGAACCACCCTGCTTGTCTACCAACCGCAAGTACCTGTTTGCTTTACCAGTTCATGCCTGACCTAGTGTGGTAGCCAGGCACTTTAGTACTCTGTGTATCAAATCAGTCTCTACCAGGTAGTGACATTGGGCATCCTCTGCCATAGGCATTTCATTTTTGGTGACATACTTTCAAGGCCTTATCCACTTTAAAATGAAGGTAGATGCTACAGGCATTCTTAATACTACATTAAGATTTTATTAGGTGGTGTTGTAATGCAGGCTTTAGAAATCAGTTTGATAAAGGGCATGGTGAAACCAGCAGTATGTTTTTAGAACAGCAAAAGTTTAAAGCGGAGTTCCGGGCACAGAAACATTTTTTCAGTGAACATACCCCCGGGACAGTCAGGGCTAGTACATTCCACAATGGCTAGCCTCTGATCTGTCCCGGTTCACACTTACCTGCAAGAAGAAATACTCACTTATAAAATTTCTTCCACAGCGTTGCCATCTCTGTTGTGGGCAGCTGAAGCCAGCGCGATCCTCTTCTGCGTCCTCTTCCACGTCTTCTTCTCCCAGAATGCGCCTTCACCGGCCCCTCTCGTCACTTCCGGTGCAGCGCCGCATTCCTACACAGCTTCTGGGCATGCCCAGAAGCTGTTTAGCAGGGAATGCGGTGTCGCCCCGGAAAGTGATGAGCGGGGCCGGTGCCGTTGCATTGATTCCTGGGAGCGATGACGATCAGCTCCCAGGAATCATTGCAAACCGGAAGCGGCGGCGCGGGCCGCGGCCACAGAGGGAGGAAGTGAAAAAAGGTGAGTATTTCTTTCTACAATTACGAGGTAAGTATAAAAAAAAAATAACCCTAACTATCCAATTCCTTTACAAGTGAAGCAAAGTAAGCGGATGGGCACAAAATCCATTAGGTCAATTTTGTGCCCGGAACTCCGCTTTAATAAAGTCTTGTAAACCTATAGTATTCACTAATGGAGGACAAAACTGGTGTAACTTTTTAAAGGTATACTCCAGACAAAATGAAAACCTTTGTTTTTATTTTATGCACTGCGCCTCATTTTTGTCTATAATCTGATCATTCTGGAACACATCTGCTAATGATTCTGGCTCACCACAACCCCAACTTTTTGTACATCAGAAAGCTAGATGTAAAAAAATGAATGGCAGTATAAAGAAATGTCTAATGGCCACAAAAACAGGAAGCATAGAGAGGATAGATTAACCGCTTCAGTTTCACCCCCTTCCTGCCCAGGCCATCTTTCAGCGCTGTCACTCTTTGAATGACAATTGCGCAGTCATACAACGCGTTACCCGAATAACATTTTTATAATTTTTTTTTCACACAAATTGAGCTATCTTTTGGGGGTATTTAATCACAACTGTTTTTTTTTTTTTTTGCTAAAAAAAAACAAAATAAAGACCAAAAATGTTGGGAAAAAAAATAAATTTCTTAGTTTTTGACAGAAAATGTTGTAAATAATTAATTGTTCTCCTTCACTGATGTGTGCTGATGAGGCTGCACTAATTGGCACTAATAAGCTGCGCTGATGGGCACTGATGAGTTGGCACTGATGGGCACTGATGAGACGACACTGAAGGGCACTGATGAGGTGGCACTGATGAGGAGGCACTAAAATGCAGCACTGACGGGCATTGATGTAAATAATTAATTTTTCTCCTTCACTGATGTGTGCTGATGAGGCTGCGTTAAGGGGCACTGATAGGGGGGGCACTGATGGTCACTGATAGGCGGCACTTATGGCCAATGATAGGTGCCATGGATAGGTGGCACTGATGGGCTGCACTGATGGGCACTGATTAGCACTAATAGGCAACACTGATGACACTGATGGGCACTGAAAGGCAGCACTGACTTGCATCACTGATGGGCACAGATTGGCCTCACTAATGGGCACAAATTGGCATCACTAATGGGCACAGATTGGCATCAATGAGGGGCACAGACTGGCATAAATGCTGGGCATTGTTGGGGCTGCACTGATGACCAGGGCACTGATTATCTGTACAGGTCTCCCCTTGAGGAGATGCCGCCTATCGGCTCTCCTCTCCTCACATGCTGTTGGTGTGAGAGGAAAAGCCAATAATCATCATTTCTTTGTTTACATGTGATTGGACACAGCTAATCACAGGGGTAGAGAGCTGCGTCATTGGCTCTTTACCGAGATTGGAAGCGCCTCGTCCCAGTGACACAGCGTGCCAGCGATTCCTGCGCTACATGCCTCCGTGGGAGCGCAAGCGCGATGAGACTGGGGTGACATCATATGATGTCATCGCAGAACAACAGAGCATGGTAATTAAAGCGAAGTTCCAGCCACCTGTCAAAAAAATAAAAGTCAGCAGCTACAAAAAGTGTAGCTGCTGACTTTTAAAAAAAAGCCCCTCACCTGTTCCTCGGTGCACTCAGCCTAGCCATCTTCCTCTTCTGTACTCCCTTGGCGGCTTTGACATCTTCACTATGAGCACCCAGCTGTGATAGCTTGCGGCTTCACAGCCAGGTGCCCACTGCTTATGCTCGAGTCAAGCAGCGCATTATGAATGGTGGATACAGTCTTCTGGGATCTGTCAGTGTCCCAGAAGACTGCAGGGGGGAGGGAGGGAGGAAGGAGAAACACGGTGATGGGAACGGAAGTGGGAGCAGGTACCTGTCAACATCGGGTACCCCCGCTCCTCAAAAGTGCCAATTATGCAAGAGGAGCCAGGGACAAGTCCTTAAAGTGGAACTTCCGCTTTTGGGTGGCGTTCCACTTTAAGACCTCAGTAAGTACTGTTCTTTGCTATTCTACCAACCCCCAATGCAGGTGTGTGTGTTCTGCAGGCAATTGTACAGGACTCCAGGAACAGTGTTTATTTTGACGTCAAATTTATATTGTTTTTAAGTCATAGTCTTTTGACTAAAATGCCATTTTAGTTTTAGTCGTCTTTTAGTCATTTGACTAAAATGCCATTTTAGTTTTTGTCCTATTTTAGTCTTCTGAATTGTTTTCATTTTAGTTGTATTTTAGTCGACTAAAATAATGTTAATTTAGTCAACGAAAATATTTTCTTTGACGAAATTACCACTGGTCTGGATTAAGTAAATTGAGTGAGCTTTCTGATTTTACCAGAGTTGCCACATTTACAGGATAGCATTAGTGGATTATTAAATAATTTAGCTTTTTTTTTTTACAGAATTGTTCTTTGAATCATTACTTTGAAAACAAAATAACCTAACAGCTTCATAGCAGGTACCCTTCACTGCCACAGCACAACATTCAAGTTGGAAAAGCAGAACTTCTGGGTATGGGCCAAACATTTATGCTTCTTTCCCCTTCTCTGGGCCAAGTTGGTATTGGCAATGGATCACTGGGGAACTGAGGTAGCAACACAGAGTGGTGGACTGAAATTCTAAAAGTAAAACATGGCATCAGATAAGGCTGTAGGTTAAATTTGCTTTACATAGTATGCAATAAGTGTGATTTACAAAGGTGAGGATTTGGAGCATACATACTGTACATACTAGGGATAGACCAATTATCGGCAAGGCCGATATATCGAGGGCCGATATGCACTTACCCCGATATATTGGTATCGGCCCCGGAACTGGCCGATATTGCCGATATTTTTGTGACGTCATTCTGCCTTCTTAGGCTGCCTCCCTCGCCTTGGACAGCCTCGTCTGGAGTCGAGACGGGAGTGTATCACAGCCATACACCCACCCACAGCAGCCTGGTTCCAGCCAGCCACCCACATCCACAGGCCCTGTACCAGCCAACCAGCCACAGGCACTGTACCAGCGAGCCAGCCAGCCAACAACAGGCCCTGTACCAGCCAGCCAGCCACCCACAGGCCCTGTACCTGCCAGCCACCCACAGCCCCTGTCCCAGCCACCCACCTACTACATGGTTCCAGCCAGCCAGCCACCCACAACAGAGTGCCAAGCCAGCCAGCAACCCACCACAGGGTGCCAGCCAGCAACCCACCACAGGGTGCCAGCAAGCCAGCCACCCACCACAGGGTGCCAGCAAGCCAGCGACCCACCACAGGGTGCCAGACAGACAGCCACCCACCACAGGATGCCAGGAAGCCAGCCATTAAGCATTAAACAAAAATTAACATGTTCAGTATTACCAGATTTGTGTCAAAAATTGTCTTTATTTTTCAAAACTTTAAATGTACAAAATATCGGCCCATATCGCCCGATACTGATACGTTGTGACCAAAATATTGGTACCGGTATCGGCCCTGGAAAAACCATATCGGTCTATCCCTAGTACTTACATGCATACACACCAAGCACCGAGGGCATAAGCCACACATCCTGTTTCTGTTCCCCAATCACGTATGCCAGCAAAGTCTGGCTGTCATAATGACAGCAGGGACTTGCTCTGTTTCACAGCAATGTGCATGGGTGTAAAAACATTATTGTCACATCCCTTACTCTTTTCAAAATGAACAAATACATTTTACCTATAGTTATACCAGACTTTTTCTCAAAAACAGCCATTCTAGGAGCGGCAATCTGCTGTGTTTTCTGCAGCATTCAATGTTTTTTCAGTGCAAGTTGTTTTAAATCGAATCGAAAAGAAAAAACTTTCATATTTTAATTTTCCTACATTCTTTTGGTTATAGATTGTCTAGAAAGTTACTTCTGATCCAAAGATTTGACATCCTCAAAGGTCCTGGACAGCACTTCCATTTTCTTCCCAGCTTCTTCTGGTCTTTTGCAGTCCTGATTAGCTGGTACAGGATGATGCAACTCCTGTGCAAGTGCAGGACTTCATAAACCCAAACACCAAGGTGCCCAGAATGTTCCTTGAGTTGTTTATTTTACAGAAGTGAGATAGCATGCTCTCATTTTTATTTATATAATTTTTTTACACTTTAGTTTCACTTTAGCCACTTGCCGACCAACGGGTGTACTCACTTTTGATGCCAGCAGTTTAGACATTAATGGCTGTGTGTTGAGTTATTTTGAGGGGACAGCAAATTTACACTGTTATACAAGCTGTACACTCACTACTTTACATTGTAGCAAAGTGTAATTTCTTCACTGTTGTCACATGAAAAGATATAATAAAATATTTACAAAAATGTGAGGGGTGTACTCACTTTTGTGAGATATTGTATATGCGTAAGCTGCAGGGCCACTTCACAGCACCCCAGTGTACTGCAATCCTAACTATATAAATTTTGAGAACCTCCAAAATTGGAGCACATATGTAATAATGGATAGATTAAGGGCAGGTACAGTATGCCTGGAGGGAGTCCACCCCTTCTTAACCACTTGCCGACTGCCTAACGCCGATCTACGTCGGCAGTCAGCCCCTCACAGGCAAAGCAACGTAGGTCTACGTCGCTAGCCTGTGAGGGTCTAGGGAGCGAGCACGCGCCGCCGGAGGCGCGCTCCCGCGCGGTCACGCACCCCCCCGCACGTGTGATCGGCGGACCCGATGTCCGCCGGTCACTCTGCGATCGTCGGGGAAGAGGGAGAAAGTCAGGCGGCTTGTGTAAACAAGCTGCCTGTCATTCTCCCCTGTATATGAAGGATGATCATATGGTTCTACTATGTAGAACCGTTGATCACTGTTCATACATCTGAAGCCACAGCCAATCACAGTAGAAAGCACGCCCCTAGGGACACACATAGCCCCTCCCTTTCAAAAAAGTTAACCCCTTCACTGCCAGTGTATTTTTACAGTAACAGTGCATATGTATAGCACTGATTACTGTAGAAATGTCACTGGTAACCCCAAAAGTGTCAAAAATGTCAGTCAAGGGTCCGATCTGTCCGCCGCAATGTCGCAGTACTGCAAAAAAAATCGCAGATCGCCGCCATTACGCGTTAAAAAAAAAACAACAAAAATGACAAAAATCTTTCCCTTTGTTAGTAAACGCGATAACTTTTGCGCAAACCAATCAAAATACGCTTTTTGCGATTTTTTTTACTAAACATAGGTAGCATAAAACAAATTGGCCGAAAATGTTAAAAAATTTTGATTTTTACATTTTCTTTGGGGGGAATTTCATATAAAAAAATGTGAAAAATATTGCTATTTTTGCAAAATTTACGCTCTTTTTTTGTTTATAGCGCATGATCAAAAAATCGCACAGGTGATCAAATACCACCAAAAGAAAGCTCTGTTTGTGGGAAAAAAAGGACGCCAAATTTGTTTAGATACAGCATCGCACGACCGCGCAATTGTCCGTTAAAGTCATGCAGTGCCGAATCGCAAAATACCCCCTGGTCAGGAAGGGGGTAAAATCTTCCGGGGCTTAAGTGGTTAAAGGTATAGGAACACACTGACACCCCGTAATAGCACAATGGCAGCCAAAGTATTCAGTGTGTCCGTGCTGTATAATGAAACACCCTTCAACAGGGTGTACTTATATAAATTTTAATATTTCTTCATTTCATCAAAACAAATTATTATTATTATTATTATTATTATTATTAATAATATACAAGATTTTGTAGCGCCAAACAGTTAGCGCAGCACTTTACAACATGAAGGCAGACAGTACATTTACAATACAATTTAATACAGGAGGAATCAGGCGGCCTTGCTCGTTGGAGCTTCCAATCTAAGTGGGAGAATCAAGTGTTACAAAAGGTAATAACTATGGGAGATGAGTGGATGGAGAAAAGGAAAATACAGTTGTTAGGTGTGGGTAGGATAGGCTTTTCTGAGGAGGAGGGTTTTCAGGGATCATCTAAAAGCAAACAGAGTAGACAGATTGGGGTAAGGAGTTCCATAGGAAAGAAGAGGCTCTGGAAAAGTCCTGGAGGCAAGCATGGGAGGAGTTGACGAGGGAGCTAAAGAGCAGGGGGTCTTGGGAGGAACGAAGAGAATGATTAGGTTGGAATTTTGAAACTAGGCTAATATATTGGTATTTGATGAATGATGGCAGATTAAATGAGCCAACAAGTTATGATATCTCTTTGGAACTCAAATGTCTAGATTTTCACATGAGATCCTAATTGCACACTTACTCATTAAACCTATAAAGCAGGATATCTCTTCCTAGACTCTCAGTCTCCTATATTTATATATACATGAATAAACCCAAGAGTCACACACCAAGCTATGATCCTGTATAAAAACTTTATTGACTAAGTGTCACTTCAAGTGTAATTTGGAAAATTGGTTTGAGGCACTAAGGACTTTCATAGCACCGCAAAAACGTACAAACTATCATAAAAAAAAAATAATATATATATATATATTGTATTATATCCACAACTAATAAAAACAGTCACCCATAAGGGGGAGAAACATATATAATACATCACATAGCTAAAGGCACCTAGGCCATAAAGTGAACTGGATCAAAATATTCATTAACTGAAAAGAGAAACCTCTGATACAGATTGGATGTTCATAAAGCTCCCCAAACATGGGAGCCATTTTGAATTCCTCCAATCTAATTCAACATGTTTTGCGGGCTTCTGCTTCTTCAGGAGTATTGGTTCCAGGGGGAATTGATCTGGAAAGAGAATATGCAAATACATGCAGTCATCCAACATAGAATAACTCATACACATGCCATCATTGTAAATAAATCAAGAACATCCTATGTAGAAAACTAAAAAAGAGAAAAAAAGGGGGTATATATATGGCCATTTTTTAATCATATATATATATGCTCAAGTGTCAGTTCACATCATAGCCTGGTGTTCACAGTTCACAAGTTTGTTGGTGTTGATCACCTACATGGTGGTGAGTTGAATTAGGGGCACAGAGGTTTGGGCACCAGGAGTGGCATTGCATTGTCTTTTTGTCCTTTTTTATATTTGTAGATAACAGCAGGAGTGAAAGTGTTTGAGAGTGATATAAGTAGAAGAGTATTTTATGCAAGGTCCCAAATAAGGCACCACATCCCAAATGAAAATGTAATTTATGAAAGGAACAGAAAGAACGGGATTTTTTAGGTGCCGAAGAATATAATACAGTCAATAATTATAAAAAATTATTATTTTTAGTTAATACAAAAAATACATAAAATAAAACCATTGTAGAATCAAGAATGGACCTCGGAACAATTTGATGCTCAACGTGTTTCACCAACATTGCTTCCTCAAGAGTCTTATAATCATGTATAGGATCAATATTCTAAATAGAACGAAAAACAATAATTAAGACAATACAATGAGAAAATGAGTGATATAAGAATATTGTTGGTGATGCATCCATAACTGAAATATCAACTTTATTTTATATATATATATATATATATATATATATATATTTAAAGTTTCCACAGTGTTGAATAAAGCTGCTTATGTGACATAATTCCATTGTCAATTTTTTTCTTTTTTATAATAGAGGACGCCTTGTCTTTCATATTTCAGATGGCTGCTATTTTAAAAAACAATGGTCACCCACCATTTGCCTGCTCTGTGGTGTAGCTACTTTGTTAATAGAGAAGTATTTTGATATTTTAATGGCAAGTGTTGGACATCATTAAACTGATTCTTCTTTTAATGACGACTATATCTCCATAAACAAGGACAAAAAAGGCCCCAGATTTGGCAATCAGACCACTATCGTGGGGAGATCAAGCCTGGATTTTATATGATTTATGCAGAGCCTTATTTCATTTGAATGCTTTGAACAGGGGATAGTTTACATGTTTAGAAAAAAAAAATCTGCTTTCTATGATCAGATTGACAAAGAGAATTGGAAAAGTGAACCAGTTTTGCCCCCGAGGACATGTCTGTAGTGACAGACCTCCTGTAGGCCGGACTGGGCACTTGCTTTATTCAAGCAAAAATATTAGTCGGCCTGAGGCAAAGCTTTGAAAGCAGCATTGTTATTGGGAAAAGATCCAGACCACAAGTAGCGCTGGGTGGGCTGAAATATTGTCAAAGTATACATCCTTTTAAAATAAGAAGATGAGTGTATGTTGTTGGCATATTTTGACAAGTGATTAGCTTTCTGTATTGTTTGCGCACAGACACATTTCTAGGATACGACTCCTGAAAGCATTAGATAAGGTTCCCAAAATTGTAATGCAAAAAAAGTCTTAAATTGTATCTTAAGTCTCTTAATTTTTCTACATCTGGATGTTTTACTTCATCTCCAATGTAAGACTAGTATTGTGACATTTACCCTGTGTCCCTGAAAATAAGCCCTACCCCAAAACTAAGACCCAGCGTTATTTTTTGGGATGGCTGCAATCAGGGGAGGACTGGGCCGGGGGGCAGGGGGACAATTGCCCCCTGGGCTGCTCTGATGCTCCGTAAAAAGGCTGCACTGCTTCTGCCACAGACATGCCTAAAGGATTCCTGGTGAAGAGAAGTAAAAAGTCCCTGCTGCTGACCCACCGAGTGCGGGTTGAAGACAAAGACAGAGCGCAGGCCTCCCCTCCAGCATGGATGGTGTAAACTGTGTCTGAGCAGAGGCCGGTTCTGTGCCCCACTGGAGACTCTTCTCCCCCGGCAAGCCCCAACCAAACTGTCCCAGCTCTACCCAAACACCCCCTGCTGGCCAGGTCGGGAACCCGGATTCAGTTAGTAAGTAGAGAGTATCTGGAGCAGGGCTTCAGCCTGGAATGGGGGTCAGGAGGAGGACGGGAAGAGGGAGAGTGGGAGTGGGCCGAGTCGCTGCACCATGGGCCTCTGGTTTGTACTTGCCCCCTGGGCCGAAAGTTGCCAGTCTGCCCCTGGCTGCAATATAAGTCCTGCCCCGAAAATGAGTCCTAGTTAAAATCATTGTAAAAACATGTAATCGGTTCTGTAAAAAAGATTATATAATGTGCATTGTGTCTCCTTTTGTAACTTTATTGTGAAAAATACCATATTTACAGTGCCCACCTAACCCGAGGTAGATCTTCTTCTCTCCTCCCGGTTGACGTCAGCGGCCCCTCACTCTGCAGTGCTCAAAGCGGGGAAGAAGAGCTCCGGTGGGTCATGTGAGCACTAGGGATCGACCGATTATCGGCAAAGCCGATATATCGAGGGCCGATATGCACTTTCCCCGATATATCGGAATCGGCCCCTGAGATTACCGATATTGCCGATATTTCGGAAAGTGCTTGTACCGGAGTGATGCCTGCAGCTAGAGGCATCACCCCGGTACCGGCGTCCATAGCTGAGAAGCCGCTCGGCTGTCATTACAAAGAGTGGGAGGGGACGCCCCCCCCTCCTGCTGCCTCCCCCCCTCCCGCCGCCTTCCACAGCTCACCCGGGACTCCCGTCCCACCGGGAGACCCGGGCAACCAACCTGCACGGCCGCCGAAGACCCTATCAAAGTTGCATTCGGCTCTGATCAGGTCTCCATGTAAAAACCCGGAAGTGATGTCATGACATCATTCAAAACAGCCAAACTTGAATGCTTTTAAGTGCATAGGAGGGGTTTGGGGTCCTCTAGACACCCCCCCCCCCCCTCCCAGATCCCTCCACCTGTCAAGTGATAAAAAAAAATGTTAAATGTACAGAAATATTGGCCAATATCGGCCGCTGCCGATATGCGATGGTCAAAATATTGGTATCGGCAGCGAAAAAAACAGTATCGGTTGATCAGTAGTGAGCACCCAATGGCGCTGTAAATAAGGTATGTTCCACTATAAAGTTACAAAAGGAGACACACTGCACATTATATAATCTTTTTACAAAACGGATTACAATTACATCATTTTAAAATGCCTTTAACCACTTCAGCTCCAGAAGGTTTTACCCCCTTAACCGCCTTAGCGGTATCCCCGAGCGTGACTCGGGGTAGGAATTTTCTGCTATTAGCGGTATCCCCGAGTCACGCTCGGGGTCAATGGGCAGAGCGTGCAGACAGCGCAGCGGAGCTTCTCTTACCTTATCCTGGCGATCCAGCGATGAGCTCTCATTGCTGTGACCGCCAGTGAGATCTCCGCCGCTCGTCTGTCGGTAGGAGGACTTCCTAGTTCCGTTCCCTGCAGCAGCAATGCTGCATGGGAGCGGAACTAGGGAGGGAAATTAAAAAAAAAAAAAAAAAAAAAAACGTTGCACAAAACACATAACACATTTTATATTATATATATGCATATATATATATATATATATATATATATATATATATATATATATATATATATATATATATATATATATATATATATATATATATATATATACAGTGGGTACGGAAAGTATTCAGACCCCCTTAAATTTTTCACTCTTTGTTATATTGCAGCCATTTGCTAAAATCATTTAAGTTCATTCTTCTTCCTCATGAATGTACACATAGCACCCCATACTGACAGAAAAACACAGAATTGTTGACATTGTTGCAGATTTATTAAAAAAGAAAAACTGAAATATCACATGGTCCTAAGTATTCAGACCCTTTGCTCAGTATTTAGTAGAAGCCCCCTTTTGATCTAATACAGCCAGGAGTCTTTTTGGGAAAGATGCAACAAGTCTTTCACACCTGGATTTGGGGATCCTCTGCCATTCCTCCTTGCAGATCCTCTCCAGTTCTGTCAGGTTGGATGGTAAACGTTGGTGGACAGCCATTTTTAGGTCTCTCCAGAGATGCTCAATTGGGTTTAAGTCAGGGCTCTGGCTGGGCCATTCAAGAACAGTCACGGAGTTGTTGTGAAGCCACTCCTTCGTTATTTTAGCTGTGTGCTTAGGGTCATTGTCTTGTTGGAAGGTAAACCTTCGGCCCAGTCTGAGGTCCAGAGCACTCTGGAGATGGTTTTTGTCCAGGATATCCCTGTACTTGGCCGCATTCATCTTTCCCTCGATTGCAACCAGTCGTCCTGTCCCTGCAGCTGAAAAACACCCCCACAGCATGATGCTGCCACCACCATGCTTCACTGTTGGGACTGTATTGGACAGGTGATGAGCAGTGCCTGGTTTTCTCCACACATACCGCTTAGAATTAAGGCCAAAAAGTTCTATTTTGGTCTCATCAGACCAGAGAATCTTATTTCTCACCATCTTGGAGTCCTTCAGGTGTTTTTTAGCAAACTCCATGCAGGCTTTCGTGTGTCTTACACTGAGGAGAGGCTTCCGTCGGGCCACTCTGCCATAAAGCCCCGACTGGTGGAGGGCTGCAGTGATGGTTGACTTTCTACAACTTTCTCCCATCTCCTGACTGCATCTCTGGAGCTCAGCCACAGTGATCTTTGGGTTCTTCTTTACCTCTCTCACCAAGGCTCTTCTCCCCCGATAGCTCAGTTTGGCCGGACGGCCAGCTCTAGGAAGGGTTCCGGTCGTCAGAAAAGTCTTCCATTTGAGGATTATGGAGGCCACTGTGCTCTTAGGAACCTTAAGTGCAGCAGAAATCTTTTTGTAACCTTGGCCAGATCTGTGCCTTGCCACAATTCTGTCTCTGAGCTCATCAGGCAGTTCCTTTGACCTCATGATTCTCATTTGCTCTGACATGCATTGTGATCTGGAAGGTTTTATATAGACAGGTGTGTGGCTTTCCTAATCAAGTCCAATCAGTATAATCAAACACAGCTGGACTCAAATGAAGGTGTAGAACCATCTCAAGGATGATCAGAAGAAATGGAAAGCACCTGAGTTAAATATATGAGTGTCACAGCAAAGGGTCTGAATACTTAGGACCATGTGATATTTCAGTTTTTCTTTTTTAATAAATCTGCAACAATGTCAACAATTCTGTGTTTTTCTGTCAGTATGGGGTGCTATGTGTACATTCATGAGGAAGAAAAATGAACTTAAATGATTTTAGCAAATGGCTGCAATATAACAAAGAGTGAAAAATTTAAGGGGGTCTGAATACTTTCCGTACCCACTGTATATATGCATATATATATATATATATATATATATATATATATATATATATATGCATATATATATATATATATATATATATATGCATATATATGCATATATATATATATATATATATATATATATATATATATATATATATATATATATATACATATATATATATATGCATATATATATATATATATATATATATATATATATATATATATATATATATATATATATATATATATATATATGCATATATATATATATATATATATATATATATATGCATATATATATATATATATATATTGTAAGGGATTAGCTCGGTGGTAGGCGTATGGGTGACCCCTTTGGGGGTGCGTTTTCACAGAGAGATAGCCGAGCAGAGGTTGAAAACAAGACTGATTTATTCATGCAATTTACTTCACATAATTGCAAGCGTCAAAACAGCCAAAATAAAATAAAAGACAAAATAAATCCTTGCCTCTGTGGGCGGCTACCTTCTCACGCTGGAACCTACCTAAGAAGTCTTCCCAACCTACTGTTGGGCCGACACTGCTGATCCTACAGCAGACACTCAAATGTCCATTTGTTTGCTTTTCACACAGCACAAACATTGTCCATTGAACATGTCCCTTTGTTTTCTTTCACACAGCACATGTTCATTTATAACAGGATCCTTTACTCTTCAGATTCTTCACATTGAACACAGTTCATTTAACAGGTCCCTTTACTCTTCACACTCTTCACATGGAACCCTTTGTCTTCTCACCTTTGAGACGTCTTCACTCGTGGTTACCCTCCTTAGCTTCACATCGCTGTAGGGGGTCTTCTCCCATGCTCACCAGCTTGTCGGGAGGCACACATCCGACTGTCCCCCTCTCCCAGCCCACACGGCGACAGGCGGCAGCAGTCCTTCTCCCATGCCCACACGGCGTCGGGAGGTACACGTATGTCTGTCCTCCTCTTCCCAGCTCACACAGCGACAGGAGGCAGCACTCAATAGATTTTCTCTGGACAAATTATAGAGTCCTTGATCTCCTCATTCTGAACAGCTGAATGGTTTTCAACTTCCTGCTGGCTCTCTCTGCAGCCAACACCCTATAGTATCAGTGAACTTTCAAAGCAGGTGGGAATGTGTCTCCTCTCAGTGACTACATTCCCAGATTTACCTGACTTCCTGTCACATACCCCCCCCTCTTGTTTCAACCCTAGGGTTGGGACACAGATTTCCAGGCACGCATGTGTCAGGCACTGCTGACTCACTGATAAGCCTCCTATTATCCTCAAGCTTCCGGATGAAACTGTTTTGTCATCTTCATTGACAGATTTCTCATAAATGCCACACAGTTTGTCTCTCATCTCATATACACATTCTTCAACTGCATTTTTGGCATCATTTTGCTCCTTCTCGTTTCTGTCATCTTCATTGACAGCTTTCTCATAAATGTCAGACAGCTTGTCTCTCATAACCGTCTGTCCAATCCACCATGGAGGACCGTGATCCATAGGCAACTCAATTGGGCTAGTCTTAATGTCTTCAACATTCTTAAGACGCCTCTCTCTGCAATCCATAAATGTTTTCCACAAAACTTTGAGAACCTTTGCTTCACTAAGCTTTGTTCCAAGTAGGGACTCTTGACATCCCTCTGTGACTTGAGTTGCCTCTCCATACAGCTGTACACAATCATTGACTTTTTGTTGTAAAAGGGAATGATCTTCCTTCTTGAGCTTTGCTTGCTCTAAGATGCTGTGCAGAGGATTTTCCAATTGAGACAACAGGCTGTCACACATTTCTTCAAAGTGACCCCTGTTCCTTTTCCCAGAGATATCAATATCATTCACCAAACATTTCATATTCATAGGCAGATCGGAAGCATTTGCACTCATCAACTTCTTAAACTTTTCGCCCTCCTGAGCGAGTCGCAGTAAAGGCCTACTATTTGATTTGATATTCAGTTTATATTTCTTGCCAAACTCTTCACAGAAGTAGTCAACCAGAACATCATCAACTTTCCTTACACCAACATAGGGGTTAAAGGCAACAACACAGTTGAACCCAGCGATCTGGGTGGTATCCATTATAGACCTCCTCTCTGCATCAGTGAAGAAGCATGGAACTGCAACACATTCTTTTACAGGTTTCTTCAATGCACTTTCTGCTGAACTATTTGACCGCTCAAGGTCACCTAGTTCTTTTTCTCTATCTGAATTCCACATGGAATGCATCTCAAGATCACGATCAAACTTCTGCCACCCGTCTTTCACCAGTTCCATTTTGGAAACACTCCCTGAAAGGCACTTATTCATTTGCTTCACGTTTTCACCAACAGCCTTAGTTTTCCCCACTAGGTTTTCAGCCTGAACTGAGAAATCATCACATTTCTTACTCAGCTCCTTTGTTTGCTGAAGCTCTAATGATACATTTTCCAATGCTTGAAGTTTTTGAAGGAACGGTTTATTCCAAAGGGGTGATTCAAGCCACATGTCATCACATTTCTGAGGCTCACTCAGGACAGACCCCAAAACACTGATCCTTTTAAAAACTGCATCAGGCACACTATCCCCTCTTTGGGACAGATCCTCTGTTGCCTGGAATTCCTCTTCCAGTTCCTGCAACGGAATCTTCATCTCTTCTACTTGCTGTTCTAAGGCTCGCTTAGACTTTTCTAGCTCCTGAACTCTTTTCACAACATCATCCTTGGAGCTGACCAATTCTTCCATTTCTGTACGCAGCTGTTTGTTAACACTTTCTAGTTCAGCCTTACACTCTAGAGCTTCCTCCAAAGAGCGAGCCAAGAACAGGGCTTTGCTCTCGTTATCACGCACCTCCGTTTCTGCACGGGCGCGTTCTTCTGCATATTTTGCAGACACAGTCTTCTCTTCACCAAGCATCTGATCAAACTTCTTTTTCACATCTTCAACACACTGTAATGAACCAACGCTTTCTTCCATGCGTTTTTTCATATCCGCTATCTGAGCTTGCAATGTTGCGACTTGCTCTGATAGGTTTTTCTTTGCTTCCGCCTCCTTTTTTAATTGTTCCAGGAAGCCATTTTTCTCATCTTCCATTTGTTTGAGCTTTGTGCTAAAACTCAGCCTTTGACACCTCTCTTCCTGTAAGAGTTCCTGCGTGTCTTGCAGCTGCGATTCCAAGATAGAAAAATCTTCCGCAATTTCTCTAGATTTGCTGTCTGCTTGAGAAAGCTGATTTGTAACATTGTCCAACTCAACCTGCAGTCGGTTTGCCTTCTCTGACAGCTTAGCACACAATCGGTCACCTTCTGACACCTTGACTTGCGATTCCAGAAGCTGTGCCTCTACTTTTTCCCTCTTATGTTCACAATCTTCTTTTCCCTGCATAAGAGCCTTCACCTCATTGGCTAGCATCTGGGAATAAGAATGTAATTCTGCCACACAGGCTTCTTTCTCCTTTAACTGCTGCTGGACACGTTGGGCTTCCCCTTTCCAACTTTCACAGTCCGCACGCCATTCATTTACCACATTGCTTAAAGTAGTGAGCTCATACACAGTACTCAGTAATTTAGCCTCTCTTTCACTTTTCTCTTTGTCGTTGAGAGACAATGTCGCTTTCAGAGCAACATTCTGTTCCTGCGACTCCTGCAGGTCTATTTTTGTAACTTCCAAACACTGTAGACTTTTTTCCAGCTGATTACGCAACTCCAACATATCAGCCATACTTTGCTTCTGCAAAGTCTGAATTTCACTTTCCTTTTCCATGAGGATGGTATCTTTCTCCATTATAGTCTCTCTGCGTTTTTGCAACTCGACCAAAAGAAGAGCAGTGGATTCTTCCCACTGTAACACATGAGACTTGAGTAGTTCATTCATTTCCTGCAAGTTTCTATGCTCCATTTTAAGCAATTCCAAGGCTTGTTCCTTTTCTTCCATTTTCCGTTGCAAGGCATCCAACTCAGCCCTGCACACATACTCGGTTTCTTCCAAACCGATGGCCTCCATTGGCTGCTGGCGTCTCTGTTTCCAGCCTGCCATGCTCTCTTGGTGAGCCTTTTGCTGAGCTGCAAAGCTCCGCTGAAAATCCGCATTTGCCTGCTGTTGAGCTGCATTTGCTTGCTGTTGAGCTGCATTTGATATAATCAGATGTTTCAACATCTCCTCCATTTTGAGTTTACTTTTCATCTGAGCACACTGCGTCTCCATAGCAGTTTCATCAGTGTTGCTAGGGACAACAACCTTCCTCTTTAGTAGACTCTCTTTAGGCATGGATGGGGCTGGTTCAGACGGCAACATCCCCTCCATCCAAAGAATCCGGTCTCTCATTTCATCTATCTTTGCATTTTTCAGGCGTTTGGACCGCCCCATCTTCAATAACTCCACAAACAAAATTTTTCACAGTCCAGCAAACAATTTTCAGACCACTGTCTCTTCAACACATGTAGTTTTTCTCTCTCTTGCAGGATCTCTTTTCCTGCGCACACAGTTTGTGCAGTCACTTGCACCAGACACAACAAAGTTCATCAAAAAATTTTGAGACCGCTGTCTCTTTAAAACACTTTTTTTTTTTTTTTTTTTTTCTGTCAGGATCTTCTCTCCTGCACACATAGATTGTGCAATCTCATGCACCAGATAAAGTTCATCAAACATTTGCACTTCCTTGCAGGGATCTCTGTTTATGCCCACTGCATACCTCCACCATATGTAAGGGATTAGCTCGGTGGTAGGCGTATGGGTGACCCCTTTGGGGGTGCGTTTTCACAGAGAGATAGCCGAGCAGAGGTTGAAAACAAGACTGATTTATTCATGCAATTTACTTCACATAATTGCAAGCGTCAAAACAGCCAAAATAAAATAAAAGACAAAAAAAATCCTTGCCTCTGTGGGCGGCTACCTTCTCACGCTGGAACCTACCTAAGAAGTCTTCCCAACCTACTGTTGGGCCGACACTGCTGATCCTACAGCAGACACTCAAATGTCCATTTGTTTGCTTTTCACACAGCACAAACATTGTCCATTGAACATGTCCCTTTGTTTTCTTTCACACAGCACATGTTCATTTATAACAGGATCCTTTACTCTTCAGATTCTTCACATTGAACACAGTTCATATAACAGGTCCCTTTACTCTTCACACTCTTCACATGGAACCCTTTGTCTTCTCACCTTTGAGACGTCTTCACTCGTGGTTACCCTCCTTAGCTTCACATCGCTGTAGGGGGTCTTCTCCCATGCTCACCAGCTTGTCGGGAGGCACACATCCGACTGTCCCCCTCTCCCAGCCCACACGGCGACAGGCGGCAGCAGTCCTTCTCCCATGCCCACACGGCGTCGGGAGGTACACGTATGTCTGTCCTCCTCTTCCCAGCTCACACAGCGACAGGAGGCAGCACTCAATAGATTTTCTCTGGACAAATTATAGAGTCCTTGATCTCCTCATTCTGAACAGCTGAATGGTTTTCAACTTCCTGCTGGCTCTCTCTGCAGCCAACACCCTATAGTATCAGTGAACTTTCAAAGCAGGTGGGAATGTGTCTCCTCTCAGTGACTACATTCCCAGATTTACCTGACTTCCTGTCACAATATATATATATATATATATATATATATATATATATATATATATGTATACATATATATATATACCTATATACACACACACATATATATATATATATATATATATATATATATATATATATATATATATATATATATATATATATAAAATTATATTATTGATTCGATTATAATTCATGCGTTATATATATATATATACACACACACATATATATATATATATATATATCTATATACACATATATATATATATATATACACACATATATATAAAATATATAACGCATTAATTATAATCTAATCAATAATATAATTTTATTATATATATATTATATATTAAATAATAAAATAATATTATTGATTCGATTATAATTCACTTGTTTGTGTTTCAAATTTATCACATCTGGGATGTCTACTAGAGTCTTGTTTTGGTCAGGTTTAAGTCAGTAATTACTAAGAATTGTAGGCCTATAATACATAACGCCAAATTTCCATGAAAAGAATTGTACCGCTTTTGGAACAGAATTCCTGACAGAATCATACCGCCAGGGAGGTTAATGACCAGGCCATTTTTTGTGATTCACCACTGTGTTAATTTAACTAACAATTGCGCAGTCGTGCAACGCTGTACCCAAACACAATTAATGTCCTCTTTTCCCCACAAATAGAGCTTTCTTTTGGTGGTATTTGATCACCTTTGCGGTTTTTAGATTTTGCGCTATAAACAAAAAAAGAGCAGCTATCTGGCAAAAAAATACAATATTTTTTACTTTCTGCTATAAAACATTCGCAAAAAAAAAATTTAAAAAATCAAATTTTTTTTTATCAGTTTAGGCCAATTAGTATTCTGCTACATATTTTTGGTAAAAAAAAAATCCCAAAAAGCGTATTTTTATTTGCGCAAAAGTTATAGCGTTTACAAACTACGGGATAGATTTTTGGACTTTTCATTTATTTATTTATTTATTTATTAGTAATGTCGGCGCTTAGCGATTTTTAGCAGGACTGCGGCATTGCGGTGGAAAGATCGGACCCCTAACTGACATTTTTGAGACTTTTTGGAGACCATTGACATTAATACAGTAATCAGTGCTAAATAATATGCACTGTTACTGTATAAATGACACTGACAGGGAAGGGGGTTAATACTGGGGGTGATCAAGGGGTAAATTGTATGACTTCTTGTGCTTGCTAATTGTGGGGTGGGGGACTCTGTGACAAGCACACAGAGATCGGTGTTCAGCTTAGCTGGGAAACACAATCTCTCTCTGCCTGTCTGACAGGAGAGCCGCCTGCTTTGTTTACATAGGCAGGCGGCTCTTCTGTCAGTGTCTCTGTAGATCGTGGAAGGCCGGCGGCAATTGAGCCCGCTCCTCCCCCGGTCATGACTAATTACTAATATTGCTTAGGCTGTTTTTACAGCATCGTGCCTGTCTTTCCAATAAAGGAATACTATTTTTGGGATGTCATCCTGAGTGCCGAGCATCCCTTTTCTTATTCTGGTACATTGAAGGTGTTGGCAGCCTCAAGGTCTGAGCACTGGGCAGAGAGAGCTGTTATGTGAGAAGGTTGTAGCACCTACACACCTATTTTTCGTACACATTGACATACACCATATTACCAAAAGTATTGGAACGCCTGCCTTTACACGCAAATGAAATTTAATGCCATCCCAGTCTTAGTCCGTTGGGTTCATATTGAGTTGGCCCACCCTTTGCAGCTATAACAGCATCAGCTCTTCGGGGAAGGCTGTCCACAAGGTTTAGGAGTGTGTCTATGGGAATGTTTGACAATTCATCCAGAAACGCATTTGTGAGGCCAGGCACTGATGTTAGACCAGAAGGCCTGGCTCGCAGTCTCCGCTCTAATTCATCCCAAAGGTGTTCTATCAAGTAGAGGTCAGGACTCTGTGCGGGCCAGTCAAGTTCCTCCACCCCAAACTCTGTCATCCATGTTTTTATGGACCTTAGTTCCAGATAAGGGAACTCCTAAGGGGTCAGCATACCAAGACATTTTGGACAATTTCATGCTTCCAACTTTGTGTGAACAGTTTGGGGATGTCCCCTTCCTGTTACATAGTTACATAGTTTGTGAGGTTGAAAAAAGACATCAGTCCATCCAGTTCAACCTATGATGTGTGTGTGTGTTTGCTGTTAACCGTACATTGTATACCCCTGTATGTTGTGGTATTTAAGGTGCCCATCTAATCCTTTTTTGAAACTTTTGATGCTCCCTGCTGATACCACTGCTTGTGGAAGAGAATTTCACATCCTTTACCCCTTACGTATTTTAAGGTTAAACCGCCTTTCCTCTAGTTTTAGTGAGTGGCCACGTGTCTTATTGTATCTCCTTTTCTCTGAAAAGTTTGTTCCTTATGCTAGGGTCGCCAGTACAGTATTTGTACATTGATATCATATCCCCCCTCAATCGTCTCTTCTCCAGAGAGAATAAGTTCAGTGCTTGAAGTCTTTCCTCTGAGGTGATGTCCTCCATTCCCCTAATTATTTTTGTTGCCCTTCTCTGGACTTTCTCCAGTTCCAGCACATCCTTCCTGAGGACCGGTGCCCAGAACTGGACAGCATACTCCAGATGTGGCCGGACCAGAGTCTTGTAGAGAGGGAGAATAATCTCTTTTATTTCTGGAGTGAATCCCCTTTTTTATACATCCCAGTATTCTGTTGGATTTGCCTGCAGCGGCTTGGCATTGCATGCCACTGCCAAGCCCTTTGTTCACCAGTACCCCCAGATCCTTTTCCATCTTAGATTCACCCAGAGGTCCCCCCCCCCCCCAGAGAATAGCTTGCTTTCTGGTTTTTGATGCCCAAGTGCATTACTTTACATTTTTCAACATTAAACCTCATCTGCCATGTAGTTGCCCACCCCATTATTTTGTTCAGATCCGCTTGTAAGGTTTCCACATCCTGCATAGAAGATATTGGCATGCTTAGTTTAGTATCATCTGCAAATACTGAGATTGTACTAGATATCCCCTCCTCTAGATCGTTTATGAATAAATTTAACAGGATTGGTCCCAGGACAGAACCTTGGGGGACCAACCTTCCTTTATCTGTTCTAACACAACTGCGCACCAGTGCACAAAGCAAGGTCCATAAAAACATTGATGAGGGAGTTTGGGTGGAAGAACTTGACTGGCCTGCAAGTCCAGACCTCAACCCAATAGAACATCTTTGGGATGAATTGGAGTGCAGACTGCAAGCCAGTCTCATCCAACATCAGTGCCTGACCCTACAAATGTGCTTCTGGAAGTATCGTCAAGCATTCCCATAGACACACTCCTAAACCTTGTGGACAGCCTTGAAGACTCCTAGAAGACTTGAAGCTGTTGTAACTGCAAAGGGTTGATCAACTCAATATTGAACCCTATGGACTAAGACTGTCATTAAAGTAATTGTAAAGTCTCATTTTTTTTTTTTTTTTTAATAAAAAACATGTTATACTTACCTCCTCTGTTCAGTTAGTTTTGCACAAAGTGGCCTGGATTCTCCTCTTTTTGGGTCCCTCTGCTGTGCTCCTGGCCCCTCCCTCCTGTAGAGTGCCTCCACAGCAAGCAGCTTGCTGTGGGGGCAACCAAGCTGAGTCACAGCTCCCGGTGTCCATTCAGACACAGAGCTGCGATCCAACCTCACCCCCTCTCTCTCCTGGTTGGCTGACTGACTTTGATTGACAGCAGCGGGAGCCAATTGTGCCAGGTTGCTGTCTCAGCTAATGAAGAGGGGAGTCCGGGGCACTCTAGCTGGATAGAGATGGGGCTCAGGTAAGGATTAGGGGGGTTGAGGGGGACTGCTGCACACTGAAGGTTTTAATAGAATGCATTAAGATAAAAACTTACCTCTGCCTTTACAATCCCTTCAAAATTCATGTGCGTGTAAAGGCAGGAATCCCAATACTTTTGTTAATATAGTGTATGTCTAAACGATTGAAAATTTGTAAAGGGTCTTTTTTTTTTTTTTTATAACAAATACGTTCTACTTATCCATTCTGTACAGACTACAGAGCAGCCCTGGTTCTACTCTTTTAGGGTACTCCACCAGCACTCCTGGTTCCTCCTGCTTTCCGAATAATTTATGCAGACTCAATCCTGAGCCACACTGTGTGCGTCTATTGACCCACACTGTAGCTGTGCCCTGCCTCCTGCTCCCTCATCACTGGATTTGATTGACAGCAGCAATCAAACCAATGTTTTCCACTGTTCTCTTTGAGTTCAGTGAGGAGAGAGAGATAGCAGAGCCACTGCTCTCGAGCACAGCACTGGATCGAGATTGGGGTCTGGTAAGTATTTAGGGGAGGTGATGAAGGGAGTTGCATCTAAAAGGATTTTTATCTTAATGCAGAGAATGCATTAAGGTAAAAAAAAAAAAAACTTTCAACGTTACAACCACTTAAAGAATAGATTGGAGTCATCTTGGTTAGCCGAACATCAAAATGCTTTATCACAAAGCACTTTTTGGTGTAATAAAGCCATTTTATGTTCAGCTAACCAAGATGACCCACATCTATTCTTAAACATGCATCAATGGGTACCTCTGCTGATGGGGTTGTCAACTTATTTTTTATAGACATCTTCTTACTTACTTGATTCAGCCCCCATGTTGAGAACCCTACAGAGAATCCATGATTGGGGATACTGTGGGAATGAGAGTGCACTTTTCATCCCTATGTGGACAAAAAATATTCTGCACCTGCGCTCACTGAAGGTTGCGTGTTTCCACCGTACAGGACCACCACAACTTAAACAGGTGTAGGAATTTTTATTTATTTCTGTTTTCATAATTTTTATTGAGAGTAATGAGAAAGGGCTCTTTCACACGGTCCGCCTCCGTAGGCGGATCCGTGTTGCTCAGCGGGGATCGATCCGCGATCCCCGCTGAGCCGGCGGGTGACAGCTCCCTCTCTGCTTGCAGAGCGGAGAGGGAGGTGCCTCAGCCCCCGCTGCCCTCTATGGGGGATCGGATGAGAGCGGACCGCCTGTCCGCTCTCATCAGATCCGATCCGGTCCGATTACTGAACGGATGGAAAAATAGGGTTTCCATCCGTCCAGATTTCACGCACAGGATCGGATGCGGATGGGAGCGGGTGTCAGCGGAGGTGTCTCCGCTGACACCCGCTGCCCCATAGAGCTGCATGGAGGATCCGATCAGATCCGCCTAAAAAACTGACAGGCGGATCTGATCGGACCGCCCGTGTGAAAGAGCCCAAAGACAGTTTCAACATGCAGATAAGTATCTGGATCATCAAACAGAATAAAGATGTGTCCAACATAGCAAAATAACAAATGTTTTTTCAACATGTTGCCAAGAGCAAGAAACCAAAGACACAGTTCCATATGAGGTCAACATTGGTCCTAAGGCTCCATGTACACAGGACGCTGGAAATGGTCGTTTAGGAGCAGTTGGGTGTTTTTTTCAGAAGCCCCTGAACCCATCTACATGTTATCTTATCTGTCCATGTACACCAGGTCGTTTACAGTCATTTGCAGGCAGTTGCGTTCAGGGACTGTTTTTAGAATGCAATTATTTGCGTTCGAACGTGTGTTTCCCGGCGTTTCAAACGCGCAAACGCGTCCGAACGCGTCTGAATGCGATGACCCGCGTTTAGCGTTCGCGTTTTTCCATTTTAAAGGGGAATCATTTTTTTGACCTCTAGGAACGCTTCTAAACGCAAACGCCGCTAAACGCCCGCTAAACGCGGGTACAAACGCGACCGAACGGACGTTTCAAACGTCCTAAAAATTCCAGCATTCAAAGGGACTTTTAACAACGTCCCGTGTACATGGAGCCTTAGGCAAAAAAGGTCAACATCCCTTATTGTCTAAACATACAAGGCTCAATACAAAAAAAAAGAGAAAAGGGAAAAAGGGAGAAGAGAGAAAAGAACTGCAAGCAGGTTCTGAGTGATAAAAGAAAAGAACAGAACGCCCAGCTCCCCCCGGTAGGTCACCCAATCACATGGCTGACTGTAAGTACAATTTTTGTTTATTTCAATAACAAATTATGTTAAGGTATTTATCCTATTTGAGTCACCCGCTACATTATAAGAGATCTTCTGCCTCCCTTTTTTCTTTTTCAGTGGACACTCCAAGTTGCCCCTTGGGTCTAAAATCAACATTTTGTGACTGAAGTCCCCAAACCACCTTGGACCATCACAACCCAAAATCCTCTGGTTGAGAGTTTGCATCTAACAGTTTTTTATAACAAGCCAAATATTATCAGCCTACTAATGGCTGGACCCATAAGTCCAGGTAAGACTAATTAGAGGTTTAAGACACATGACCCAGTTCAGTCTCTGCTTCTATAAAAGCCATCCTCAACCAGGGTTCCTCCAGAGGTTACTAGAGGTTCCTTGAGTTGAGGGGGCTGATTGCCCCCACCAATTTGAATGTGCCTGTATAGTTCAATGATGTCAGTGCCATGACACCAATCCTATCTACAAGGATGGCATTCTTCCCACTGACTACCAATGTAAGAGGCATTTTTCCCTTTGGCTCCCAATGAATTCGTTTTATCAGGAGTTCCCCAAGATCTGCAACCATTTTAAGGGTTCCTCTGGGGTAAAAAGGTTCAGAAAGGCTGTCCTATACATTTCCAGTCACTTTATATTGCCACAGTTTGGTTTATATTGGGAAAAAGGAAAATGAATGGACGTTTTGAGTCAAAAGCAGTGAATATAGAAATAGTGAGGGACACTGAGAGAGACAGTTTGTGCAAAGAAAAGGTGGTGATAGCAAACTGGTAGCCCAGTTACGAAATGCATTTGATTACAGCTGAGTCTGGCCCACAGATGGAATAGACTGTATGCAGATAGGTGGTCCTGTGTAGGCCAGTACTATAGAGCAGTGTTTCTCAACCTTTTTTCAGTCAAGGCACCCTTTAAAAATGATGGACAATCTTGGGGCACCCTTTAAAAATATGGACAGTCTCAAGGCACCCCATTCTAAAATTGAAAAGCTATTCTTATAATTTTACATAATGCAGCAACATCCACAAGTCCAAGTAGGACACACAACATTAGAGGTTATTTATTCTTCCATAGCAAATATACTTTTGCAAACTGGTACTGGCTAGTATTTTAAAGTTTCTCTTCTCCCCCAGTTATTCTCCATCACTTAGCGAAAGTGACCCCAACACTGATGGAGAGGGGCAGGGGAGGGTCAAACAAGGATGCTATACAGGTGACTGACATGATGCCATTGGTCGTAAGGATGCCAACAGCTAGAAGGTTGGAATAGTGCACAATGAAAACCTGTGGCTTTGTGTAACTAAAAAGGCAGCCTTCATCCACACGCTGGCTTGTATACAATTTTTGGGCAATTTTTAGGCATTTTGCCAAGGCACCCCTGAAGAAACCTCAGGGCACCCCAGGGTGCCTAGGCACCCTGGTTTAAAAAGGCTGCTATAGAGGCGTCTTGTAAATGGGACATACTGAGAGTGGTGTCCAAGCCTGTATGTGCTTGAATGGATAGGCTGTTATTCAGACTGGAGGTCTAAATGATAAGACATTGGGAAACTGTCATGATACTAGGGTTGTGACTAGTACAGACCAGGAGAGACTCAATATAGCAGCAAGGTTAGGACTGAAATAAAGCTAATGAGAGGGCTCAAAATTGTTTTTCTGACCTGTATTGGTATATTGCGATGTATGTAACCCATGTTATAAACTGTTGTTATTATTGTTGTATCAATAGCAGTGAGCAAGGACTTTAGACTAGAGATCGACGGATTATCGCCAAAGCCGATATACCGAGGGCCGATATGCACTTTCCCTGATATATATACCAAGGTGACCGGTATTGTCGATATTTAGGGAAAGTGCTTGTACTGAAGTGATGCCTGCAGCTAGAGGCATCACCCCAGTACCGGCGTCCATAGCCGACAGTCGGCTGTCTTGTAATGACAACCGATGTGGCTGAGAAGCCCCTCGGCTGTCATTACAAGGAGCGGGAGGGGACGTCCCCCCCCCCTCCCGTCGCCTTCCGCGGCTCACCCGGGTCTCCCGTCCCACCGGGAAACCCAGGCAACCAGCCTGCACGGTGGCCAAAGACCAGATCATAGCCACATTCGGCTCTGATCGGGTCTTTATGTAAAATCCCAGAAGTGATGTCATGAGTGACATCACTTCCGGGTACTGTCTGGCGCCAGATTTGAAAAAAATTACAGCATTCAAAACAGCCAAACTTGGCGTTTTTAATGGTTTTAAGTGCAGAGGATGGGTTTGGGGTCTTTCAGGGTACAAGAGTACCTGTCAAATAAAAAAAATAAAACAATACTTTTTTTTTTTTTGTACGGGAATATCGGCCAATATCGGTCGATACCAATATGCATTGACCAAAATATTGGTATAGGCAACGAAAAACCGATATCAGTCGATCACTACTTTAGACACATAAACGGTTGAGTAGACTAACGCCTAAAGGTTCTACCTTTCATGCTGCTCCTTAACCACTTTACCACCGGAGGATTTTGCTGTCTTCCATCCAGGCCACTTTTTGCGATTCGGCACTGTGCGACTTCAACTGACAATTGCGCGGTCGTGCGACGCCGTACCCAAACGAAATTTACGTCCTTTTTTTTCTTTTGGTGGTATTTGATCACCTGTGCGATTTTTACTTTTTGCGCTATAAACAAAAAAAGAGCGTTTATTTTGAAAAAAATAACAATATTTTTTAAATTTTTTTATATGAAATTCCCCCCAAAAAAGATGTAAAAACCAATTTTTTTTAAAATTTTTGGCCAATTTGTTTTCTGCTACCTATGTTTGGTAAAAAAAATCGCAATAAGCGTATTTTGATTGGTTTGCGCAAAAGTTATTGCGTTTTCTAACAAAGGGAAAGATTTCTGTCATTTTTGGTGTTTTTTTTTTTAACGAGTAATGGCGGCGACCTGCGATTTTTTTTTTGCGGGACTGCGACATTGCGGCGGACAGATCGGACCCTTGACTGACATTTTTTACACTTTTGGGGGTACCAGTGACATTACTGCAGTAATCAGTGCTATATATATGCACTGTTACTGTAAAAATGACACTGGCAGGGAAGGGGTTAATTTTATTGGAGAGGGAGGGGTTAATGTATGCCTGGTGCTTACTGACGTGTGGGGGGGGGGGGAGGTGACTGTGTGAGTCATGGACAGATCGGATGTCCAGCTATGCTGAACACTCCGATCTGTCACTCCCTGTCACTATGGAGATCCGCCCGCTGTGTTTACACACAGCAGGCGGATCTCCAGACTCGATCCCCGACGATCGGGTAAGAGCAGCGGCGATCGCCGCTGCTCCTCCCCTGGCCCGACTCCCGCCCAGAAGGGGAAGTGTCTGACGACGTAGTACTACGTCGTCAGACGATAACGAGCCACTCTGCCGCAGTAATATTACTGTGAGCAGTCGTAAAGTGGTTAAACAGATATTATGGAGTTGATTTACTAAAACTGGAAAGTGCAAAATCTGGTGCAGCTGTGCATGGTAGCCAATCAGCTTCTAATTTCAGTTTGTTCAATTACGCTTTGACATAAAACCTGGAAGCTGATTGGTTTCTATGTAGAGCTGCACCAGATTTTGCACTCTCCAGTTTTAATAAATCAACCCCATATGTCAATCACATCAACCATGATTTTCTCTCCATATCTACTCTAAGTTGTAAAAAAGCAGTAAAAACTTTTTTTTTTTTATCAGAAACTGTGACACAATATCAAGCAACTTCAGATCTTAAATGCTATGTACTGGCCGATAATAATTTTATTATTTTTAACACTGATATGTTTTCTTTTGTGTTTGATGTCCACTCAAAGAGGCAGTAGTGAAGGTCACGGCTTAAGAGTTCCAGTGTCACATGACTTGTGAGTGCAATGTCCTTGAGGCTTGAGCTCCCTTATTTTCATTGGGAAGGGAGGTTTGCTGACTTTGGCAGATACCGCAGACTTGTCAAGGTTCTCTAGACTACATTTATTAGATTATTATCACACTTTTCAGGATATTCTACAGCAAACTAGAATTTTTACTTCTCTTTAGGGATTAGTTTCTGTATTCAAAGGAAAGATCGTGTCTTTAAAAAATGTTGCTCTCAATGAATTGTTTTGTCATCCAGCTCTTGACTTTGGCCTCTGTGATATATGCATTTTTATTGAAATAACATGATGTTCACACACAGCATAGATTGTAGGTCAGATGTCCCAGGAAAAACATTTGATTTGTTGCATTAACATGGAGGGTTTGGTTGATCAGATTCATATGACATATGTGACACTAAAGATTTATTAACTTTATTCAAATAAAAAAAGTAAAGCATTTTTTAACCACTTGCCGACCACCCACCGTAATATCACCGCGGCAGGGCAGCTCAGCTGCGTCCAGTCGTATAGTACTACGTGACTGGAGTGTATGTGGTTTCGGCAGCGCCCACGCGCCGCCGGAGTCGCGCTCCCGCTGTGTTTAGACAGCGATTGCCGCTGCCTTCCCGCGATCGTCAGGGAAACCGAGAGAAGACCCGCCTGCTTATGTAAACAAAGCAGGCGGATCTTCTGTCTGATAGGCAGGGAGAGATCCGCAGTGTTAGCTAAGCTGAAACTGCAATCTGTTTGTGCCTGTCACAGAACCCCCCCCACACCCAATCAGTAAGCATATTAGGCATACATTTAACCCCTTTGATCACCCCCAAGGTTAACCCCTTCCCTGCCAGTGTAATTTATACAGTAACAGTGCATATTATTTAGATACTGATTACTGTATTAGTGTCACTGGTCCCCAAAAAGTGTCCAAAAAAAAAAATAAAGAGTCCAAAAATCTATCCCGTAGTTTGTAAACGCTGTAACTTTTGCGCAAACCAATTAAAATTGGGATTTTTTTTTTACCAAAAATATGTAGCAAAATACAAGTTGGCCTAAACTGATAACAAAATTGAATTTTTAAACATTTTTCTACAGTATTGGGAATGTTTTATAGCAGAAAGTAAAAAATTGTATTTCTCTTTGAATACCTCCTTTTTTTGTATTCCACTACATATTAATATGTTGTCCTGTATACTAACATGATTGTAAACGTTGTGCCTGTTACTATCACTAAACCCCATTGTATTAATTGAGCACAGCTTCTTATGAAGTATTGAATCTAAAAACTGACAAATTATGTATTGCAGCTTACAAATCCTTAGATGTGGTGGCTGCATTCGTTTTCTTTTCACATCTACAAACTAGGCAAAAGATTTATGTCATTTTTATTAATTGTTTTTACTAGTAATGGCAGCGATCTGCGATTTTTAGTGGGACTACGACATTGCGGCAAACAAATCAGACCCCTAACTGACATTTCTGACACTTTTGGGGGTACCAGTGACATTACTACAGTAATCAGTGCTAAAATTATGCACTGTTACTGTAATAATGACATTGGTAGGGAAGGGGTTAACCTAGTGGGTGATCAATGGGTTAAATGTAAGCCTAGGGAAGTGTTTACTAACTGTGGGGGGATGGGCTTTTAAAAAGACCACAGGGACCCGTGATCCCATATAGAAGGATCACAGGCGCTCTGTGATTATTCTAGAGCGAAGAACGGTCAGCTGTGTTTACAACAGCTGCCCGTCCTTCTCTCTCAGCGGGGAGCGATCGTGGGTGGCTGTCGGCAATCGCGGCCACCGGCCCCATGCATCGGCATCCCCACTGGCTAGTGGCTCGCTCGCCCCCTAGCACCATGCGCGCAACCGGCCTAGTACTATGTCGGTTTGATCAGCCGAGCCAGCCTGCCACAGTAAAACTGCGGCTGGTGGTCAGCAAGTGGTTAAACAAAGTTGAAAAAAAAACAGACCTACTGAGCAGATCACTAGGTGAAAATAAAGAAAAAAAGCCAAAAAATAAAAAGGAATGCAGCCTTTACATCTCAGAACTGGCAAGCTGCAAGAAAATCCATATTATGTTTTTGGGTTAAATACTGCTTTACAGATCTCTCATCCTTACTCCATTTTATTAAGGTCTCTTTTGCCTCACCAAAGCCAGCTATTCTTTTTTTGTTCAGACCAGCATATTTATTTTGAGGAGGAATAGATAACACACCTGGGATCATCAATTCCTATGTGCACATGTTTCAGGAACATTTTTGTTTTCCTGGTTTTCTAAAATATACATCGCTGTTATGTTATGTGGACTATTTAGGTATAGAGCTTGAAGTAGAATTATTTTTTTGTATAATTATCATTAAGGGCCCCTTTACACGAACGATCTGATCAGATCCACCTGTCAGTTTTTTAGGCGGATCTGATCGGATCCTCCATGCTGAGCAGAGAACGGTCCGCACCGGACAGCGGACCGTGTGAAAGGAGCCTGTCCGCTCTCATCCGATCCCATCCGATCCCCTGGACGGATTGGAAAATAGGGTTTCCATCCATCCGGATTTCACGGACAGGATCGGATGCGGATGGCAGCGGGTGTCACCGGACATGTCACCGCTGACATCCGCTGCCCCATAGGGATGCATGAAGGATCTGATCAGATCCGCCTAAAAAACTGACAGGCGGATCTGATCGGATCATCCGTGTGAGAGAGCCCTAAAGGCCCGTACACATGATAAGAAAATCTGATGGGAAAATTCGTCCGACGACTGATCTTTCGATTTTCGGATTGTTAGTATGGTGCTTTCGACAGCAGACTCCGACTTTTCGGCTGACAAAATCCTGATGTGCAGGCCATATGATTTTTGTCGTCCGTCAAAACAATGTCCGATTTTCGTCTCATTAGTACAGATTTTGACGGAAAAAAAATCTTAAGAGCAAGACTAGGCATGCTCAGAGAGAAAGAACTCATACAAAGCAATCCAACACATGACATCACTTCTGAAGTAGAATTCTGTCGTACGGGAAAATTCGTATGAAAATAACCTCTTTACTTTCCACATCAGAATAGCATGCCACAAAAAACGGACGACAGATTGTTCGATAATCTGATCGTGTGTACGGGGCTTAAGGGTAATTCACTCCACCACCAACAACCCCATAGTCTTGTGCACACCTGCCCATGATCTGCCAGATAATTGCAGTCCAAAAAACTGTAAACCAAACAAGTGTCATTGCAAACTTTCCGAGGTGGCTACTTGTTTCTTATGTAAATGCACAGAAAAAATGATATTGATTCTCATAGTGGGGTTGTTCATAATGCATACAGTTATAGACAGCCACTCTATCAGAATTAAATGGATTTTTCCACGCATGCGCAGAAGTAAGGGACCAACTGAGTTTGCAACTGTGCTACTCCCAGTTGGTTGCACACCCAGGATCTTGACAGCATGAACAGACAGTTCAACCAAGCCAACCAAGGCAATCCTTTAGGGCAATCCCTTCTACCACCAATCCCGAACACAAAGTCTTGTACCCCCTGCCCATGATCCTGCTAGATCAAGGCTGTCCACAAAAAACAATAGGCTACACAACTGCCATTGTAAACCTTCTCAGGTTGTTCTTCTGCAAATGCACTCAAGAATTCTATGTTTTGTGTACAATCATAAACAGCCTTTCTAAAGAAGGAATTGGATTTGTCCATGCAAGCACGGAAGAAGAAAGGAACCGGCTGATGGAGATTACAGTGGCAGCTGTGCAGGTTCAAGTTGATTGCACAGCCTGGTCTGGACAGCATGCACAGGCAGGTTCAACTGAGCCAACCAAGGCAATGCTTTAAGGCCGGGGTGTCAAGCTCAATTTCTTCTCGGGCCACAGCAGCATTATAAATTGCCATCAAAGGGCCAGATGAATCTGTGAGATTAGATGTCAAGAGCCCCCCCACCTTCAGAAGTCAAGAGTTCCCCACCCTCCCTTACATCACAGTACACTCGCCTTATCTTGTGCTGCTGCTGGGAAGAAACTGGGGCGTTGCTGGGAAGCAGAAAGTGCAGGGTCTAGAGGAGGACCAAAAGGAGGGCTGGAACTCTCCTACAGCTGCAGGAGAGGTGCGAGGGCCACATGAAATGGTCTGAAGGGCCTTGTGTTGACACATGTGCTTTAAGGTAATCCCTTCTGCCACCAACAACCCCCCAAAGTCTTGTACCCACATGCCCATGATCCTGCCAGATCAAGGATGTCTGAAAAACTATAATGCCATTGCAAACCTTCTCAATTGGTCGCTTGGTTCTTCTGCAAATTCACATAAAAATTAAATTTTTTCCTATAGAAAGGCTGTTTTCAGTGCATACAATTGTAGACAGCCGTAGACAGCCTTTATAGGCATGAATTCGATTTTTCCATGTGTGCAAAAAGAAGCAAGGGGTGCAAAAAGAAGCAAGGGACCAGCTGCTGAAGATTGCAGTGGCAGCTTTGTGCCATTGGTTGCATAACCAACGGCACAGAGATCTGGCAAGTTCAACTGCGCCAATCAAGCCAATCCTTCAAGGTAATCCCCTTTGTCACCAAGACCCCCAAAGTCTTTTACCCACCTGCCCATGATCCTGCCAGATCAAGGCTGTCCAGAAAAACAATAAGCTGCACAACTGCTACTGCAAACCATTTTGGGTGGTCACTTAGTTCTTCTGCAAATGCACTAAACATGTCTGTTTTTTCCTATAGTGCGGCTGTCTACATTGCATACAGTCATAGACAGCTTCTCTATATAAATGCATTGACTATGATAGGGATTCCAGCTGCAGCTGTGTGGCTCCCAGTTGGTTAGACAACCTGGATCTGGACAGCATGGTTTAACCAAGTCAACCAAGTAAAATAGGGAGGAGTATTGGCGCTCTCAGGTAGTGCTGAAAATTGGATGGCTGCTAATGTGGATATGTATCCGGGGTTAAACACAATAAAAGCAGCACCACATAAAATTCACAGTGAAAGTCTGGGCACAAGGAGGGGATTAGTAGTCCATGTGCTAGTTCCTAGACCAACAGTGGTGGTGGGCTATCCTGAAATCCAGAAGAAAGGAGGGAAATCCAGGGTAGTCCCAGGGATGGATGGAGGGGTAGGCACTCAGGGCAGCTGACCGGAGGAGTGAAGCAACTCTGTATCAGAAATATGGAAGAGAGGAAAGCGCCTCTTGAGTGTTGTAAACAATGTAAACAATGTATTCACAATAAAATAGTAGTGACTCACATGGAGGTTATAGTTATCGTGTAGGGCGTCACGCTCCAGAGGCTGGATGTATGCTGACACTTGAGAAAGGAGTGCGCATGCCTGAACCCTGGTATTGACGCATGCTCCGAAACGCGTTGTGAAGCCCTGCCTGCCCTCACTGCCCTTCTCTGCATCCGTGACGTCAGACGCCGCCGTCTGTTGTTCAAGTTTCCCCACCGTGTCCACCCGGAAGACGCCAGAGCAGGTCTCCATAGCCTTCCCGGACTGCCGGACACCACTTGGATTCAGCATACATCCAGCCTCAGGACGCGCCGCCCTACACGATAACTATAACCTCCATGTGAGTCACTACTATTTTATTGTCAATAAATTGTTTACAACACTCAAGAGGCGCTTTCCTCTCTTCCATATAACCAAGTCAACCAAGCTAACGAAGGTGTACAGTAGAGGCCAGATCAATAGAGCATAGAAAGCAAAGTATATGATTTATGAGGATATATTGGAAGAAGAGTGGGGAGGGTGGTAACCTAATTATTTACATTATATTATTATACACAAATTCCAGTTTTTTTTTTTTTTTTTAGGATTTCTCATTTAACATCACAAAGAACAGAATTAACAATAGCCTTTAGCAACCAATCGCATATCTAGCACCAATAAGATGTTGAGATTTGGATCTGCTTAACTGTAATAGCATAGCTCAGCAATAGTGTTCAAACTATGCTATTAAATGTGCCCCATTATACAAAGCAACCATTTGCTAATCATTGCTACTAATAAAGTACTATATAAACAAAATAGAACAGTCAAGAAAATTGGCTTGGTACAAGTGACTTAAAAGTGTTGTTTCCCCCGTAGGTGGCCAGGCACAAAGCATTCCTGGGTGATATGGCTAGATCAGATACAGTATCACATGCCACGAGCAAGGCCTTTCCATGGCACGGTGGACTCTCATGCCCTGGGTTCTCTGCCTCTGCTGTAGAGCAAAGCATTATTCATAATCTCAATCCACATGAGGCCTATTGACTGGGAAGAAGAAACACTTTTTCAGGCGATTCATTTTCTAATTGCTGGAGGATTATTGTTAGCTAAATGAATCAGTAGATTTTTCATACTTTTCAACTGCAGGTAATTTTTTTCATAATGAATCTTTAATGAAAATTGCCTTTCTTATGAGAGCATTTTTTCTCACTTGTTAAAACCAAAAGCCCTCATTGAAATGTGCTTAGCATAATGGCTTAATAACCAGGGCTCTCTCGTCTCTGGCTGATAGGATCCAAATGAAGGACACAGACCTTGGAAATTTGGGACAAGCGGCTAATATTGGCTACATAAAATGTAATAGCGCAGATTTGTGAATTCCTGCGGTTGGTATGTTTAACATTTTCCAGACACTTCTTTACTCAATATTCGCCCGTTCTAATAAATGACTGCACAAAGCATAACAGGTCAGAGAAGGGGTACAAATGCATTTTAATCATCTTTCTTAATCACAGGGGGAGGTTGAGTGGAGAAGCAATCATCTTCAAAATAATATGAAAGAAAAATAAATGGAGAAAGCTTTAGCCTCCAGCATGCTTTTCATTCCTTCTGTACCTTTGATTCCTGATGATTTTATTTTGGAACTCCTCTACGGGTCTTCCTCTGCCCATCCTAACTTCTGTCTTCTTTGAAATTTTTACAAGACAAGGTGAATAAAATAAGAAAAAAATAAAAATAAAACATATATATAACTATATTCTGATACCATCTATTCACAGCAGTAACTTTTGTGCCTGCGGGGTTTGCTTATGTGATGACAGAATCTGAATACAGAAATGTTTTGCGTTTGAAGTTTCAAAGAAGTTCTTCACACTGTGTTGTGATGGTGTGCATGGGTACACGTAGTAGAGGCAACAACATGGCTGACTAAAGAGTTATGAGAAGGTTTCTAACTTTTTTAGGTGATTTATGATGAGACATATCTAATAGATAATCAATGCAATTGGTAAAACAGTGTGCACTCCTCAAAATGTGAACCCCAACCAGGGTAGGACTGGGCCAGGGAGCAGGGGAGCTGCTCCAATGCCCCGTAAAAAAGGCTGCCCTCCTTCTGCCACAGACATGCCTAAATAATTTCTGGTGAAGAGAAGTAAAAAGTCCCCACCGCTGACCTAGTCCCCACCACTGACCTAGTCTCCACCGCTGATCTAGTCCCCACCGCTAACCTAGTCTCCACCGCTGACCTAGTCCCCACCGATGACCTAAGCTCCACCGCTGACCTAGTCCCCAACGATGACCTAGTCTCCACCGCTGACCTAGTCCCCACCGCTGACCTAGTCCCCACCACTGACCTAGTCCCCACTGCTGACCTAGTCCCCACCGCTGAGTGCGGGTTGAAAACAAGGACAGAGCACAGGCCTCCCCCCCCCCCCCCAGCAGACTGTCCTCCCCCATCCACCCCTGACTAAGCTGTTCCAGCTCCCCCCAAGTGCCTGTCAGGAACCCGGATTCCTCAGGTGAGTAGAGAGTACTTGGAGTGGGGCTTCACCCTGGAATGAGGGTCAGGAGGAGGCAAGAAGAGGGAGAGTGGAAGGGGGGCCGAGTCACTGCACCATGGGCCTCTGGTTTGTACTTGCCCCCTGGGCCAAAAGTTGCCAGTCAGCCCCTGACCCCAACCCAGGTTATAAAAAGGTAGCTTCTCAGTCACAAATACATCCCTCCACATTGTAGGCCCTCTCTGACATGATATAAGCAGCAGGACATGGTAGTACTGACAAGTAAAACTAACGACAAGACTATTTTTTTCATTTTGGATAAAATAAGGGAAAGGGATAACCCTTGTCAGGTTTTTTTTGCCATCTGTTTCCCATTAGCCAAAACAGTGAGTGATAGGAAATCACTC